>NC_136883.1:12942924-13542924 GCF_949152265.1 Phoxinus phoxinus
CACCAACTGGCAGCAGGAAGTGTGTTACTTTTAAGATACTTTTGACTAAAGTGGGTGGGTTATTTTTACCTACAGTCACAAAACTCGGTCTCTATATTGTGCTTATCGATCCGGACAACTTTCTCATTTACAGTCATAAGCTCCGACCAACAGGAAGTCAGATATTTTGGTTTGAATGTGGTTTTGTCTCTCTCTGACAGAGTTCCCCCTGCCATTCTCTGTGTGTGTGTGTGTGTGAGTGTGTGTGTGTGTGTGTGTGTGTGTGGGGAGGGAGGGAGGGAGGGCACACACACAGACAGCCCCCCCCCTTTTCTGTGTGTGTTTGGAGGGGAGCAGAAAGACTCACACTGATACAAGCTCTAAAGCAGACTTCTTCTCGACAGTCAAAGCGGGGTTACGTTATTGCCCGTCGTGCACAGGAACCCGAAAGGCAACGGGGGTGGCGGCTTTATATATATATATATATATATATATATATATATATATATATATATATATATAGCTGCAAGCAGCGATGGAGGGCCCAAGCCGGTGGCAGCGCCAGCCCGGTGCCTTTAGTGTAACTAAAGGCACCGGGGTGGCGGTGCCACCGGCTTGGGCCCGTAATCGCTGCTTGCAGCTATATTTATTTATATATATATATATTTAGGGCCCAAGCCTTGAAAAGGCGAAGGCCCTATTGTTTTCCTTCGGATTATTCTTCTTTATTATTATTTATTAGGGCCCGAGCACCGATGGTGTGAGGACCCTCTTGGAATTGCTCTGTTTATTATTAGGGCCCGAGCACCGATGGTGCGAGGACACTATTGGAATTGCTCTGTTTATTATTATTATTATTAGGGCCCGAGCACCGATGGTGTGAGGACCCTCTTGGAATTGCTCTGTTTATTATTAGGGCCCGAGCACCGATGGTGCGAGGACACTATTGGAATTGCTCTGTTTATTATTAGGGCCCGAGCACCGATGGTGCGAGGACACTATTGGAATTGCTCTGTTTATTATTATTATTATTATTATTTTCCGCATTTAATCGCATTTTTGAGGGCCTAAACATGCACGAAAACTCACGAAAATTTGCACACGCGTCAGAACTGGCGAAAATTGACATCTGATATGCGTTTCAGAATTGGGCGGGGTAAAATGGCTCGATAGCGCCACCTATAAAGGTTCAACGGAGTGCGCCTCCCGCTACGTTTCACGAATGTGTACGAAATTCGGTACATACATGTAATGACCCAATACCTACAAAAAAGTCTCTTGGAGCATAGCCTTAAACACAACAGGAAGTCAGCCATTTTGAACTTCCTCTCTGATTTTCGTGCAGTTTTTGCCATTTTCAGGCCTCGTACTTTAACGAACTCCTCCTACAGTTTTAATCTGATTATCTTCAAATTTGGTGAGTGTAATCTTAAGGCCTTTGCGACGTTAAATTGCGAAGATCTAGAGTTTTCGTCGAAGGGCGTGTCCTCGGCGGCCTGACAAATTTTGATGTTTCGCCATGAAACAGGAAGTTGCTGTAACTCAGGCAAACAATGTCCAATCTGCCCCAAACTTCACACGTTTGATAAGCGTTCTGTCCTGAACACATGACCATGCTCAAATTCAGTTACAGTCATAGCGCCACCTGCTGGCAACAGGAAGTGACATGTTTAACACTGTTTTGGACTCCTAATAACATATACAAAATTGCCAGCAAGTGCTTAACATGTTAACAACATACTAGAAACATGCTAAAACATGCTAGCAAACATTAGCTAAGTGCTAAAGCATGCTATTACTGCAATTAAATAGGAATTTGCTGTAACTCAGGCATTGGATGTCCAATCTGCCCCAAACTTCACACGTTTGATAAGCGTTCTGTCCTGAACACATGGCCATGCTCAAATTCAGTTACAGTCATAGCGCCACCTGCTGGCAACAGGAAGTGACATGTTTAACACTGTTTTGGACTTCTAATAACATACAAAAAAGTGCCAGCAAGTGTTAAACATGTTAACAACATACTAGAAAGATGCTAAAACATGCTAGCAAACATTAGCTAGGTGCTAAATCATGCTATTAATGCAATTAAATAGGAATTTGCTGTAACTCAGGCATTGGATGTTTAATCTGCCCCAAACTTCACACGGTTGAATATTCTCATGTTTAACACATTTACATGAGAATATTCAGTTATAGTAATAGCGCCACCTACTGGCAACAGGAAATGACATGTTTAACACTGTGATGCTGTACTAGCAACATATTAAATATGCCATTGAGTTATAAACATGTTAGAAACCTGTTAAAACATGCTAGCAATTCTTAGCTAAGTGCTAAAGCATGCTAATGCAATGAAAGAGGAAGTTGTTGTTACTAAAGAAGGCAATGTCCAATCTTTCCCAAACTTTACACGTTTGATAAGAGTCCTGCCCTGAACACATCTACATGACACTTTTCAGTTATAGTAATAGCGCCACCTACTGGCAACAGGAAGTGACATGTTTAACACTGTGATACAGTACTAGCAACATATTAAATATGCCATTGAGTTATATACATGTTAGAAACATGTTAAAACATGCTAGCAATTCTTAGCTAAGTGCTAAAGCACGCTAATGCAATGAAACAGGAAGTTGGTGTTACTGAAGAAGGCAATGTCCAATCTGCCCCAAACTTCACACGTTTGATAAGAGTCCTGCCCTGAACACATCTACATGACAATTTTAAGTTAAAGTAATAGCGCCACCTACCGTCGACAGGAAGTGACAAGTTTTACACTGTGATGCGTTACTAGCGACATATTTAATATGCCATTGAGTTCTAAACATGCTAGAAACATGCTAAAACATGCTAGCAACACTTATCTGAGTTATAACGCATGCTATTATCCCCATAATCAAGGACATTTTTGTAACTGACTTTGACATACTCCTCCTATTTTTACCTACTTAAATGCACATTGTCCACCATGCTCTGTCTTCCTAAAGCCACCGGGTGGCGGTGGCACGGGTGCGAGGGCCCTTTCATCGCTGCTTGCAGCTTTAATTATTATTAGGGCCCGAGCACCGATGGTGCGAGGACACTATTGGAATTGCTCTGTTTATTATTATTATATATTATTATTATTTTCCGCATTTAATCGCATTTTTGAGGGCCTAAACATGCACGAAAACTCACGAAAATTTGCACACGCGTCAGAACTGGCGAAAATTGACATCTGATATGCGTTTCAGAATTGGGCGGGGTAAAATGGCTCGATAGCGCCACCTATAAAGGTTCAACGGAGTGCGCCTCCCGCTACGTTTCACGTACGTGTACGAAATTCGGTACATACATGTAATGACCCAATACCTACAAAAAAGTCTCTTGGAGCATAGCCTTAAACACAACAGGAAGTCAGCCATTTTGAACTTCCTCTCTGATTTTTGTGCAGTTTTTGCCATTTTCAGGCCTCGTACTTTAACGAACTCCTCCTACAGTTTTAATCTGATCGTCTTCAAATTTGGTGAGTGTAATCTTAAGGCTTTTGCGACGTTAAATTGCGAAGATCTAGAGTTTTCGTCGAAGGGCGTGTCCTCTGCGGCCTGACAAATTTTGATGTTTCGCCATGAAACAGGAAGTTGCTGTAACTCAGGCAAACAATGTCCAATCTGCCCCAAACTTCACACGTTTGATAAGCGTTCTGTCCTGAACACATGACCATGCTCAAATTCAGTTACAGTCATAGCGCCACCTGCTGGCAACAGGAAGTGACATGTTTAACACTGTTTTGGACTTCTAATAACATATACAAAATTGCCAGCAAGTGCTAAACATGTTAACAACATACTAGAAACATGCTAAAACATGCTAGCAAACATTAGCTAAGTGCTAAAGCATGCTATTACTGCAATTAAATAGGAATTTGCTGTAACTCAGGCATTGAATGCCCAATCTGCCCCAAACTTCACACGTTTGATAAGAGTTCTGGTCTGAACACATTTACATGAGAATATTCAGTTATAGTAATAGCGCCACCTATTGGCAACAGGAAGTGACATGTTTAACACTGTGATGCTGTACTAGCAACATATTAAATAAACCATTGAGTTATGTCTGACCAACAACAATAATCAGACACACCTGGATTAATCAGTTTGGCCAATCCTGGCAGACAGGAAACAAAGGACCCTGCTTAAGTTCAGGAAGTAGTGCAGCTGTGCATAGGGCCTATTTGCTGTAACTCAGGCATAGAATGTCCAATCTGCCCCAAACTTCACACGGTTTAATATTCTCATGTTTAACACATTTACATGAGAATATTCAGTTATAGTAATAGCGCCACCTACTGGCAACAGGAAGTGACATGTTTAACACTGCGATGTTGTACTAGCAACATATTAAATATGCCATTGAGTTATATACATGTTAGAAACATGTTAAAACATGCTAGCAATTCTTAGCTAAGTGCTAAAGCACGCTAATGCAATGAAACGGGAAGTTGTTGTTACTGAAGAAGGCAATGTCCAATCGGCCCCAAACTTCACACGTTTGATAAGAGTCCTGCCCTGAACACATCTACATGACAATTTTAAGTTAAAAAAATAGCGCCACCTACTGTCGACAGGAAGTGACACGTTTTAAACTGTGATGCATTGCTAGCGACATATTTAATATGCCATTGAGTTCTAAACATGCTAGAAACATGCTAAAACATGCTAGCAACACTTATCTGAGTGATAACGCATGCTATTATCCCCATAATAAAGGACATTTTTGTAACTGACTTTGACATACTCCTATATTTACCTACTTAAATGCACAATGCCCACCGTGCTCTGTCTTCCTAAATCCACCGGGGGGCGGTTGGCACGGGTGCGAGGGCCCTTTCATCGCTGCTTGCAGCTTTAATTATTATTATTTTCCGCATTTAATCGCATTTTTGAGGGCCTAAACATGCACGAAAACTCACGAAAATTTGCACACGCGTCAGAACTGGCGAAAATTGACATCTGATATGCGTTTCAGAATTGGGCGGGGTAAAATGGCTCGATAGCGCCACCTATAAAGGTTCAACGGAGTGCGCCTCCCGCTACGTGTCACGTATGTGTACGAAATTCGGTACATACATGTAATGACCCAATACCTACAAAAAAGTCTCTTGGAGCATAGCCTTAAACACAGCAGGAAGTCAGCCATTTTGAACTTCCTCTCTGATTTTTGTGCAGTTTTTGCCATTTTCAGGCCTCGTACTTTAACGAACTCCTCCTACAGTTTGAATCTGATCATCTTCAAATTTGGTGAGTGTAATCTTAAGGCCTTTGCGACGTTAAATTGCGAAGATCTAGAGTTTTCGTCGAAGGGCGTGTCCTCGGCGGCCTGACAAATTTTGATGTTTCGCCATGAAACAGGAAGTTGCTGTAACTCAGGCAAACAATGTCCAATCTGCCCCAAACTTCACACGTTTGATAAGCGTTCTGTCCTGAACACATGACCATGCTCAAATTCAGTTACAGTCATAGCGCCACCTGCTGGCAACAGGAAGTGACATCTTTAACACTGTTTTGGACTCCTAATAACATATAAAAAATTGCCACCAAGTGCTTAACATGTTAACAACATACTAGAAACATGCTAAAACATGCTAGCAAACATTAGCTAAGTGCTAAATCATGCTATTAATGCAATTAAATAGGAATTTGCTGTAACTCAGGCAAACAATGTCCAATCTGCCCCAAACTTCACACGTTTGATAAGCGTTCCGTCCTGAACACATGACCATGCTCAAATTCAGTTACAGTCATAGCGCCACCTGCTGGCAACAGGAAGTGACATCTTTAACACTGTTTTGGACTCCTAATAACATACAAAAAAGTGCCAGCAAGTGTTAAACATGTTAACAACATACTAGAAACATGCTAAAACATGCTAGCAAACATTAGCTAGGAGCTAAATCATGCTATTAATGCAATTAAATCGGAATTTGCTGTAACTCAGGCATTGGATGTTTAATCTGCCCCAAACTTCACACGGTTGAATATTCTCATGTTTAACACATTTACATGAGAATATTCAGTTATAGTAATAGCGCCACCTACTGGCAACAGGAAATGACATGTTTAACACTGTGATGCTGTACTAGCAACTTATTAAATATGCCATTGAGTTATAAACATGTTAGAAAACCTGTTAAAACATGCTAGCAATTCTTAGCTAAGTGCTAAAGCATGCTAATGCAATGAAAGAGGAAGTTGTTGTTACTAAAGAAGGCAATGTCCAATCTTTCCCAAACTTTACACGTTTGATAATAGTCCTGTCCTGAACACATCTACATGACACTTTTCAGTTATAGTAATAGCGCCACCTACTGGCAACAGGAAGTGACATGTTTAACACTGCGATGCATTACTAGCAACATATTAAATATGCCATTGAGTTATATACATGTTAGAAACATGTTAAAACATGCTAGCAATTCTTAGCTAAGTGCTAAAGCACGCTAATACAATGAAACAGGAAGTTGGTGTTACTGAAGAAGGCAATGTCCAATCTGCCCCAAACTTCACACGTTTGATAAGAGTCCTGCCCTGAACACATCTACATGACAACTTTAAGTTAAAGTAATAGCGCCACCTACTGTCGACAGGAAGTGACACGTTTTACACTGTGATGCATTACTAGCGACATATTTAATATGCCATTGAGTTCTAAACATGCTAGAAACATGCTAAAACATGCTAGCAACACTTATCTGAGTGATAACGCATGCTATTATCCCCATAATAAAGGACATTTTTGTAACTGACTTTGACATACTCCTCCTATTTTTACCTACTTAAATGCACATTGCCCACCATGCTCTGTCTTCCTAAAGCCACCGGGTGGCGGTGGCACGGGTGCGAGGGCCCTTTCATCGCTGCTTGCAGCTTTAATTATTATTATTCTTCTTCTTCTCCGCATTTAATCGCATTTTTGAGGGCCTAAACATGCACGAAAACTCACGAAAATTTGCACACGCGTCAGAACTGGCGAAAATTGACATCTGATATGCGTTTCAGAATTGGGCGGGGTAAAATGGCTCGATAGCGCCACCTATAAAGGTTCAACGGAGTGCGCCTCCCGCTACGTTTCACGTACGTGTACGAAATTCGGTACATACATGTAATGACCCAATACCTACAAAAAAGTATCTTGGAGCATAGCCTTGAACACAACAGGAAGTCAGCCATTTTGAACTTCCTCTCTGATTTTTGTGCAGTTTTTGCCATTTTCAGGCCTCGTACTTTAACGAACTCCTCCTACAGTTTTAATCTGATCATCTTCAAATTTGGTGAGTGTAATCTTAAGGCCTTTGCGACGTTAAATTGCGAAGATCTAGAGTTTTCGTCGAAGGGCGTGTCCTCGGCGGCCTGACAAATTTTGATGTTTCGCCATGAAACAGGAAGTTGCTGTAACTCAGGCAAACAATGTCCAATCTGCCCCAAACTTCACACGTTTGATAAGCGTTCTGTCCTGAACACATGACCATGCTCAAATTCAGTTACAGTCATAGCGCCACCTGCTGGCAACAGGAAGTGACATGTTTAACACTGTTTTGGACTCCTAATAACATATAAAAAATTGCCAGCAAGTGCTAAACATGTTAACAACATACTAGAAACATGCTAAAACATGCTAGCAAACATTAGCTAAGTGCTAAAGCATGCTATTACTGCAATTAAATAGGAATTTGCTGTAACTCAGGCATTGAATGCCCAATCTGCCCCAAACTTCACACGTTTGATAAGAGTTCTGTCCTGAACACATTTACATGAGAATATTCAGTTATAGTAATAGCGCCACCTATTGGCAACAGGAAGTGACTTGTTTAACACTGTCATGCTGTACTAGCAACATATTAAATAAACCATTGAGTTATAAACATGTTAGAAACCTGTTAAAACATGCTAGCAATTCTTAGCTAAGTGCTAAAGGATGCTAATGCAATGAAACAGGAAGTTGTTGTTACTCAAGTAGGCAATGTCCAATCTGCCCCAAACTTCACAGGTTTGATAAGAGTTCTGTCCTGAACACATTTACATGAGAATAATCAGTTAGAGTAATAGCGCCACCTGCTGGCAACAGGAAGTGACATGTTTAACACCATTTTGGACTCCTAATAACATATAAAAAATTGCCAGCAAGTGCTAAACATGTTAACAACATACGGGAAACATGCTAAAACATGCTAGCAAACATTAGCTAAGTGCTAAAGCATGCTATTATTGCAATTAAATAGGAATTTGCTGTAACTCAGGCATTGAATGCCCAATCTGCCCCAAACTTCACACGTTTGATAAGAGTTCTGGTCTGA
This sequence comes from Phoxinus phoxinus, assembly GCF_949152265.1. Classification (NCBI taxonomy): domain Eukaryota; kingdom Metazoa; phylum Chordata; class Actinopteri; order Cypriniformes; family Leuciscidae; genus Phoxinus; species Phoxinus phoxinus. The sequence goes on from NC_136883.1 coordinate 12,951,239, forward strand.
ACACATTTACATGAGAATATTTAGTTATAGTAATAGCGCCACCTATTGGCAACAGGAAGTGACATGTTTAACACTGCAATGCATTACTAGCAACATATTAAATATGCCATTGAGTTATATACATGTTAGAAACATGTTAAAACATGCTAGCAATTCTTAGCTAAGTGCTAAAGCACGCTAATGCAATGAAACGGGAAGTTGTTGTTACTCAAGAAGGCAATGTCCAATCTGCCCCAAACTTCACACGTTTGATAAGAGTCCTGCCCTGAACACATCTACATGACACTTTTCAGTTATAGAATAGCGCCACCTACTGGCAACAGGAAGTGACATGTTTAACACTGCAATGCATTACTAGCAACATATTAAATATGCCATTGAGTTATATACATGTTAGAAACATGTTAAAACATGCTAGCAATTCTTAGCTAAGTGCTAAAGCACGCTAATGCAATGAAAGAGGAAGTTGTTGTTACTAAAGAAGGCAATGTCCAATCTGCCCCAAACTTCACACGTTTGATAAGAGTCCTGCCCTGAACACATCTACATGACACTTTTCAGTTATAGTAATAGCGCCACCTACTGGCAACAGGAAGTGACATGGTTAACACTGTGATGCTGTACTAGCAACATATTAAATATGCCATTGAGTTATATACATGTTAGAAACATGTTAAAACATGCTAGCAATTCTTAGCTAAGTGCTAATGCATGCTAATGCAATGAAAGAGGAAGTTGTTGTTACTAAAGAAGGCAATGTCCAATCTGCCCCAAACTTCACACGTTTGATAAGAGTCCTGTCCTGAACACATCTACATGACACTTTTCAGTTATAGTAATAGCGCCACCTACTGGCAACAGGAAGTGACATGTTTAACACTGCGATGCATTACTAGCAACATATTAAATATGCCATTGAGTTATATACATGTTAGAAACATGTTAAAACATGCTAGCAATTCTTAGCTAAGTGCTAAAGCACGCTAATGCAATGAAACGGGAAGTTGTTGTTACTGAAGAAGGCAATGTCAAATCTGCCCCAAACTTCACACGTTTGATAAGAGTCCTGCCCTGAACACATCTACATGACAATTTTAAGTTAAAGTAATAGCGCCACCTACTGTCGACAGGAAGTGACACGTTTTACACTGTGATGCATTACTAGCGACATATTTAATATGCCATTGAATTCTAAACATGCTAAAACATGCTAGCAACACTTATCTGAGTTATAACGCATGCTATTATCCCCATAATAAAGGACATTTTTGTAACTGACTTTGACATACTCCTATTTTTACCTACTTAAATGCACATTGCCCACCGTGCTCTGTCTTACTAAAGCCACCGGGTGGCGGTGGCACGGGTGCGAGGGCCCTTTCATCGCTGCTTGCAGCTTTAATTATTATTATTATTATTATTTTCCGCATTTGATCGCATTTTTGAGGGCCTAAACATGCACGAAAACTCACGAAAATTTGCACACGCGTCAGAACTGGCGAAAATTGACATCTGATATGCGTTTCAGAATTGGGCGGGGTAAAATGGCTCGATAGCGCCACCTATAAAGGTTCAACGGAGTGCGCCTCCCGCTACGTTTCACGTACGTGTACGAAATTCGGTACATACATGTAATGACCCAATACCTACAAAAAAGTCTCTTGGAGCATAGCCTTAAACACAACAGGAAGTCAGCCATTTTGAACTTCCTCTCTGATTTTTGTGCAGTTTTTGGCATTTTCAGGCCTCGTACTTTAACGAACTCCTCCTACAGTTTTAATCTGATCATCTTCAAATTTGGTGAGTGTAATCTTAAGGCCTTTGCGACGTTAAATTGCGAAGATCTAGAGTTTTCGTCGAAGGGCGTGTCCTCGGCGGCCTGACAAATTTTGATGTTTCGCCATGAAACAGGAAGTTGCTGTAACTAAGGCAAACAATGTCCAATCTGCCCCAAACTTCACACGTTTGATAAGCGTTCTGTCCTGAACACATGACCATGCTCAAATTCAGTTACAGTCATAGCGCCACCTGCTGGCAACAGGAAGTGACATGTTTAACACCGTTTTGGACTCCTAATTAACATATACAAAATTGCCAGCAAGTGCTAAACATGTTAACACCATACTAGAAACATGCTAAAACATGCTAGCAAACATTAGCTAAGTGCTAAAGCATGCTATTACTGCAATTAAATAGGAATTTGCTGTAACTCAGGCATTGAATGCCCAATCTGCCCCAAACTTCACACGTTTGATAAGAGTTCTGTCCTGAACACATTTACATGAGAATATTCAGTTATAGTAATAGCGCCACCTATTGGCAACAGGAAGTGACATGTTTAACACTGTGATGCTGTACTAGCAACATATTAAATAAACCATTGAGTTATAAACATGTTAGAAACATGTTAAAACATGCTAGCAATTCTTAGCTAAGTGCTAAAGCATGCTAATGCAATGAAACAGGAAGTTGTTGTTACTCAAGTAGGCAATGTCCAATCTGCCCCAAACTTCACAGGTTTGATAAGAGTCCTGCCCTGAACACATCTACATGAGAATAATCAGTTAGAGTAATAGCGCCACCTGCTGGCAACAGGAAGTGTCATGTTTAACACCATTTTGGACTCCTAATAACATATAAAAAATTGCCAGCAAGTGCTGAACATGTTAACAACACACGGGAACCATGCTAAAACATGCTAACAAACATTAGCTAAGTGCTAAAGCATGCTATTCCTGCAATTAAATAGGAATTTGCTGTCAGGCATTGAATGTTCAATTTGCCCCAATTTCACACGTTTGATAAGAGTTCTGCCCTGAACACATCTACATGACACTTTTCAGTTATAGTAATAGCGCCACCTACTGGCAACAGGAAGTGACATGGTTAACACTGTGATGCAGTACTAGCAACATATTAAATATGCCATTGAGTAATAAACATGTTAGAAACCTGTTAAAACATGCTAGCAATTCTTAGCTAAGTGCTAAAGCATGCTAATGCAATGAAACGGGAAGTTATTGTTACTGAAGAAGACAATGTCCAATCTGCCCCAAACTTCACAGGTTTGATAAGAGTCCTGCCCTGAACACATCTACATGACAATTTTAAGTTAAAGTAATAGCGCCACCTACTGTCGACAGGAAGTGACACGTTTTAAACTGTGATGCATTGCTAGCGACATATTTAATATGCCATTGAGTTCTAAACATGCTAGAAACATGCTAAAACATGCTAGCAACACTTATCTGAGTGATAACGCATGCTATTATACCCATGATAAAGGACATTTTTGTAACTGACTTTGACATACTACTCCTATTTTTACCTACTTAAATGCACATTGCCCACCGTGCTCTGTCTTCCTAAAGCCACCGGGTGGCGGTGGCACGGGTGCGAGGGCCCTTTCATCGCTGCTTGCAGCTTTAATTATTATTATTATTATTATTCTTCTCCGCATTTAATCGCATTTTTGAGGGCCTAAACATGCACGAAAACTCACGAAAATTTGCACACGCGTCAGAACTGGCGAAAATTGACATCTGATATGCGTTTCAGAATTGGGCGGGGTAAAATGGCTCGATAGCGCCACCTATAAAGGTTCAACGGAGTGCGCCTCCCGCTACGTTTCACGTACGTGTACGAAATTCGGTACATACATGTAATGACCCAATACCTACAAAAAAGTCTCTTGGAGCATAGCCTTAAACACAACAGGAAGTCAGCCATTTTGAACTTCCTCTCTGATTTTTGTGCAGTTTTTGCCATTTTCAGGCCTCGTACTTTAACGAACTCCTCCTACAGTTTTAATCTGACCATCTTCAAATTTGGTGAGTGTAATCTTAAGGCCTTTGCGACGTTAAATTGCGAAGATCTTGAGTTTTCGTCGAAGGGCGTGTCCTCGGCGGCCTGACAAATTTTGATGTTTCGCCATGAAACAGGAAGTTGCTGTAACTCAGGCAAACAATGTCCAATCTGCCCCAAACTTCACACGTTTGATAAGAGTTCAGTCCTGAACACATGACCATGCTCAAATTCAGTTACAGTCATAGCGCCACCTGCTGGCAACAGGAAGTGACATGTTTAACACTGTTTTGGACTCCTAATAACATATAAAAAATTGCCAGCAAGTGCTAAACATGTTAAAAACATACTACAAACATGCTAAAACATGCTAGCAAACATTAGCTAAGTGCTAAAGCATGCTATTACTGCAATTAAATAGGAATTTAATGTAACTCAGGCATGGAATGTCCAATCTGCCCCAAACCTCACACGTTTGATAAGAGTTCTGTCCTGAACACATGACCATGCTCAAATTTAGTTACAGTCATAGCGCCACCTGCTGGCAACAGGAAGTGACATGTTTAACACTGTTTTGGACTCCTAATAACATATAAAAAAGTGCCACCAAGTGCTAACCATGCTAACAACATACTAGAAACATGCTAAAACATGCTAGCAAACATTAGCTAGGTGCTAAAGCATGCTATTACTGCAATTAAATAGGAATTTGCTGTAACTGAGGCATTGAATGTCCAATCTGCCCCAAACTTCACACGGTTGTATATTCTCATGTTTAACACATTTACATGAGAATATTCAGTTGTAGTAATAGCGCCACCTGCTGGCAACAGGAAGTGACATGTTTAACAGTGTGATGCAGTACTAGCAACATATTAAATATGCCATTGAGTTATACACATGTTAGAAACCTATTAAAACATGCTAGCAATTCTTAGCTAAGTGCTAAAGCACGCTAATGCAATGCAACAGGAAGTTGTTGTTACTCAAGTAGGCAATGTCCAATCTGCCCCAAACTTCACACGTTTGATAAGAGTTCTGCCCTGAACACATCTACATGACACTTTTCAGTTATAGTAATAGCGCCACCTACTGGCAACAGGAAGTGACATGTTTAACACTGTGATGCAGTACTAGCAACATATTAAATATGCCATTGAGTTATAAACATGTTATAAACATGTTAAAACATGCTAGCAATTCTTATCTAAGTGCTAAAGCACGCTAATGCAATGCAACAGGAAGTTGTTGTTACTCAAGTAGGCAATGTCCAATCTGCCCCAAACTTCACACGTTTGATAAGAGTTCTGCCCTGAACACATCTACATGACACTTTTCAGTTATAGTAATAGCGCCACCTACTGTCGACAGGAAGTGACACGTTTTACACTGTGATGCATTACTAGCGACATATTTAATATGCCATTGAGTTATAAACATGTTAGAAACATGTTAAAACATGCTAGCAATTCTTAGCTAAGTGCTAAAGCACGCTAATGCAATGAAACAGGAAGTTGGTGTTACTGAAGAAAGCAATGTCCAATCTGCCCCAAACTTCACACGTTTGATAAGAGTCCTGCCCTGAACACATCTACATGACAATTTTAAGTTAAAGTAATAGCGCCACCTACCATCGACAGGAAGTGACACGTTTTACACTGTGATGCAGTACTAGCGACATATTTAATATGCCATTGAGTTCTAAACACGCTAGAAACATGCTAAAACATGCTAGCAACACTTATCTGAGTGATAACACATGCTATTATCCCCATAATAAAGGACATTTTTGTAACTGAATTTGACATACTCCTCCTATTTTTACCTACTTAAATGCACATTGCCCACCGTGCTCTGTCTTCCTAAAGCCACCGGGTGGCGGTGGCACGGGTGCGAGGGCCCTTTCATCGCTGCTTGCAGCTTTAATTAGGGCCCGAGCACCGATGGTGCGAGGACACTATTGGAATTGCTCTGTTTATTATTATTATTATTATTTTCCGCATTTAATCGCATTTTTGAGGGCCTAAACATGCACGAAAACTCACGAAAATTTGCACACGCGTCAGAACTGGCGAAAATTGACATCTGATATGCGTTTCAGAATTGGGCGGGGTAAAATGGCTCGATAGCGCCACCTATAAAGGTTCAACGGAGTGCGCCTCCCGCTACGTTTCACGTATGTGTACGAAATTCGGTACATACATGTAATGACCCAATACCTACAAAAAAGTCTCTTGGAGCATAGTCTTAAACACAACAGGAAGTCAGCCATTTTGAACTTCCTCTCTGATTTTTGTGCAGTTTTTGCCATTTTCAGGCCTCGTACTTTAACGAACTCCTCCTACAGTTTTAATCTGATCATCTTCAAATTTGGTGAGTGTAATCTTAAGGCCTTTGCGACATTAAATTGCGAAGATCTAGAGTTTTCGTCGAAGGGCGTGTCCTCGGCGGCCTGACAAATTTTGATGTTTCCCCATGAAACAGGAAGTTGCTGTAACTCAGGCAAACAATGTCCAATCTGCCCCAAACTTCACACGTTTGATAAGCGTTCTGTCCTGAACACATGACCATGCTCAAATTCAGTTACAGTCATAGCGCCACCTGCTGGCAACAGGAAGTGACATGTTTAACACTGTTTTGGACTCCTAATAACATATAAAAAATTGCCAGCAAGTGCTTAACATGTTAACAACATACTAGAAACATGCTAAAACATGCTAGCAAACATTAGCTAAGTGCTAAAGCATGCTATTACTGCAATTAAATAGGAATTTGTTGTAACTCAGGCATTGAATGTCCAATCTGCCCCAAACTTCACACGTTTGATAAGCGTTCTGTCCTGAACACATGACCATGCTCAAATTCAGTTACAGTCATAGCGCCACCTGCTGGCAACAGGAAGTGACATGTTTAACACTGTTTTGGACTCCTAATAATATACAAAAAAGTGCCAGCAAGTGTTAAACATGTTAACAACATACTAGAAACATGCTAAAACATGCTAGCAAACATTAGCTAGGTGCTAAATCATGCTATTAATGCAATTAAATAGGAATTTGCTGTAACTCAGGCATTGGATGTTTAATCTGCCCCAAACTTCACACGGTTGAATATTCTCATGTTTAACACATTTACATGAGAATATTCAGTTATAGTAATAGCGCCACCTACTGGCAACAGGAAATGACATGTTTAACACTGTGATGCTGTACTAGCAACATAATAAATATGCCATTGAGTTATAAACATGTGAGAAACCTGTTAAAACATGCTAGCAATTCTTAGCTAAGTGCTAAAGCATGCTAATGCAATGAAAGAGGAAGTTGTTGTTACTAAAGAAGGCAATGTCCAATCTTTCCCAAACTTTACACGTTTGATAAGAGTCCTGCCCTGAACACATCTACATGACACTTTTCAGTTATAGTAATAGCGCCACCTACTGGCAACAGGAAGTGACATGTTTAACACTGTGATGCAGTACTAGCAACATATTAAATATGCCATTGAGTTATATACATGTTAGAAACATGTTAAAACATGCTAGCAATTCTTAGCTAAGTGCTAAAGCACGCTAATGCAATGAAACAGGAAGTTGGTGTTACTGAAGAAGGCAATGTCCAATCTGCCCCAAACTTCCCACGTTTGATAAGAGTCCTGCCCTGAACACATCTACATGACAATTTTAAGTTAAAGTAATAGCGCCACCTACTGTCGACAGGAAGTGACACGTTTTACACTGTGATGCATTACTAGCGACATATTTAATATGCCATTGAGTTCTAAACATGCTAGAAACATGCTAAAACATGCTAGCAACACTTATCTGAGTTATAACGCATGCTATTATCCCCATAATCAAGGACATTTTTGTAACTGACTTTGACATACTCCTCCTATTTTTACCTACTTAAATGCACATTGCCCACCGTGCTCTGTCTTCCTAAAGCCACCGGGTGGTGGTGGCACGGGTGCGAGGGCCCTTTCATCGCTGCTTGCAGCTTTAATTATTATTATTATTATTATATTACTACCTTTTGGGCACTTTTGGGGGCCTTAACGTGCTCAAAAACTCTTGAAACTTTGCACAAATGTCAGAACCCGCGGCCATTAGAGCTGGACTGAAGCTGGTACCCGGGCGTGGCAGGAGGGCTCGACAGCGCCCCCTGGAACGCGGTCCGAAAACTTGGTCCATAAATCAAACACGCTTGCGTGGAATAATATGAAACTCGGTACACTTATAGATCTCATCGGTTCATATATCCTTCGTGCTCTGACTTTTTACCCCAGCCCAACAGGAAGTCGGCTATTTGGCGTAGTTTAAAAAACACATGCAATGGAATTTAAAATACTCCTCCTAGACGATTTAACCAATCACCACGAAACTCGGTGTGCATGAAGTCAAGACATGGAGGATGAAAAATTGCCAGGGGATTTTTGATATCTCGAACGGTTTGGCCGTGGCGAGGAAACGAATTTATGGCGAATATTGGAAACAGGAAGTGTGTTATAACATCCTCATACATTAACTGATCTTGATGAAACTTCAGCAGTGTGTTCGCTGTAAGAGGCCAATCATATGGATGTGACTATTGTGAGTCAAAGTTATAGCGCCACCAACTGGCAGCAGGAAGTGTGTCACTTTCAAAATGCTTTGAATTCACCCTCTTATTTTTACCCGATTTGCTTCAAACTTTATGTGTATAATGTAAACACACGGCAGATGTAGACCTGTGAAAGAATTATTGATATCTTAAATACTGTTGCCATGGCAACGCTTTAAACTTTTATATTCTTTTTGGGTGCATTTGAGGCTCTTAACATGCTTCAAATTGCATGAAACTCAACATGCATATCAGATTTATTAGGTACTAGGCATGTGTGAAGTTTCAGAAACGGGCGCGGTGGAGGGGCTCAGTAGCGCCACCTTTAGTCAAAAATGGGGTATTAGTTTTACCTACAGTAACAAAAATCGGTATTTATATTTATCTCCCCGAGCCGGACAACTTTCTAATTTACAGTCATTAGCTCCGACCAACAGGAAGTCAGATATTTTGGTTTGAATGTGATTTGATGGGAATTTTGCCAGTCTCTCTCAGTGTCTGTGTGTGTGAGAGAGGAGGGGGGCTTTATTTTAACCCTTTCTCTGCTGTGTGGGACTTCTCGGGCACTTTTGGGGCCCTTAACGTGCTCGAAAACTCTTGAAACTTTGCACACAGGTCAGAACCTGCGGCCATCAGGGCTGGGCTGAAGCTGGTACCCGGGCGTGGCAGGGGAGCTCAACAGCGCCCCCTTGAACGTGGTCCGAAAAACTTGGTCCATATATCAAACACGTTTGCATGTAATAATATGAAACTCGGTACACATATAGATTTAATCGGGCCGAACAACTTTCGTGCTCTAAGTTTTACACCAGTCCAACAGGAAGTCGGCTATTATGGGCTGTATGAAAATGCATGCCCCTGGAATTTGATATACTCCTCCAAGAAAAATTATCCTATCGCCACCAAACTCGGTCAGCATGAAGTCAAGACATTGAGGACGCTAAATTGCGGACGGATTTTTGATATCTCGAACGGTTTGGCCGTGGCGAGGAAACGAAGTTATGGCGAGAAAAGAAAAACACAATGTGTTATAACGTCTTCATACATTAATTGATCTGGATGAAACTTCAGCAGTGTGTTTGTTGTAAGAGGGCGATCACATGGATGTGACTATTGTGAGTCAAAGTTATAGCGCCACCAACTGGCAGCAGGAAGTGTGTTACTTTCAAGATACTTTTGACTAAAGTGGGTGGGTTATTTTTACCTACAGTCACAAAACTCGGTCTGTATATTGTGCTTATCGATCCGGACAACTTTCTCATTTACAGTCATTAGCTCCGACCAACAGGAAGTCAGATATTTTGGTTTGAATGTGGTTTTGTCTCTCTCTGACAGAGTTCCCCCTGCCATTCTCTGTGTGTGTGTGTGTGTGTGTGTGGGGGGGGGGGGGGTTTGGGGGGGGGGGGGAGGGAGGGAGGGAGGGCACACACACAGACAGCCCCCCCCCCCTTTTCTGTGTGTGTTTGGAGGGGAGCAGAAAGACTCACACTGATGCAAGCTCTAAAGCAGACTTCTTCTCGACAGTCAAAGCGGGGTTACGTTATTGCCCGTCGTGCACAGGAACCCGAAAGGCAACGGGGTGGCGGCTTTTTATATATATATATATATATATATATATATATATATATATATATATAAATATAGCTGCAAGCAGCGATGGAGGGCCCAAGCCGGTGGCAGCGCCAGCCCGGTGCCTTTAGTGTAACTAAAGGCACCAGGGTGGCGGTGCCACCGGCTTGGGCCCGTAATCGCTGCTTGCAGCTATATTTATTATTATTATTATTATTATTAGGGCCCAAGCCTTGAAAAGGCGAAGGCCCTATTGTTTTCCTTCGGATTATTATTATTATTATTATTATTATTATTTTTTTTTTCTTACGACTATTCGGGCACTTTTGGGTCTCTTAACGTGCTCGAAAACTCTTGAAACTTTGCACACTGGTCAGAACCCGCGGCCATTAGAGCCGGACTGAAGCTGGTACCCGGGCGTGGCAGGGGGGCTCGACAGCGCCCCCTGGAACGGGGTCCGAAAACTTGGTCCATAAATCAAACACGCTTGCATGAAATAATATGAAACTCGGTACACTTATAGATCTCATCGGTTCATATATCCTTCATGCTCTGACTTTTTACCCCAGCCCAACAGGAAGTCGGCTATTTGGGGTAGTTAGAAAAACGCATTCAATGGAATTTAAAATACTCCTCCTAGACGATTCAACCAATCGCCACGAAACTCGGTCAGCATGAAGTCAAGACATTGAGGATGAAAAATTGCCAGGGGATTTTTGATATCTCGAACGGTTTGGCCGTGGCGAGGAAACGAATTTATGGCGAATATTGGAAACAGGAAGTGTGTTATAACATCCTCATACATTAATTGATCTTGATGAAACTCCAGTAGTGTGTTCGCTGTAAGAGGCCGATCACATGGATGTGACTATTGTGAGTCAACGTTATAGCGCCACCAAATGGCAGCAGGAAGTGTGTCACTTTCAAAATGCTTTAAAATCACCCTCTTATTTTTACCCGATTTGCTTCAAACTTTGTGTATAATGTAAACACACGGCAGATATAGACCTGTGAAAGGATTATTGATATCTTAAATACTGTTGCCATGGCAACGCATCAAACTTTAATATTCTTTTTTAAAGTTTTTGAGACTCTTAACATGCTTGAAATTGCATGAAACTCGACAGACACTTTACATTTATTGCCTAGTACACTTGTGCAAAGTTTCAGAAATGGGCGTGGTAAGGGGCTCAGTAGCGCCACCTTTAGTCAAAAATGGGGTATTAGTTTTACCTACAGTAACAAAAATCGGTATTTGTATTTATCTCCCCGAGCCGGACAACTTTCTAATTTACAGTCATTAGCTCCGACCAACAGGAAGTCAGATATTTTGGTTTGAATGTGATTTGATGGGAATTTTGCCAGTCTCTCTCAGTGTCTGTGTGTGTGAGAGAGGAGGGGGGCTTTATTTTAACCCTTTCTCTGCTGTGTGGGACTTCTCGGCCACTTTTGGGGCCCTTAACGTGCTCGAAAACTCTTGAAACTTTCCACACAGGTCAGAACCTGCGGCCATCAGGGCCGGGCTGAAGCTGGTACCCGGGCGTGGCAGGGGGGCTCAACAGCGCCCCCTTTAACGGGGTCCGAAAACTTGGTCCATATATCAAACTGAATATTGCATGAATTAGTATGAAACTCGGTACACATATAGATCTCATCGGGCCGAACAACTTTCGTGCTCTAAGTTTTACGCCAGCCCAACAGGAAGTCGGCTATTATGGGTTGTATGAAAACGCACGCCCCTGGAATTTTATATACTCCTCCAAGAAATTTAATTTGATCTTCACCAAACTCGGTCAGCATGAAGTCAAGACATTGAGGACGCTAAATTGCGGACGGATTTTTGATATCTCGAACGGTTTGGCCATGGCGAGGAAACGAAGTTATGGCGAGAAAAGAAAAACACAATGTGTTATAACGTCTTCATACATTTATTGATCTTGATGAAACTTCAGCAGTGTGTTTGTTGTAAGAGGGCGATCACATGGATGTGACTATTGTGAGTCAAAGTTATAGCGCCACCAACTGGCAGCAGGAAGTGTGTTACTTTCAAGATACTTTTGACTAAAGTGGGTGGGTTATTTTTACCTACAGTCACAAAACTCGGTCTGTATATTGTGCTTATCGATCCGGACAACTTTCTCATTTACAGTCATTAGCTCCGACCAACAGGAAGTCAGATATTTTGGTTTGAATGTGGTTTTGTCTCTCTCTGTGTGTGGGGAGGGAGGGAGGGCACACACACAGACAGCCCCCCCTTTTCTGTGTGTGTTTGGAGGGGAGCAGAAATACTCACACTGATACAAGCTCTAAAGCAGACTTCTTCTCGACAGTCAAAGCGGGGTTACGTTATTGCCCGTCGTGCACAGGAACCCGAAAGGCAACGGGGTGGCGGCTTTTTATATATATATATATATATATATATATATATATATATATATATATATATATATATATATATATAAAAATAAATATAGCTGCAAGCAGCGATGGAGGGCCCAAGCCGGTGGCAGCGCCAGCCCGGTGCCTTTAGTGTAACTAAAGGCACCAGGGTGGCGGTGCCACCGGCTTGGGCCCGTAATCGCTGCTTGCAGCTATATTTATTATTATTATTATTATTATTATTAATATTATTTTTCTTACGACTATTCGGGCACTTTTGGGTCTCTTAACGTGCTCAAAAACTCTTGAAACTTTGCACACGGGTCAGAACCCGCGGCCATTAGGGCCGGACTGAAGTTGGGACCCGGGCGTGGCAGGGGGGCTCGACAGCGCCCCCTGGAACGGGGTCCGAAAACTTGGTCCATAAATCAAACACGCTTGCATGTAATAATATGAAAATCGATATACTTATAGATCTCATCGGTTCATATATCCTTCGTGCTTTTCCTTTTTACGCCAGCCCAACAGGAAGTCGGCTATTTAGGGTAGTTTAAAAACGCATGTTCTGGCATTTTAAATACTCCTCCTAGAGAATTAATCCAAACACCACGAAACTCGGTCAGCATGAAGTCAAGACATTGAGGAAATTGCCAGGGGATTTTTGATATCTCGAACGGTTTGGCCGTGGCGAGGAAACGAATTTATGGCGAATATTGGAAACAGGAAGTGTGTTATAACTTCTGCATACATTAACTGATCTTGATGAAACTTCAGCATTGTGTTCATTGTAAGAGGCCCATCACATGGATGTGACTATTGTGAGTCAACGTTATAGCGCCACCAACTGGCAGCAGGAAGTGTGTCACTTTCGAAATGCTTTGAAATCACCCTCTTATTTTTACCCGATTTGCTTCAAACTTCATCTGTATAATGTAAACACACGGCAGATGTAGACCTGTGAAAGGATTATTGATATCTTTAATACTGTCGCCATGGCAACGCTTTAAACTTTTATATTCTTTTTGGATGCATTTGAGGCTCTTAACATGCTTCAAATTACATGAAACTCAACATGCATTTGACATTTATTGTGTAATAGACATGTGCGAAGTTTCAGAAACGGGCGTGGTAAGGGGCTCAGTAGCGCCACCTTTAGTCAAAAATGGGGTATTAGTTTTACCTACAGTAACCAAACTCGGTACGTATATTCTTCTCTTCGATCCGGACAACTTTCTAATTTACAGTCATTAGCTCCGACCAACAGGAAGTCAGATATTTTGGTTTGAATGTGTACTGTTTGGAGTATTTTCCCTCTGCCCCTCTGTGTGTGTGAGTGTGTGTGTGTGAGGAGGGGGGCTAGTTTAGTTTAACCATTTCTCTGCTGTGTGCAAAATCTCTGGCACTTTTGAGGGCCTTAACATGCTCGAAAACTCTTGAAATTTTGCACACAGGTCAGAACCCGCAGCCATTAGGGCCAGGCTGAAGCTGGTACCCGGGCGTGGCAGGGGGGCTCGACAGCGCCCCCTGGAATGGGATTCGAACACTTGTCCGTATATCAAACACGCTTGCATGAATTAATATGAAACTCGGTACACATATAGATTTAATCGGGCCGAACAACTTTCCCTGGGTCAAGTTTTACGCCAGCCCAACAGGAAGTCGGCTATTACGGGTTGATTGGAGAACGCTTGCTCTCGCATTTGAAACACTTCTCCTAGAGAATTCATCCGATGACCACGAAACTCGGTCAGCATGAAGTCAAGACATGGAAGATGATAAATTGCCAGGGGATTTTTGATATCTCGAACGGTTTGGCCGTGGCGAGGAAACAAATTTATGATTAAAAAAGGATGCATAAAGTGTGTTATAATTTAGTTATAGTTTTACCTACAGTAACCAAACTCAGTACGTATATTCTTCTCTTCGATCCGGACAACTTTCTAATTTACAGTCATTAGCTCCGACCAACAGGAAGTCAGATATTGTGGTTTGAATGTGTATTTTCTCTCTCTCTGTCTCTCTGCCATTCTGTGTGTGTCTGTCTGTGTGGGGAGGGGAGGGGAGGGGAGGGGAGGGGGGATGTGTGTGTGTGTGTGTGTGTGTGCTTTTGTTTATATTACATTGTGGGAACCAAATGTCCCCACAAGGATAGTAAAACCTGAAATCACCTCCATTGTGGGGACCAGCCAGCGGTCCCCATGAGGGGAATGGGTTAATAAACATACTAAATTATATATTTTTGAAAATGTAAAAATGCAGAATGTCTCCTGTGATGGGTAGGTTTAGGGATAGGGGCAGTGTAAGGGGATAGAATATACAGTTTGTACAGTATAAAAACCATTACGCCTATGGAATGTCCTCACAAGGATAGAAATGAAAGCTTGTGTGTGTGTGTGTGTGTGATTTTGGTTGGGTGACAGTTGTAGGTTACAGTTTGACAAGAGTTTATAGTTTAACAAAAGCACAATGTTGTGTTTCATTGCGAGTGTACACAAATATAAAGAAACACTTTGCATTTTGAATGATGGTCTGTATGAACAAAATGACGGAGTATGTTTTTATGTCTCCATTGTTCGATCGAGCCTCACACACACACACACACACACACACACACACACACACACACACACACACACACACACACACACACACACACACACACACACACACACACACACACACACACACACACACACACACACAGCATTCCAGCATTGCAATCTTGACATCGCAGCATGTTCATTATAGCCTTAATAAAATATAATAATAAAATAGTCAACCTTACATATAAAAATTACACTGCTCTGTTTAAATAGTCATTTGTACAGTTTGTGCCGTTCATAGTAAGCACCGCTCCACTGTGATGTTTCCAAACACATTTTTGCGCATTTGAAGAGGATAATTTTTCTATATTGGAACGTGAGTGTACAAAGTGTACAAAGTACAAAGCCTATAAAAAGAATAGTTTAGCATCCAAAAATGTTAATAATATATATATTATTATTATATATATATAATAATATATATGTTAAAAATAGGGGGAAAAAAGAATTTACATAATATATATATATATATATATATATATATATATATATATATATATATATATATATATATATATAATTAAAGCTGCAAGCAGCGATGGAGGGCCCAAGCCGGCTTGGGCCCGCAATCGCTGCTTGCAGCTTTAATTATATATATATATATATTTAGGGCCCAAGCCTTGAAAAGGCGAAGGCCCTATTGTTTTTCTAAGGATTATTATTTATTAGGGCCCAAGCCCTGAAAGGGCGAAGGCCCTATTGTTTTTCTTCGGATTATTATTTATTCTTCTTCTTCTTCTTCTTCTTTATTATTATTATTTTACTACCTTTTGGGCACTTTTGGGGGCCTTAACGTGCTGGAAAGCGCCCCCTGGAATGGGATTCAAACACTTGTCCGTATATCAAACACGCTTGCATGTAATAATATGAAACTCGGTACACATTTAGATCTCATCGGGCCGAACAACTTTCGTGCTCTAAGTTTTACGCCAGCCCAACAGGAAGTCGGCTATTGTGGGTGGTATGAAAACGCATGCCCCCTGAATTTGAAACACTCTTTCTAGAAAATTCATCCAATCGCAACCAAACTCGGTCAGCATGAAGTCAAGACATTGAGGATACTAAATTGCTGACGGATTTTTGATATCTCGAACAGTTTGGCCGTGGCGAGGAAACAAAATTATGGCGAGAAAAGAGAAACACGATGTGTTATAACGTCTTCATACATTAATTGATCTTGATGAAACTTCAGTAGCGTGTTTGTTGTAAGAGAGCGATCACATGGATGTAACTAATGTGAGTCAAAGTTATAGCGCCACCAACTGGCAGCAGGAAGTGTGTTACTTTTGACAAAAAGTGGGGGGGTTAGTTTTACCTACAGTCACAAAACTTGGTATGTATATTGTGCACATCGAGCCGGACAACTTTCTGATTTACAGTCATTAGCTCCGACCAACAGGAAGTCAGATATTTTGGTTTGAATGTGGTTTTGTCTCTCTCTGCCTCTCTCTGACAGAGTTCCCCCAGCCATTCTGTGTGTGTGTGTGTGTGTGTGTGTGTCTGTGTGGGGAGGGGAGGGAGGGCACACACACACACATAGACAGCCCCCCCTCTGTGTGTCTGTGTGGGGAGGGGAGGGAGGGCACACACACAGACAGCCCCCCTGTCTGTGTGTGTGGGGAGGGGAGCAGAAAGACTATGAACAATTGTGCCATCTAGTGTTTTATACTATGTATAAATGTGTTTTTTATTTTAAACAAGTGTTTTAAAGTACACTAATTTCAATTAATGATATGCTGCATTTTTATGTATATTTAAACATTATCAAAGTTAGGATGTCATTTCTTTAGTTTCAAAAGTTATCTGTCTCTGTCTCCCTTTGGCTGTCATTACCCTCCCCTCACTCCCACAGTCTCATTTATTTATTTCTGTATCAAATAATATTACCATAAACAAAAAGTTTGAGTTTCTTTTTCAATCAATGTATTATGTGTAACTTAAAAAATAAGGAAAAAAAGTTTGAGGGCAAGACATGAAAACGATGAAATATAATATAGTATTAGTAAAAGAGTGCAGTATAGGGTTGGATGAATCAGATAATTAACATATTTTGTTAAAAAAACATTTGGTTAAATAAAATCGAGTGATACATAGGGCTATATTGCCCTCTCGACAGTCAAAGCGGGTTACGTTATTGCCCGTCGTGCACAGGAACCCGAAAGGCAACGGGGTGGCGGCTTTATATATATATATATATATATATAAATAAATATATATATATATATATATATATATATATATATTTATTATTATTATTATTAGGGCCCAAGCCTTGAAAAGGCGAAGGCCCTATTGTTTTCCTTCGGATTATTATTATTATTATTATTATTATTATTATTATTATTATTTTTCTT
Organism: Phoxinus phoxinus; assembly: GCF_949152265.1. Lineage (NCBI taxonomy): Eukaryota > Metazoa > Chordata > Actinopteri > Cypriniformes > Leuciscidae > Phoxinus > Phoxinus phoxinus. The sequence continues at coordinate 12,968,549 of NC_136883.1, forward strand.
ACGACTATTCGGGCACTTTTGGGTCTCTTAACGTGCTCAAAAACTCTTGAAACTTTGCACACGGGTCAGAACCCGCGGCCATTAGGGCCGGACTGAAGTTGGGACCCGGGCGTGGCAGGGGGGCTCGACAGCGCCCCCTGGAACGGGGTCCGAAAACTTGGTCCATAAATCAAACACGCTTGCGTGTAATAATATGAAAATCGATATACTTATAGATCTCATCGGTTCATATATCCTTCGTGCTTTTCCTTTTTACGCCAGCCCAACAGGAAGTCGGCTATTTAGGGTAGTTTAAAAACGCATGTTCTGGCATTTTAAATACTCCTCCTAGAGAATTAATCCAAACACCACGAAACTCGGTCAGCATGAAGTCAAGACATTGAGGAAATTGCCAGGGGATTTTTGATATCTCGAACGGTTTGGCCGTGGCGAGGAAACGAATTTATGGCGAATATTGGAAACAGGAAGTGTGTTATAACTTCTGCATACATTAACTGATCTTGATGAAACTTCAGCATTGTGTTCGTTGTAAGAGGCCCATCACATGGATGTGACTATTGTGAGTCAACGTTATAGCGCCACCAACTGGCAGCAGGAAGTGTGTCACTTTCGAAATGCTTTGAAATCACCCTCTTATTTTTACCCGATTTGCTTCAAACTTCATCTGTATAATGTAAACACACGGCAGATGTAGACCTGTGAAAGGATTATTGATATCTTTAATACTGTCGCCATGGCAACGCTTTAAACTTTTATATTCTTTTTGGATGCATTTGAGGCTCTTAACATGCTTCAAATTACATGAAACTCAACATGCATTTGACATTTATTGTGTAATAGACATGTGCGAAGTTTCAGAAACGGGCGTGGTAAGGGGCTCAGTAGCGCCACCTTTAGTCAAAAATGGGGTATTAGTTTTACCTACAGTAACCAAACTCGGTACGTATATTCTTCTCTTCGATCCGGACAACTTTCTAATTTACAGTCATTAGCTCCGACCAACAGGAAGTCAGATATTTTGGTTTGAATGTGTACTGTTTGGAGTATTTTCCCTCTGCCCCTCTGTGTGTGTGAGTGTGTGTGTGTGAGGAGGGGGGCTAGTTTAGTTTAACCATTTCTCTGCTGTGTGCAAAATCTCTGGCACTTTTGAGGGCCTTAACATGCTCGAAAACTCTTGAAATTTTGCACACAGGTCAGAACCCGCGGCCATTAGGGCCAGGCTGAAGCTGGTACTCGGGCGTGGCAGGGGGGCTCGACAGCGCCCCCTGGAATGGGATTCGAACACTTGTCCGTATATCAAACACGCTTGCATGAATTAATATGAAACTCGGTACACATATAGATTTAATCGGGCCGAACAACTTTCCCTGGGTCAAGTTTTACGCCAGCCCAACAGGAAGTCGGCTATTACGGGTTGATTGGAGAACGCTTGCTCTCGCATTTGAAACACTTCTCCTAGAGAATTCATCCGATGACCACGATGTCGGTCAGCATGAAGTCAAGACATGGAAGATGATAAATTGCCAGGGGATTTTTGATATCTCGAACGGTTTGGCCGTGGCGAGGAAACAAATTTATGATTAAAAAAGGATGCATAAAGTGTGTTATAACTTAGTTATAGTTTTACCTACAGTTACAAAACTCAGCGTGTGTATTGATCTTATCAAGCCGAACAACTTTCTAATTTACAGTCATTAGCTCCGACAAACAGAAAGTCAGATATTGTGGTTTGAATGTGGATTGTGTCTCTCTCTGTCTCTCTGCCATTCTGTTTGTGTGTGTGTGTGTGTGTGTGTGTGTGTGTGTGTGTGTGTGTGTGTGTGTGTGTGTGTGTGTGTGTGTGTGTGTGATATTTTGGTTGGGTGACAGTTGTAGGTTACAGTTTGACAAGAGTTTATAGTTTAACAAAAGCACAATGTTGTGCTTTATTGCGAGTGTACACAAATGTAGAGAAACACTTTGAATGATGTCCTGTGTGAACAAAATGACAGAGTATTGTTGACTGTTTTTATGTCTCCATTCGATCGAGCCACACACACACACACACACACACACACACACACACACACACACACACACACACACACACACACACACACACACACACACACACACACACCACACACACAGCATTCCAATCTTGACATCGCAGCATGTTCATTATAGCCTTAATAAAATTTAATAATAAAATAGTCAACCTAACATAAAAAAATTACACTGCTCTGTTTAAATAGTCAGTTGTACAGTTCGCACCGTTCACAGTAAGCACCGCTCCACTGTGATGTTTCCAAGCATATATATATATATATATATATATATATATATATTTTTTTTTTATTATTATTTTTTTTTTCCTGACTTGCATGATGAGTTTTCTAAGTCATGGGATAAACCCCACTCCTTCCTCTAGAGCCCCTCCCTCGGGAGTTTGGAAACAGAGAAATCTCGCTCTTTTGATCAGACCTGACCTGAGGGCCGTCCTTCAGGCAAGAGGGCTTCAGGAAAGAGGTTCTACCTGAAAGAGGTTCTATCTGAAATAAAAAATAGACAGTCCCCTCGAGGGGCTGGTTCCCGTAATAGATTTTGTTGAAGCGTGTCAAACGCTTAGCCAACATATCTGCATGGGTCCTGCGTATAAGCAGGATTGGGTGATGGAACAAAAAGTATACTCTTTACTGGTCAGAGAGGCCATATGATGGGTTCCTCCTCCAGACAGGGAGTCCGGATTTCTCAGCCGGTACTTTATAGTTCCAAAGAAGAATGGAGGGTTCCTGCCGATTTTAGATCTGAGTCACTTAAATCGTTCTCTGAGGAGCTTCAGGTTCAAGATGCTCATCGTGAATCAAATCAGGTCCGAGGACTGGTTTATCACGATAGGTCTAAAAGACGCATACTTCCGTACTCCATCCTTCCAATACACAGGAGGTTCCTGAGGTGCGCTTTCGGGGGCGAAGCGTACCAAATTCGGGTTCTTCCGTTTGGCCTAGCACTCTCCCCTCGCAAAAGCTCCAAGTGTATGGATGCAGCTCTGGTCCTACTAAGGCTTCAGGCCATCCTTACACTTAATTTAATCGACGACTGGCCCATTCTGGCTCAGTCTCGAGCAATGGCAGTTCGGCATCGAGATGTCGTCCTTGGCCGTATTCCGAGCTTGGGGGTGAGACTCAACACGAAAAAAAGCGTGTTGGTACCAGCTCAGAAAACTACGTTTCTGGGCGTGGTATGGAACTCAGATACAATGTGGGCACATATGTCTCCCGCCTGTATCGAGTCCAACTGGGCCATGGCGTACGGGATAAAGCTAGGCCAGGCCATCACTGTAAAGCTATTTCTAAGACTGCTGGGCCTCATGGCAGCTGTGTCCAACATAATACCTTTTGGACCTTCTACACATGAGGCTCCTTCAGGGGTGGCTGATAGCCAAGGGGATTTCCCCAAGGGGGAATCCGTTCCGAACAATCAGGGTTTTGCGCCGATGCCTTCGTTTCCCTAATTAATATGGAAGAAACCTTGGTTCCTGTCCCAAGGGCCAGTGTTAGCAGCGTCATGTCGCCGGAAAACCGTTTCGACAGGCGCCTCCTTCACTGGCGTGGGCGCGGTCATGGATGGCCGCTTTGCCAGGGGTCTGTGGCAGAACCATCAACATTTTTGGCATATATTTTGCCTAGAGATGTTGGCTGTGTTCAGGGCTCCGAGGAGCTTCCTCCCAGACATCAATATATCTGAACCGACAAGGGGGACTCAGATTGCGCCCTCTATCCAGACTGGCGCATCAGATTAATCTATGGTCCCAGGGGAAATTATTATCTATTAGAGCAATATATGTCCCGAGGGTTCAGAATCAGGGAGCAGACATCCTGTCGAGGCAGGGGCTTAGGCCCAGGGAATGAAGACTTCACCCAGAGGTGGTGAAGTTGATATGGCAGAGGTTGGACCAATGGAAGTGGATCTGTTTGCGTCTCGAGAGACGTCCCACTGTCCACTTTGGTTCTCCCTCACTCATCCAGCCCCACTGGGGTTGGATGCCATGATACAGGCTTGGCCGAGGCTTCGCCTGTACGCTTTTCCCCCGATCGCTCTGCTCCCGGGAGTCCTGGAGAGGGTCCGTCAGGAGGGCATCAGTCTTCTTCTGATAGCCCCGTTGTGGCCGGCCCAAGTATGGTTTTCAGACATATTTTCACTTCTGATAGCTCCGCCGTGGCAGATTCCTCTGAGGAGGGATCTGTTGTCTCAGGCGGAGGGCACAATATTCCACCCTCGCCCGGAGCTGTGGAAATTGTGGGTCTGGCCCCTGAGGGGGTCCAGTACCTAGATGCCGGTCTATCAGCTGGGGTGGTCAAAACCATACTTAGCTCTAGGGCTTATGAGATTATATGGCCTCAAGTGGTAGGTTTTTCCACTTGGAGTAGAGAACATGAGTTAGATCCAGTTAACTGCCCAGTGGTTTCAGTTCTGGAGTTTCTTTAAGATCGTTTCTCTGCGGGTCTCTCCCCATCCACACTTAAGGTGTACGTGGCTGCCAGTTCAGCGGTCCATGCACCACTGAGTGATGGGCCTTTGGGGAGGCACCAACGGGTCATACTATTTCTCCATGGTACATGGAGGATGAGACCGACAGTCAGGTCCAGGGTTCCTTCCTGGGACCTGGTGGTGGTTCTCGAAGGGCTATCCCTGGCTCCCTTCGAACCCCTCCAGTCGGCTTCGCCTAGGACCTCACGTTCAAGATAGCCTTTCTCTTAGCTATTTCTTAAAATTATTAAGAGAGTGGGAGATCTCCAAGCCCTGGCACTAACGCCAGCTTGCTTGGGGTTTTGCCCCCGGCAGAGTAAAGGCCATCCTGCACCCGAGACCCAGCTATGTGCCTTAAGTGCATTCTAACATGACTAGGTCCATGGTCCTGCGAGCATTTCATCCTCCACCTCATGTGTCGGCAGAAGAAGAGAAAACGATCCTTTGCTCTGCCAGTCAGGGTTCCGAGTATTTACCTTGAGGGGTCCTCTTCTTCGAGGAGGTCGGACCTACTGTTTTACGGACCTACACCTAGTGTGTTTTGGGTCACCTAATAAGGGGCTCCCGGCATCCAAACAAACCATAAGTAGGCCTACAAGGTGCGCAATTTGCCTTCACCTTTGGCCGTAAGGGCTCATTTTAACAGAGGCATGGCGTCCTCTAGGGCCCTCCGTTCGGGAGTGCCCCTCCAGGAGATCTGTGAGGCAGCCGGTTGGGCTACCCTGCACACTTTCATCAGGTTTTTTTGTCTTCACCTCCTTAGTGCGTCTGGTGCACAAGTGCTCTCGTCCTAGCTTAAGTGCCTGAGATCAGCTTCACTCTAGGACAGGCTTTTTCGGTGCGTGGCCTAGTGGGTATTCGTTCCCCAAAGAGTCGTTTTCAAGAGTCCCCAAGTCGTTTCACGCAGTGTCTCGTTCCCTCCTCAGGGAACAAGGGTTACAGTCGTAACCCGAGACGTTCCCTTTCGTAGGGAACTCGCACTGCGTCGTCTTGCCACGCCCCTTAACGCCTGGGAGCGGCTTGCTTCATCGCGAGGCTAATGTGTGTGTGCGCCGGCGACACTTTTATGCATCCGGTTATGCCGTCACATGTTATGTCACGACGCAACACCAATCAGGATTGGATTAGTTTCATTCATACATCAGAGGCGTACGCTTAGGGAGCGTCGTTTTCAACGACGCAGTGTCTCGTTCCCTCCTCAGGGAACAAGGGTTACAGTCGTAACCCGAGACGTTTTACAGATACTAGACACGTGACTTTCAAATGAAAGATTGGTATCAAAGAGCACACCCAGGTTCCTAACCGACGACGAAGACATAACAGAGCAGCCTTCAAGTGTTAGACGTTCTAGGTTATTACGTGAGGATGTTTTTTGTCCAATAATTAGAATCTCTGTTTTTTTTTTCAGAATTTAGTAGTAGGAAATTTCTAGTCATCCAATTTTTTATATCAGCTATGCATTCTGTTAATTTTGTGAATTGGTAGGTTTCGTTAGGTTTTGAAGAAATATACAGCTGAGTATCGTCGGCATAACAGTGAAAGCTAATTCCATGTTTCCTAATGATATCTCCTAATGCATGTTGATGACAACTTAAACTATTTGCTTTTGGATAGTTTTTTATCATTGCATAAAGAAAGTGCTCTATGAAAATGTAAGGTGTTTTTATATTTATATACTTTTTTATTTATATATTCATTTAGCTAAAACTATGTTTAAATTGTTTGAATACATTTTAGTAACATATTTGTTATTAATCATTGAGTTATATACTTTATTTATATTCATTTAATTTAAAAATAGAGATTAGTTAATTTATGGAACCAACTTAGTGTGTGTGAGTGCAAAACAGCTTAGAAATTATATTAAATTATTTATTTTTGAAAATGTAAAAATTCTGTGATGGTCGTATTTAGGTGTATGGGATAGAATATGCGGTTACAGTACAAAAATCATTTTGGCTATGGTTATATTAATACATTTTTTAAAATTTTATAATAAATGCTTATTACCAAGCAAACACAAACTTAGAAATGCAGTAGTAGGCTACACTATATCCCTGTTAAAAGATTAATTTACTGCACATTAACTGCAACAATATACAACATGCTAAATTCAGCTGAACATATAATAAGCTGCAGAGTTACTCCTTAAAATAAACAACATTACACATTGTGCAAGAACAGCATAAATTATTTCAATACATACAGACAGTTGGTCTGGGAACGCCCCCGGGAACGCCCCATCAGGTGATGTGAATTTAGCCCATGGGGGAAAACATTGCCTTGGCGCTAATTGAAATAAACGGGACAATCATGCCGAAGAGTTGTTGTGTCGTTTTCTGTACCGCCAATAAACAAACAAATTATTAATTGAAGTTCTACATCCTTCCTAATAAACACACAAAAGGAGGCCAGTCGCTACGTAATGACGCGAGCCGTGAACCTATGGAGTAGTTTGAGGTCTACACTCAATACAGACAGTCTGTGAGTTAGGGATAACTGTCAGCACAGTCCCTCGGCAACTTCGTACTACTGATCACCGTTTTACAAAAGGATTAATAGTTTGGAGTAAAGCATATATGTACAAGTGACAAGGTTTTATGGAGTTAGTATACAACATATACGAAAGTTGATTGAGTTATAGGCTACCGCTACAGCTACCGGTGCATGTCATAACGTTACCTGGAGATTCAACCAGATAACAAAATATGTCTGGAAAGGACACCTCCGGCCATTTGGTTGGTTCATTGACCCAGTTTTGAATTAAATAAGGGCAATCATAACTTATTGCAGTTCATTTTGCAATGTACCGCTGCCGGTCGGCAGGCGTCAATGACTCGCAATACAAGATTTTTGTCATTCAAATACACACAATGTTCGCTGTGTTGATATGGCAGAGTTGATATGGTTGATATGATACTTAGGGTTTTCCACAGTTTTTTCTTCTCACTTTCACAGTTCACAGCAGCCCGGAATATGGTGGGAGGGACGCACAGGATTCAAACGATCAAAAACCATGCATCAAATATAATAGGAAGTCCCAAAACGACCATAACAACTTCAAACGATCAAACTAACTGTCAAAACGTACTCGGTTACTAACGTAACCTCGGTTCTCTCTAGAAAAGGAACGAGTACTGCGTCGAAGACGCTACGGAAAAGATTATTTCTCGAGATATTGAAGCCAAAAAATTAATCCTTAATTTTATATTAATGTAAAACGCTTTGCAGCAGCATACAGCCTCAGGCGAAACAGCTTGCACACCTATTGGATGCTCTGCAGCAAAAGCAGCAGCCTATGCGAGGGCTCTCATGACGCTTGACCCAATGAGGGCGCTTCGTGCCCTCTGCGTCACGTCCCGCCAGAATGGGCGTGGCCTAGGCTTAAAAATGCCCGAGTAGCGGCTGTCATTCTCTGATTTTCATCGCCAAAGCGACCCAGAGCTCGTTCCTCTTCTAGAGAGAACCGAGGTTACGTTAGTAACTGAGTACGTTCTCTCGTACGAGAGATCTCGCATAACGCCGTGCATGCTGAGACCCGACACCAGAGACCCAAGAGGGTGCGCGCCCGGGTCACACATAGTGTATGATCAGCAGAAAAAACTCACACAGAGTTCCTGGAAAGAGGGGCTAGAATTGCATCATTCCTTTATAAGTAGTGCCCCGAGGGACATTTTCAGCATATATATGTATATAAATATATATGGTGGGTCAATACATTGCTCATAAGACATAACTGTCAGTGAGCGATGCTTAAAACAACTTTGCAATCTGGGCCGTAACAGAATGGGGCAGAAACACCATATGTGTCTGTTTTAGACCGAGGGCAGTCTGGCCTGCAAGGCGGGAACCTCTAGGTTATAAAACGTTATAAATGTAGACGGGGAGGCCCAGCCTGCTGCCATACAGATATCTTGCAACGAGATTCCACTAGACCAAGCCCACGAGGAGGCCATGCCCCTCGTAGAATGTGCTCTGACGCCCAACGGGCACGGCAGTCCTTTTGATGCGTAGGCTAGCGCTATGGCATCCACTACCCATCTGGACAGGCTCTGTTTCGACGCAGCTCGTCCCTTGGAACGTCCGCTGAACGAAACAAAGAGCTGCTCCCTCTGTCTAAAAACAGCGGAGTGGGACACGTAAGCTCTTAACGCCTTAACCGGGCAAAGGAAGCTAGCGTCGTCCTTTTCCTCGGAGGCCGGCAGAGCCGACAGGGAGATAACCTGAGCCCTGAACGGTGTGTTGAGGGACTTAGGCACATACCCATGTTTCGACTTTAGTACGACTTTAGAGTCATTAGGCCCGAACTCCATACACGACTTGCTTGTAAATCCCCCACGCGCTTTACTGAAGCGAGAGCCAGAAGAAACAGTCTTGAAAGACAAGTGCTTCATGTCAACTGAGTGCACAGGCTTAAACGGGGCACCCTTCATGGCATCCAATACCGTAGAAAGGTCCCAGACGGGGACTGAAGGAGGTCTGGGAGGATTCAATCTCCTAGCTCCTTTAAGGAAATGAACAACCAGGTCGTTCCTACCAAGTGACTGGCCAAGCGCTGGATTGACAAACGCTGCTATAGCCGCCACGTAAACTTTGAGCGTGGATGGGGTCCTACCCTTATCCAGCAGCTCCTGTAGGAAGGAGAGAATCTCCGTTACCCCGCACTGCAGGGGTGATACGCCCTGGGCTGAGCACCAGCCAGAGAACACAGACCATTTAGAGCAGGGTTGTCAAACTTACGGCCCGCGGGCCGGAACCGGCCCGCCAGGGGGTTCAGTCCGGCCCGGGGGTAAATCTGCAATATGAAAAAAGAAAAAAAAAATTCGGCGGAACTAACAGCAGATGGTAGCACTGAGCTTCAGTTCTCTTTCATAGGTTCACTCAACGCTGTGTAGCTTTAAGACGCAGTGGGCGTGGGCGCCGCCCCGACGCTCTTACGTCGTCACATTATACAGGCGCGCGCCATCAGCTCTGAGCGGCGTTTGGTTCTATCAGTTTACCCGCTTTTCTGTTGGGCACCCTCATCAGCGAAATGTCTTTGTCAAAAAAAAAGTTAAAAGTGGACACAGAGTGTCGGATTTTTCAAGAAAAATGGACCTCTTCCTATATGTTCACGGAGGTGAATGGGAAACCAGTGTGCCTGGTGTGCACGCAGCAAGTTTCGGTGCTTAAGGAATATACTATTCGCCGTCACTATGGAGCTCAGCATGGCGAAAAATACAACAGCTTGCACGGAGAACTGAGAAGACAGAAGGTAAATGAAATGTTGGTGGGTCTGAGGAAACAGCAATCTGTTTTCACCCGGAGCCGAGAGGCCAGTGATGCTGCAGTGAAAGCCAGCTACCTAATTGCTAGCGAAATCGCATTAGCATCAAAGCCATACTGTGAGGGGGAGTTCGTTAAAAATTGCATGCTGAAGGCTGCCGAAATTGTGTGTCCTGAGAAGCGACAAGCTTTTGCCAATATTAGCTTGACGAGAAATACCGTGGCAGACAGGATTTCGGAACTATCGGCAGATTTGGACAGCCAATTGAAACGCAAAGTGGAGTCATTTCTGGCATTTTCTGTTGCAATTGATGAGAGTACTGATATTACGGATGTCGCTCAACTGGCCATATTCATTCGTGGAGTTGACGAGACTTTGACTGTCACAGAGGAGTTTCTTGAGTTGGTGCCTATGACCGACACCACAACAGCTGAGGACATTTTCCGCTTCGTCGTTGGAGCGCTGGACAGAGTCGGGGCGGACTGGTCCCGCGCCGTAAGCATGGCTACAGATGGTGCGCCATCAATGATCGGGAAAAAGGCAGGTGTTGTGACAAAGTTTAGAGAGAAAGTACAAGCCGCAAATGGAGGGGGTGATTTTTGGACATTTCATTGCATTTTGCATCAGGAGGCCTTATGCTGCAAGTCGTTAAAAATGGATCACGTCATGGAGGTGGTTGTCCGAACTGTTAATTTCATCCGAGCCAGAGGTCTCAATCATCGTCAGTTTGACAGCCTTCTCAGTGACTGTAACATTACCCATGGTCTGCCATACCACACTGAAGTAAGATGGTTAAGCAGAGGTGCTGTGCTGAAGCGCTTCTTTGATCTACGTGGGGAAATCAGACTTTTCATGGAGGGAAAAGGTAAACCTGTTAAGGAATTACAGTGCCCACTATGGCTGCAGGACCTTGCATTTATGGTTGATATTACAGAGCACTTGAATAATCTGAACAAAATGTTGCAAGGACGCAAAAAAATTGTAACACAGTATTATGACAGCATACGTGCATTCAAGTTAAAGCTCACATTATGGGAGACGCAGATGGCAAGCGGTGACCCTGCTCATTTTCCCTGTCTAAGAGATGTGTGCGCAGCAAGCGTTAATCCTGACGTGAGACAGTACAAAGACAAGATTTCAGGGTTGCTGAGGGAGTTTGAGAAACGATTTCAGATCTTTAGCAAACTCGAGACAGAATTTGCAGTTTTTCGCTCACCATTCACAGTCAGAGCTTCTGATGTGGCCGTTGACATGCAACTTGAAATAATTGATTTGCAGTGTGATGTAGAATTGAAGGACAAATTTGCCTCTGTGGGCTTGGACACATTTTATCAGTATCTCCTGCCAGGCTATCCTAAATTAACAGAACTGGCTGCAAAGGTGTTGTGCATGTTTGGGACCACCTACCTTTGTGAGCAAGTTTTCTCAGTAATGAATATTAATAAAACGAAGCTGCGCTCAAAGCTCACACATAAGCACTTAAATGAGATTCTAAAATTGGCTGCTACTCAGGACATGATGCCTGATTTTGATGCACTTGTGCAGGCTAAAAGATGGCAAGTTTCAGGGGCAAATTGATAAAGTAAATTTGTTTACTTTAAAAAAAACTCTTTTAAAAAAAACATACATCATACTGTATTATGTATTAATTTGCAAATTTTACAAAGATTTTCTTTTTAAAACAGCTTTTTTCTTCAGATTTTAAGTGTGTGGAGTCAATTCATGTGTTCAAAATTGCTTCCCAGAATTGGAAAATGGATTTTAAATAATTTCTATATTTTGATTTATGTTAACATGCAGGACAGTGTTTTTAAGTTCCACAAAACTGTGACTAAATGTTTTGCGACATTGTACAATAACTGTGATCAGTTTTTATGCATAATGCACTTAAATAAATGTGAAACTGAGTAATAGTGTTGTTGAAATTGCACATACTAGGTTGTTCATAATATATTTTGTAAAAGGACAATTCATTTAATATAAAGATTTTATATAATTTACTTATTCTTTGCACTAATACAAAGTTAATTGTTAGTTCTATGTAATAATTTTGCTATGAGTTTACTGGTCTGGCCCCCTTGAGATCAGATTAAGCTGTATGCGGCCCCCAGACCAAAATGAGTTTGACACCCCTGATTTAGAGGAATAGAGCCGTCTAGTAGACGGGGCTCTAGCCTGCTCGATCGTGTCTAATACTCCCTTTGGGAGGTTAGCGGGTACCCGTTGATGGCCCACACATGTAGGGACCAGAGCTCCGGGCGAGGATGCAAAATCCAGCCCCTGGCCTGAGAGAGGAGGTCCCTCCTCACTGGTATCGGCCACGGAGCAGTGCTCGTCAGCTGCATCAGTACTGGAAACCAAGCTTGGTTTGTCCAGAACGGAGCCACAAGTAGCACAGAGCATCCGCTTTTCCTGATTCACTCTAATACCTGAGATAGAAGCGAGGCAGGGGGAAAAGTCAAGTCAAGTCATCTTCATTTATATAGCGCTTTTAACAATGTAGATTGTTTCAAAGCTGCTTTACAGAGATAAACGTATAATTTAAGGTAACAGATTGTTTTGGCTTTATAGCGGTTCTTGAATAATGTTACTTTCCAGCTAAATTTAGTTTTGATTGATTCACTTCCGTCGAAAGGATAATTTGTTATTAAATTAGCGTCCGCTAAGACGACACCGTTCTCTCTACACAGACTTTAAACGCGAACCTGTGATAAACACTGATGGCGCTCACGTGCGCATCAAGAATTCATTCTATAGTTATGTGTGTTTGAATATATGTCCGCATGTTTGTAATTCTCTACAAACCAAGCCTATACAAACTACTTGTCCTGCCTATAATTCAATTCAATTCAAGTTTATTTGTATAGCGCTTTTCACAATACATATTGTTTCAAAGCAGCTTTACAGAAAATGCATTTCAAAAATGTACAAACAAAGATACAGTTAGTTAATCATAAATTTAGGGCATAACATATCGCCGGCGTTGGGTCGTCTCTTCACAGGCGTCGAGTCGTCTCATCACAGGCGTTGGGGCATCTGAAGTCTCCATGAGAGGCTGGATACATAACTGGAGCTGACGAACTCTATTTGAGTTATAGGGACAGGCGTCCCGAGATAACAACAAAAAAGGCAGATGGGAAATAATTAGCGTAGCTGCTGTTCATAATATGAATGCATTTGATCTGATTTAACTGTAGTATAAAAGGTACGATGCATTATGTGAATGCTTGGCTAAAGAGATGCGTCTTTAGTATAGTTTTAAACTGGGGGAGCGAGTCTGAGCCTCGGACAATATCAGGAAGGCTATTCCAGAGTTTAGGAGCTAGATGTGAAAACGCCCTCCCTCCTTTAGTGGACTTAGTTATCCTAGGTACGACCAGAAGCCTCGAATTTAGCGATCTTAAAGAGCGCGATGGATTGTAGGGTGATAGAAGATCTCTTAAATACACAGGAGCTAAACCATTTAGGGCTTTATAGGTCAGTAACAATACTTTGTAATTGATACGGAATTTAATAGGTAACCAGTGTAGAGATGATAAAATTGGCATTATATGATCATATTTTCTTGACCTAGTAAGAACTCTAGCAGCTGCATTTTGGACTAACTGTAGCTTGTTTACGGAGGATGCAGGACAACCAGCTAATAAAGCATTACAGTAATCTAGTCTCGAGGTCATGAATGCATGAACTAACTTTTCTGCATCAGAAACTGATAGCATGTTACGTAGCTTAGCAATGTTTCTAAGGTGGAAAAAGGCTGTTCTTGTGACATTTGAAATATGATTTTCTCCGTTTTATCTGAATTTAATAGAAGAAAATTACACGTCATCCAATATTTTATATCTTTAACACACTCTGTCATTTTAGATAATTTAGTGTTATCATCTGGTCGTGATGAAATATATAATTAAGTGTCATCAGCATAACAGTGGAAACTTATTCCATGTTTTCTTATAATATTACCAAGTGGCAGCATATAAATTGAGAATAGCAGAGGGCCTAACACAGATCCTTGCGGCAATCCATAGTTTACTGACGTTATCTTTGATTTTTCCCCATTTAAATGGACAAAATGGTAACGGTCTGATAGGTACGATCTAAACCAGTTTAATGCCTGTCCCTGTACACCAGTGTAGTTTTGAAGTCGATCTAAGAGTATTTTATGATCTATAGTGTCGAACGCAGCACTAAGATCGAGTAAAACTAGTATTGAGATACAGCCTTGGTCAGAAGCTAAAAGTAAATCATTTTTAATTTTAACGAGCGCAGTTTCTGTGCTATGATGTTGGCCTGAATCCTGATTGAAATTTTTCATAGATATCGTTTTCTTGCAAGAAAGAGCACAATTGAGCGGACACAACTTTTTCTAGTATTTTAGACATAAATGGAAGATTTGAGATGGGTCTGTAGTTTGCTAGGTTATTTGGATCTAATTGTGGTTTCTTAATAAGAGGTTTTATAACTGCCAGCTTGAACGTTTTTGGAACGTGACCTAAAGATAGAGACGAGTTAATAATATTGAGAAGAGGCTCTTCCACTACAGGTAACACTTCTTTCAGTAGTTTGGTGGGTATTGGATCTAATAAACATGTTGTTGGTTTAGATGCAGTGATAAGTTTATTTAGCTCTTCCTGTCCTATAGTTGTAAAGCGCTGTAGTTGTTCTTGAGGGGCGATAATTGAGGCTGAATCATAAGACGCTGTCAAAGATTGCACATTTACAATTGTGTTTCTGATGCTTTCTATTTTCTCAGTGAAGAAATTCATGAAATTATTACTATTAAAATGTAATGGAATATTTTGGTCAGGTGATGTCTGTTTATTTGTTAATCTAGCCACGGTGTTAAATAAAAACCTTGGATTATTTTGGTTGTTTTCTATTAGTTTGCGGAGATGCTCAGCCCTGGCTGCTTTTAGAGCCTTTTTATAACGTGACATACTGTCTTTCCATGCGATTCTAAAGACCTCTAAATTAGTTTGTTTCCATTTGCGCTCTAAGTTACGAGTTTCTCTCTTGATAACATGCGTAGCACTGTTGTACCATGGTGCTTTAGTTTTCTCTCTGACCTTTTTTAATCTAATTGGTGCAACAATTTCTAATGTACTAGAGAAAATGGTGCTCATACTGCTAGTCATTTCCTCTAGTTCATCTGTTTGTTTGGGTTCACTGAGGAGCGGAGATAGATCAGGTAAGCTATTCAAGATTCTATCTACCGTGGTTGGAAGGATTGTTCTGCCTGGTCGATAACGCGGCGCAACATGACACATTTCAGCAGTGCGTAGTATGCAAGTTACCATGTAATGATCAGTGACATCATCACTTTGCGGTATAATATCTATATCGGTTGGATCAGTTCCATATGATATAATTAAATCTAGAGTATGATTAAGACGATGAGTGGGACCACTAACGTTTTGTTTGACCCCAAAAGAGTTGAAAAAATCTGTAAACGCAGCCCCTAACGCATCATTTGTGTTATCAACGTGTATGTTGAAATCTCCAACAATTATTGCCTTATCGACATTGACTAATAGATCTGAGAGAAAATCTGCAAACTCATTTAGGAAATCAGCGTAAGGCCCTGGCGGTCTATATACAGTAGGCAAAGCTAGAGATAATAGGGATTTCTTTCTTACATCTAGGAGCGTAACATTTAGCACAAGTACTTCAAACGAATCAAACCCGTGACCTGTTTTCTGAGTAACATTAAGAATATCTCTGTAGATTGTTGCAACACCGCCGCCACGACCAATCAGACGGGGCTCATGCTTATTACCAGTATCCCGGTGGTGTGGACTCATTAAGACCGAAATAATCATTCGATTTAAGCCAGGTTTCAGTAAGGCAAAGTAAATCGAAGCTATTATCTGTGACCATTTCATTTACAATAACCGCCTTAGGTGTAAGCGATCTAATGTTTAGAAGACCTAGCTTTAGAAATTGTTTTTGTTCACCAATATTGAGATTTTCTGGTTTAATCACAATTAGATTTTTCTTAGATCCTACAGTAGATTTATTGTTTGGCCTCACAAAACGAGGAATAGACACAGTTTCTATATAGTGTTCTACACTGGTGCTTTTGGGACAGCAAAGAATGTGATTTGGACTTTGACTTACTAGTCATATGGTGTGTAACGTCTTGGAGATGTTGTCAGACAGAACAGCCGCTCCGATTCTGCTGGGGTGCAGGCCATCAGCACGGTAGAGCCTAGGTCGCTCCCAAAACAGATTCTAATTATTTACAAAGAGCAGTCTCTGTTCATTACACCATGACATTAACCATTCATTTAATGCAAACAATCTACTGAACCTTTCTTGTCCTTGTCGGTACGTGGGAAGCGGTCCAGACACGACGATATTTGCTTCAGGCGATGTTCTGCGTACCGTCTCGATCAGGCTCCTGTAGTCCCTCTTCAGAACCTCCGTCTGCCGCAGCCTGATGTCGTTCACCCCCGCGTGCAGCACGACAGCTCCGACGCGCTCGTCACCGTTCAGGATCTCGGGGACCTGCGCAGCGACATCAAGAACACGAGCACCAGGAAAGCAGTGAGTGCGCACCATACCTTTACCTGAGGTAGCGTGGACATGCCGGACGATGGAACTGCCGATGATCACAGCGTCGTCGCGATCCGTCTCGCGAAGAGGGGAGAAGCGGTTCCGTGTGGAGATCTCGAAGACCGGGAGGGGCGGAGAGGTCCTTGCTCTGGTCCTGGCTCGTGTCTTCCGCTGTGGAATCATCCAGGGTCCATGGTGCTGTGTCGGTGCCGGGGTGAATGAAATCAGGGATGGTCGCGTCCTGTGCAGAGAGACACGCGGAGTAGAAGAGGACGGTGTCGAAAAGTTACTAACCACTGACTTGTGAGGATCTGCGCGTAATGCTTCAAGTGCTGATCGCCGGTCTCGCAGCTCGGCCTGCCTCCCCAGCAGATCACGGATCTGCTTCTCCACGGACTCCAGCTCCAACCGCACCGAATGCAGCTCAAACGTGTCCTCACCTGCACTCAGAGGTAGACACACATCCGATATATTCGCCATTATAACAGATGAACAATAAATTAGCAGTGATACTACCAATATCACTACTAATTTAGGACTGAAATCATGGATAGAACCCGTATCCTTTCAGTGATACGAGTGTGAATAAGACGATCGATAGGCGAGACCACGCGTGCAATGCTAGCGGGCTAAGTTAACGTTAAGGATAGTAATGGAAGTTCGGAAAGTTGGATATAACTAGCGATATCAAAGCAATCCGATTGTTTTTTATAAAGAGTAGTACCGGAAATATGTTCACACGCTGGAAAAATAGAAAATGTTCGTTTATAAATGAGTGTAAAGAAGAAAATCAAGGATTTATGAATCAATTCGACGGAGCTCCAAACAAAAACAACGCGCTCAGTCTATAAATTTGATACAGAATTTTATTTAATCACTACGGGGTAGATACGCGAAATTTCCACAATGCTTTATCTGTAGAGTGGTAAAGGGATCCTCCATAGGGAGAGGCTAGTTGGCACTTCAGCACTACGTTGTCATCGGGTCCAGGCGAAGGTCCTTCGTCAGATCTGGATACGGCCTGGATCCGGCAGGCTGCGGGAAAAATTCCACTAATGCCAACATAATGTTTGAGTCTATTTAAAAGGATGTTGTGGTCAATGGTGTCAAATGCAGCACTAAGATCAAGTAACACTAATAAAGAGATACAACCACGATCGGATGATAAGAGCAAATCATTTGTGACTTTAACGAGAGCTGTCTCTGTACTATGGTACGGTCTAAATCCAGACTGAAAATCCTCACAGATATAATTTCTTTCAAGAAAGGAACACAGTTGTGAGGATACTGCTTTTTCTAATATCTTTGACACAAAAGGCAGATTCGAGATCGGCCTGTAATTGACTAGTTTTGTAGGATCAAGTTACGTTTTTTTAACAAGCGGTTTAATCATAGCTATCTTAAAGGTTTTTGTTACTCTTTCAGCAGCTTAGTTGGTATAGGGTCTAGTTGTCGATTTAGATGATATGACGAGTTTGCAAAATTCTTCCTCTCCTATAGCAATGAATGAATCAAAATTTCCCTCAAGGAGACTACAGTGCACTTCCTGATGCGATACTGTATTAGACGGTTGCATAGTTAGGGGCCAAGCACTGAAGGTGCGGGCACCTATTGTATCTGTTCCCGTTCTTATTAGGGGCCAAGCACTGAAGGTGCGGGCACCTATTGTATCTGTTCCCGTTCTTATTCTTCTTTTTCTTTTTCTTTTTTTTCTTTTTCTTCCGACTGGGCGTCTATGGCAGCCTATAGAACCGTTTGCGGGAAACTTATACAAATTGGCACAGTGATAGAGGACAGCCTGAACTATCACCATAGCAAATTT
This sequence comes from Phoxinus phoxinus, assembly GCF_949152265.1. Classification (NCBI taxonomy): domain Eukaryota; kingdom Metazoa; phylum Chordata; class Actinopteri; order Cypriniformes; family Leuciscidae; genus Phoxinus; species Phoxinus phoxinus. Next base: position 12,986,701 of record NC_136883.1, read on the forward strand.
GGAGTCTCCAACTCATTCCCTCTAGCGCCACCAGCTGTCCAAAGTTTCACTCATGTTTATGCTAATAACTTTTGAACCACAAGGGCTAGAAACAACATTCTTTTTTCCTCTGATTCCTGAGCTCACGACGATTCGACTGCACCCTATGACGTCATTTTCCGTCATAATAGTTTTCCCGCCATTTTGAATTTTCCGAAAAACCTACTTTTTCGAACTCCTCCTAGGCCGTTGCTCCGAATTTCACGAAAAATGAACCAGATCATCTCCAGACTATGATGACCAAAAGTTATGGAATTCAAGTTGATTTGAATTACCGTTCTCGAATACCGCGCAAATAAATTTTACGTAGCGCTTGCAAAAACAGACGTAAGGCCGTATCTCCACAACGCTTTATCGGATTCAGACCAAATTTGGTACATGTCGTCACAAGCATGACCTGAGGTTACTTGCTGCGTTTCGGCGCAGCGCCACCTACTGGTCCGGAGATATGAATAATTTATGTTTTTGCTTATAACTTCTGAACGGTTTGTCCAAAAATCACAAAAGTGGTCTCGTTAGATTCAGGGCGTCGTGCTGAGTTGACTGATATTCAATTTTCCCATATCGGCCATTTTGGCTGTCGGCCATTTTGAATTATGTGCTAAAATGCTGTATTTTATGAACGCATGAACGTATCGTTACGAAACTCAGTATGGGTCATCAGTACAACGCCCTAAAAGTACTCATTCCCTCTAGCGCCACCAGCTGTCCAAAGTTTCACTCATGTTTATGCTAATAACTTTTGAACCACAAGGGCTAGAAACAACATTCTTTTTTCCTCTGATTCCTGAGCTCACGACGATTCGACTGCACCCTATGACGTCATTTTCCGTCATAATAGTTTTCCCGCCATTTTGAATTTTCCGAAAAACCTACTTTTTCGAACTCCTCCTAGGCCGTTGCTCCGAATTTCACGAAAAATGAACCAGATCATCTCCAGACTATGACGACCAAAAGTTATGGAATTCAAGTTGATTCGAATTACCGTTCTCGAATACCGCGCAAATAAATTTTACGTAGCGCTTGCAAAAACAGACGTAAGGCCGTATCTCCACAACGCTTTATCGGATTCAGACCAAATTTGGTACATGTCGTCACAAGCATGACCTGAGGTTACTTGCTGCGTTTCGGCGCAGCGCCACCTACTGGTCCGGAGATATGAATAATTTATGTTTTTGCTTATAACTTCTGAACGGTTTGTCCAAAAATCACAAAAGTGGTCTCGTTAGATTCAGGGCGTCGTGCTGAGTTGACTGATATTCAATTTTCCCATATCGGCCATTTTGGCTGTCGGCCATTTTGAATTATGTGCTAAAATGCTGTATTTTATGAACGCATGAACGTATCGTTACGAAACTCAGTATGGGTCATCAGTACAACGCCCTAAAAGTACTCAAAAATTTATGAGACAGCGCCACCTTTTGGTCAAAAGTTATAATGAAATTTCCAAAAATGCTAATAACTTTTGAATAAATTTGCCTATAGTAATGATACTGATCTCAATAGATTCCTTGGGTTATGCTGAAAACATAGATACCAATTTTGCCATAGTCAATCAAAGTTCCTGTCCGCCATCTTTATTTTCTTTTAAAACCTACTTTTTCGAACTCCTCCTAGACCGAACGTCCGATTTTCACCAACATCGGATCGTGTCATCTCCAGACTGTGCCGAGTAAAAGTTATGGATTTCGTGTCGATAGACAAAACCGTTTTCGTATACCGCAGTGGCAAAGTTGAGGCATGATGCCAAAATGACTATTCAGGCTTTATATCTGCAATGCCTTGACATATTGACACCAAACTTTGTATGTGTCATTGTCACTTCACTCTGACCACATCACATCAGTTTCGTAACTGCGCCACCTATTGGTCGAAAGTGATAATCATATTTTTAGTTATTGTATGTGATTTTTCAACCATTTTGCCAAAATTCATCTTCAAATGTCTTTAATTGCTCCTTGCTGCAGTGGGTCTCACACTCCCAGCCACTTTGGCATGTCTTGTCGTCTTGCTTGCGCTTGGCCCCGGTGATTGCTGCTTGCAGCTATATTTAGGGGCCAAGCACTGAAAGTGCGGGCACCTATTGTATCTGTTCCCGTTCTTATTCTTCTTTTTAGGGGCCAAGCACTGAAGGTGCGGGCACCTATTGTATCTGTTCCCGTTCTTATTCTTCTTTTTCTTTTTTTTCTTTTTCTTCCGACTGGGCGTCTATGGCAGCCTATAGAACCGTTTGCGGGAAACTTATGAAAATTGGCACAGTGATAGAGGACAGCCTGAACTATCACCATAGCAAATTTGGAGTCTCCAACTCATTCCCTCTAGCGCCACCAGCTGTCCAAAGTTTCACTCATGTTTATGCTAATAACTTTTGAACCACAAGGGCTAGAAACAAAATTCTTTTTTCCTCTGATTCCTGAGCTCACGACGATTCGACTGCACCATATGACGTCATTTTCCGTCATAATAGTTTTCCCGCCATTTTGAATTTTCCGAAAAACCTACTTTTTCGAACTCCTCCTAGGCCGTTGCTCCGAATTTCACGAAAATTGAACCAGATCATCTCCAGACTGTGACGACAAAAAGTTATGGAAATCAAGTTGATTCGAATAACCGTTCTCGAATACCGCGAAAATAAATTTTATGTAGAGCTTGCGAAAACAGATTCAAGGCTGTATCGCCACAACGCTTTGTCGGATTCAGACCAAATTTGGTACATGTCGTCACAAGCATGACCTGAGGCGACATGCTGCGTTTCGGCACAGTGCCACCTACTGGTCCGGAGATATGAAAATTTGCTTATTTTACTTAGAACTTCTGAACGGTTTGTCCAAAAATCATAAAAGTGGTCTCGATAGATTCAGGGCGTCATACTGAGTTGACTGATATCCAATTTTCCCATATCGGCCATTTTGGCTGTCGGCCATTTTGAATGATGTGCTAAAATGCTGTATTTTATGAACGCATGAACGTATCGTTACGAAACTCAGTATGGGTCATCAGTACAAGGCCCTAAAGGTACTCAAAAGATTATGAGACAGCGCCACCTTTTGGTCAAAAGTTATAATGAAATTTCCAAAAATGCTAATAACTTTTGAATAAATTTGCCTATAGTAATGACACTGATCTCCATAGATTCCTTGGGTTATGCTGAAAACATAGATACCAATTTTGCCATAGTCAGTCAAACTTCCTGTCCGCCATCTTTATTTTCTTTTAAAACCTAATTTTTCGAACTCCTCCTAGACCGAAGGTCCGATTTTCACCAAAATCGGATCGTGTCATCTCCAGACCGTGCCGAGTAAAAGTTATGGATTTCGTGTCGATAGACAAAACCGTTTTCGTATACCGCAGATGCAAAGTTGAGGCATGATGCCAAAATGACTATTCAGGCTTTATATCTGCAATGCCTTGACATATTGACACCAAACTTTGTATGTGTCATTGTCACTTCACTCTGACCACATTACATCAGTTTCGTAATTGCGCCACCTATTGGTCGAAAGTGATAATCATATTTTTAGTTATTGTATGTGATTTTTCAACCATTTTGCCACAATTCATCTTTAAATGTCTTCAATTGCTCCTAGCTGCAGTTGGTCTCACACTCCCAGCCACTTTGGCATGTCTTGTCGTCTTGCTTGCGCTTGGCCCCGGTGATTGCTGCTTGCAGCTATATTTCTTTTTCTTTTTCTTCCGACTGGGCGTCTATGGCAGCCTATAGAACCGTTTGCGGGAAACTTATGAAAATTGGCACAGTGATAGAGGACAGCCTGAACTATCACCATAGCAAATTTGGAGTCTCCAACTCATTCCCTCTAGCGCCACCAGCTGTCCAAAGTTTCACTCATGTTTATGCTAATAACTTTTGAACCACAAGGGCTAGAAACAAAATTATTTTTTCCTCTGATTCCTGAGCTCATGACGATTCGACTGCACCCTATGACGTCATTTTCCGTCATAATAGTTTTCCCGCCATTTTGAATTTTCCGAAAAAACTACTTTTTCGAACTCCTCCTAGGCCGTTGCTCCGAATTTCACGAAAAATGAACCAGGTCATCTCCAGACCTTGACGACCAAAAGTTATGTAATTCAAGTTGATTCGAATTACCGTTCTCGAATACCGCGCAAATAAATTTTACGTAACGCTTGCGAAAACAGACGTAAGGCCGTATCTCCACAACGCTTTATCGGATTCAGACCAAATTTGGTACATGTCATCACAAGCATGACTTGAGGCTACATGCTGCGTTTCGGCGCAGCGCCACCTACTGGTCCAGAGATATGAAGAATTTATGTTTTTGTTTATAACTTCTGAACGGTTTGTCCAAAAATCATAAAAGTGGTCTCGTTAGATTCAGGGCGTCATGCTGAGTTGACTGATATCCAATTTTCCCATATTGGCCATTTTGGCTGTCGGCCATTTTGAATTATGTGCTAAAATGCTGTATTTTATGAACGCATGAACGTATCGTTACGAAACTCAGTATGGGTCATCAGTACAAGGCCCTAAAGGTACTCAAAAATTTATGAGACAGCGCCACCTTTTGGTCAAAAGTTATAATGAAATTTCCAAAAATGCTAATAACTTTTGAATAAATTTGCCTATAGTAATGACACTGATCTCAATAGATTCCTTGGGTTATGCTGAAAACATAGATACCAATTTTGCCATAGTCAATCAAAGTTCCTGTCCGCCATCTTTATTTTCTTTTAAAACCTACTTTTTCAAACTCCTCCTAGACCGAACGTCCGATTTTCACCAAAATCGGATCGTGTCATCTCCAGACTGTGCCGAGTAAAAGTTATGGATTTCGTGTCGATAGACAAAACCGTTTTCGTATACCGCAGTGGCAAAGTTGAGGCATGATGCCAAAATGACTATTCAGGCTTTATATCTGCAATGCCTTGACATATTGACACCAAACTTTGTATGTGTCATTGTCACTTCACTCTGACCACATCACATCAGTTTCGTAACTGCGCCACCTATTGGTCGAAAGTGATAATCATATTTTTAGTTATTGTATGTGATTTTTCAACCATTTTGCCAAAATTCATCTTCAAATGTCTTTAATTGCTCCTTGCTGCAGTGGGTCTCACACTCCCAGCCACTTTGGCATGTCTTGTCGTCTTGCTTGCGCTTGGCCCCGGTGATTGCTGCTTGCAGCTATATTTCTTCTTCTTTTTTTTCTTCCGACTGGGCGTCTATGGCAGCCTATAGAACCGTTTGCGGGAAACTTATACAAATTGGCACAGTGATAGAGGACAGCCTGAACTATCACCATAGCAAATTTGGAGTCTCCAACTCATTCCCTCTAGCGCCACCAGCTGTCCAAAGTTTCACTCATGTTTATGCTAATAACTTTTGAACCACAAGGGCTAGAAACAAAATAATTTTTTCCTCTGATTCCTGAGCTCATGACGATTCGACTGCACCCTATGACGTCATTTTCCGTCATAATAGTTTTCCCGCCATTTTGAATTTTCCGAAAAACCTACTTTTTCGAACTCCTCCTAGGCCGTTGCTCCGAATTTCACGAAAATTGAACCAGATCATCTCCAGACCGTGACGACAAAAAGTTATGGAAATCAAGTTGATTCGAATAACCGTTCTCGAATACCGCACAAATAAATTTTACGTAGAGCTTGCAAAAACAGATTCAAGGCTGTATCTCCACAACGCTTTGTCGGATTCAGACCAAATTTGGTACATGTTGTCACAAGCATGACCTGAGGCTACATGCTGCGTTTCGGCACAGTGCCACCTACTGCTCCGGAGATATGAAAATTTGCTTATTTTACTTATAACTTCTGAACGGTTTGTCCAAAAATCATAAAAGTGGTCTCGATAGATTCAGGGCGTCATACTGAGTTGACTGATATCCAATTTTCCCATATCGGCCATTTTGGCTGTCGGCCATTTTGAATTATGTGCTAAAATGCTGTATTTTATGAACGCATGAACGTATCGTTACGAAACTCAGTATGGGTCATCAGTACATGCCATAGTCGGTCAAACTTCCTGTCCGCCATCTTTATTTTCTTTTAAAACCTACTTTTTCGAACTCCTCCTAGACCGAACGTCCGATTTTCACCAAAATCGGATCGTGTCATCTCCAGACCGTGCCGAGTAAAAGTTATGGATTTCGTGTCGATAGACAAAACCGTTTTTGTATACCGCAGGAGCAAAGTTGAGGCATGATGCCAAAATGACTATTCAGGCTTTATATCTGCAATGCCTTGACATATTGACACCAAACTTTGTATGTGTCATTTTCACTTCACTCTGACCACATCACATCAGTTTCGTAATTGCGCCACCTATTGGTCGAAAGTGATAATCATATTTTTAGATAATGTATTTGATTTTTCAACCATTTTGCCAAAATTCATCTTCAAATGTCTTTAATTGCTCCTTGCTGCAGTTTGTCTCACACTTTCAGCCATGTAGGCATATCTCGTCGTCTGCTTTTGCGCTTGGCCCCGTAATGGCTGCTTGCAGCTATATTTATATTTTTTCCCCTGATATTATCGATCTTATAAGTGAAGAAGTTCATAAAGTCATTACTGCTGTGTTTCTTGGAAAATTCTGGGCTTGAAGCTTTCTTTTTCTATAACTGACAACCCTTCACATCCCCATCCCTGAGGAAGACGTGTGTCATCGTGGCCCCACTCTTATACATCCCCCCAAAAAATTAAAGCCCTGAAGTTCAAGCACCTTCAAGAACTGAAACATGTTTTACCCAAGGACTTTCATCCATTTTACAATGCACTTGACCATGAGGGATGCACTATCTATTCACTACCTGGATGAATGGGCTGTCCTGACTTACTGATTAATTTATTAATTAAATGTTCTATTTATTTAATTATCTATTTATTGTGTATTGGCATGTAATTGTTTATGTGCATGTTTTAAAATGACTTGGTCTTATCTGTTGAACTCTTGGAATTCAGATCAGCCAATTCTGACCGGAAAGAGATTATTAAAATCTTGCATTAAGGCCTGTTGCTATTTTATAATTCCACCTTTAGTAGCAGTATTGAGTCTAATTAGTCGTTACTGCTTGAATCACCTGAAGAATAAACATGAACTGGTTAACTAGAGTTTACTGGAACTGCAACTTAATTTTCACTTTTCTTTTCTGCAATACAGTGCCAAGTAGACATAGCCTGGTGAGACAATAACTTTCCTTTACAGTAGGCCTAACTTTATCGAGGTAAACGTTTCCCCCCTGCCGCCAGACGTACGTCTCGGAGTGGAGATAAGTGACAAAATTACGGTAGGACTGTGCAAACAAAGTATCTGTCTAGCATTGCCATGTCAGTGTATTGATTCATTGTCCCTTCATAGTTTGCAAGAGACATTTAATAAACTGAGCGTATTTAATAACTGGCCATTTTAATTAATGATCGGAAGAACGTGTATCGACCACCGTTACTGTAAAATATGCACGTATATGTCCATTAAACTCGATTTTGGTCAAATGTGGATTATATCATTACACTGGCAAGAATATGGTTACATTTAAAGATGCCGTACCAAGTATGACAACGCTACGTTCAACTGCTTTTGAAATTACGGTGTTTTTTTCACTTCCTGAAAAGTAACCGTTTTGGACATACGTGAGTTTCATCGGGCAGCGACGATATTATACCCACTTCAAACGATCAAACTAACTGTCAAACCCATGACATATTATACCGGTGGGGAGGGGAAACCCATCCATCATTTTGACAGAAGGTGGAATTATACCGGAAGGGCCGGGATAACCCTAAGGTCAATGGTCAAAACCATTAAAGGATAATTCCGGTATTTAACACTTTGACTCTATTTTGTAGTTTGTTTAGAATGAACAAGAGTGGTGGACAAATACATTTTGACAATGGTTCCTGTCTTGACTTTTTGACTATTTTAGAATTGCCCATGACCGCTTTAGAATGGGAGTCTATGGCCATGCACAAACATGTCCTTAACGTTCATTTTCAAAACTGTGCAAGTCACCGAGTGGTTAGTGGTGTTCATTGATGTTCCAAAACAAGTAGCGTAGCGAAATACAGTTTATGTTGTGTTTTATTTGGAATTTTGTAAAATCCCATTGATTTCCGTTGGAGGACTCATTGCTCGTTGATATTACTGCGCTACCGGAAACAGAAAGGGGGCTGTTTACATTTGGTTGTAGTCTTTTATGGTCTTTCCATCAAGTGGTCGGGAGTGTGCCAACGCTTCAGACTCAAATATTGAGCGGAAGTTTATACGCGGTTGTGGGGTCTCTGAAAAAATAGTTCCACTATAGAAAAATAAACGGATTGAAATCATACATTGCGGCGATATATTTGTTTTTAATCATTAACGAACACCACTAACCACTCGGTGAGTTGAACAGTTTTGAAACCGAACGTTAAGGGTTGTTTTAAGGACATGTTTGTGCATGGCCATAGACTCCCATTCTAAAGCGTTCATGGGCAATTCTAAAATAGTCAAAAAGTCGAGACAGAAACCATTGTCAAAATTTCTTTGTCCACCACTCGTTCATCCAAAACAAACTACAAAATACACTCAAAGTGTTAAATACCGGAATTATCCTTTAATCATTATGACATAATATAGAATTCATAGACAATTGGAAAAGTTTTTGGGGCAAACCTGACCTGTTGAAAAGAGATGGTATTCATCCCTCCTGGGATGGTGCTGCTCTTCTCTCTAGTAATTTGGCTCATAGTCTTAGAGATAAAACATGACAATCTGGGCCTCAGGTCAGGAAGCAGACAGACTGGCTTAACCGACCGTCTGCTAGCGGCCTCACGTCACCAAGGTCAGATAAATCCCATCACGTAGAGACTCTTTCACCTAGATATCATCATATAGAGACTGTGTCTGTTCCCCGAACTTGGAAATCCAAAAAACGTTCAAACCCATCTAAGGTTAAAAATGTAATTGATGTTCAACAAATAAAAAACAGATATAATACAGATGAGCAAATGATAAAGCTTGGGTTGCTGAATATTCAATCTCTTACTTCAAAAGCGCTAATAGTTAATGATATGATTACAGATTATAACCTAGATGTACTGTGTTTAACAGAAACTTGGCTAAAACCAAACAATTACATTGCTTTAAATGAGTCAACCCCACAAGATTACGGTTATAAACATGAACCTCGTCTGAAACGCAAAGGAGGAGGTGTTGCTGTAATTTATAGTAATATTTTCAAAACCACTAAGAAATATAGTTGTAAATATAATTCTTTTGAAGTGTTGGTGCTTAATGTAAAAATATCTAGTGTAAACGATATATCACGTTTGAAAATTCTGCTGGTTACTGTATACAGGCCACCAGGGTACCATACAGACTTTATCAAAGAATTTGCGGACTTTCTATCAGAATTAGTATTGGCTGCAGATAAAGTACTAATTGTTGGTGACTTTAATATACACATAGATAATGAAAAAGATGCATTGGGATTGGCATTTAAAGACATTATAAACTCCTAAAGACTCCTTGTCTAAGGAGTTAGACAACACGTGTCAGGACCTACTCATTGTCGTAGTCATACTCTAGATCTAATACTATCACATGGAATAGATGTTGATGCCGTTGAAATACTGCAGCAGAGCGATGACATCTCAGATCATTATCTAGTCTCGTGTAAATTACATTTAGCCAAGGCTGCAAAGCCGACTCCGTGTTATAAACATGTTAGACCGATCACTTCTGCCACTAAAGGTTGCGTTATCAATAATCTTCCTAATCAGTTTCATCATCTCAGCATCCCGGATAGCTTAGAAGAACTTGATATTGCAACAGAAACTTTTAACTCTCTCTTTTCCAGCACTTTAGACACAGTTGCTCCGCTGCGCTTAAAGAAGATTAAAGAACATAGTCCAACGCCGTGGCACAACGACCACACTCAGGCCCTTAAGAGAGCAGCCAGAAAAATGGAGCGCAACTGGAAGAAAACAAAACTAGAGGTGTTTCGGATTTCATGGAAGGAGAGCTCAATTGCTTACAGAGAGGCTTTAAAAGCTGCTAGATCTGCTTATTTTTCAACCCTATTAGAAGAAAATAAACATAATCCTAGGTATTTATTTGAAACAGTGGCTAAACTAACGAAAAAGAAAGCTACAAGCCCAGAAGTTTCCAAGCAACACAGCAGTAATGACTTTATGAACTTCTTCACTTATAAGATCGATAATATCAGGGACAAAATTATAACTATGCAACCGTCTAATACAGTATCGCATCAGGAAGTGCATTGTAGTCTCCCTGAGGGAAAATTTGATTCATTCATTGCTATAGGAGAGGAAGAATTTTGCAAACTCGTCAAATCATCTAAATCGACAACGTGCATGTTAGACCCTATACCAACTAAGCTGCTGAAAGAGATGCTTCCAGATGTCATAGATCCTCTTCTTAATATCATTAATTCATCTTTGTCTCTAGGATACGTACCAAAAACCTTTAAGCAAGCTATGAATAAACCGCTTGTTAAAAAACAGCAACTTGATCCTACAAAACTAGTCAATTACAGGCCGATCTCTAATCTGCCATTTCTGTCAAAGATATTAGAAAAAGCAGTATCCTCACAACTGTGTTCCTTTCTTGAAAGAAATGATATCTGCGAGGATTTTCAGTCCGGATTTAGACCGTACCTGTCGAGTAGGCCTGATGTGAAGAGATGAGGAGGACTCAAATGCAGTGATGAGAAGTGAAAAGTTTATTACTAAACTTAGTGAACAACATAAACTTCAGTGACACAGTGAACAAGTGTTAGTCTATTGGTGGTTCCTGTGAGCACAGCTCGCACACGGATGTAGAGAGAAGAGGAGACCACCGACAGACAGAGAGATCCCAGGAATGTCCAGCAATGGACGAGAGTAGGATCCAGCAGGCAACAGTCCTGCACCGACCCCCACGTCTAGGATTCCTGAACACAGATCACATTTAAGCAACACAGAGAACACCAACGGACAAGGACTGCACACCCGACATGAAACAATCCACTGACAACACTGGTAGACACAGCTGGGAATATAAAGGGTAGGGGAAACGAGCAACAGGTGAGGAAGATCAACTCGTGATTGTGCTAATTGCCCACATCACGAGCTGCAGAAATGACAGGACAAAACAAAACAACAGAGAGGTGCCAGTGACACACCCTGACCCGTGACAGTACCATAGTACCGAGACAGCTCTCGTTAGAGTCACAAATGATTTGCTCTTATCATCCGATCGTGGTTGTATCTCTCTATTAGTATTACTTGATCTTAGTCCTGCATTTGACACCATTGACCACAACATCCTTTTAAATAGACTCGGACATTATGTTGGCATTAGTGGAATTGCACTAGCATGGTTTAAATCATACTTATCTGACCGTTATCAGTTTGTAGCAGTAAATGAAGAGATGTCTTATCAATCACAAGTTCAGTATGGCGTACCACAAGGCTCAGTACTAGGACCGCTGCTGTTCACTCTGTATATGCTACCATAGGAGATATCATTAGGAAACATGGAATTAGCTTTCACTGTTATGTCGACGATACTCAGCTGTATATTTCTTCAAAACCTAACGAAACCTACCAATTCACAAAATTAACGGAATGCATAGCTGATATAAAAAATTGGATGACTAGTAATTTCCTACTACTAAATTCAGAAAAAAACAGAGATTCTAATTATTGGACAAAAAACTTCCACACGTAATAACCTAGAGTACTGTCTAACACTTGATGGCTGCTCTGTTAAGTCTTCGTCGTCGCTTAGGAACCTGGGTGTGCTCTTTGATACCAATCTTTCATTTGAAAGTCATGTGTCTAGTATCTGTAAAACCGCTTTCTTCCATCTTAAAAATATATCTAAATTACGTCATATGATCTCAATGAATAATGCAGAACAATTAGTTCATGCGTTTATGACCTCAAGGCTAGATTATTGTAATGCTCTACTGGGTGGTTGCCCTGCACGCTTAATAAACAAACTACAGCTAGTTCAAAACGCAGCAGCTCGAGTTCTTACCAGAACCAGGAAGTATGACCAAATTAGCCCCATTCTGTCAACACTGCATTGGCTGCCTATTAAACATTTTAAAATATTGCTGATCACTTACAAAGCACTAAATGGTTTAGCTCCGCAGTACTTGAGCGAGCTCTTAACGCATTATAGTCCTTCACGTCTACTGCGATCTCAAAATTCCGGCCAGTTAATAATACCTAGAATATCAAAATCGACTGCTGGCGGTAGATCCTTTCCTACTTAGCACCAAAACTTTGGAACAGTCTTCCTACCATTGTCCGGGAAGCAGACACACTCTGTCAGTTCAAATCTAGACTAAAAACACATCTCTTTGGCCTAGCATACACATAACACATTATAGACTTATATAATTCAATGTTAGGCTGCATAGTTTAGAACAGCCGGGACCGGGAACACTTCCCGTAAATCCTGATGTACTTGGTACATCATAAGAAGGATGGCGTCTACGCTAATATTAGTCTCTCTGTCTAACCCGAGGTTTACCGCCGTCCACCGGAACCAGGCCGTATCCAGATCTGATGAAGGACCAGCACCAGGACACGACGACGCTGCTGACCTGAAGTGTCAATCAGTCTCTCCTCCTCTCCACTCCGACTTCAACCAACCGGAACTGGACAAATACTCTGATTCATTCGGAACTTCATACACTGTTCACTCATTGGCCAGAGGAGAACTGGCCCCCGACTGAGCCTGGGTTCTCCCAAGGTTTTTTTCTCCATTCTGTCACCTGATGGAGTTTTGGGTTCCTTGCCGCTGTTGCCTTGCCTTCTGGCTTGCTTAGTTGGGGACATTTAATATTCAACAATATTATAGATCTGCCTTAAAGGTGGACGATGATGAAATTGTTTTTTGTATTATTTTCATGTTATCACTGTGAAGCTGCTTTGATACAATCTGTATTGTAAAAAGCGCTATATAAATAAAGGTGACTTGACTTGACTTGACATAAGGTCCAGCATAATAACTACTCATGTAGAATGCAACAGAACGTCTCTGAATGGTTAGTTGATGAATTTATGTAGCTTATGTGGAGTTAACTATCTTCAATTAGCATATTCTGTCATGGTAATCTATAAATCGCTCGTATAGGAACTGTTGTAAGATGCACACAGAGTGTTTTTCTATTGCATGTGAAAGATGGATGCTAAAATTTGAGCTGACTCACAAATGTTCTCTTATACAACAACTTTTCCTCCTCCCAACATGGACTGGGGTGGGGTTTGTACATTTTAGGGTTGGTGATGTCACTAACCCGGGAGGAATGTCGTGTAGTCCCTACCAGCCGTTTGTTGTAGTCCTTTACTTTAAAAGCAAATATCTTCCTTTGCTTTGAACTTTGAGCGTTGTAACTTTGCAGATGTTGTTTATGCTCAAACAGCAACATTTCACACTAACTAAAATTAGAAAACTGAAATCATACTCAACCACCCCTTTAACATTAATGGCTAAAGAGCTAACGCACAGACCCAATATAAACAGTTACACACACTTTTCAAACATTTTCTCAAATATTTACATTCACTTAAGATATAACCGACTGTGTTTACGAGGATATTTACCAAAACGGCATTTCGATATATGTGTGTGTAGGATATTTGACCGTTTAGGCGCGTATCTGAAGCCCACAGTATACTTTGCTTATGCGCATTCTGCCCAGTCTCGGAGTGCGCGCACAGGAGGCCGCCTAGGAACAGCGCCTCTTTCGCGACTTCATACACTTTTAATAACACTGTTTAAGCACGTCCCGCAGTTTAGCAACAGTAGACTGAATTTTACATCACTCACTTATTCGGCTGATTTGGATGTTAAGTTTGGCTTAGGGAGGAACGAATGTGCACCGCTGTGAAGGAAAGGGAGATGCGCGGGACAGAATGCGGCAGCGGCACAATAATAGTTTTATCTCGATTATCTTATTTTCATAATCGTTGGAAGCCAAAGTTGAAATCAAAATACGATTAATCGCACAGCCCTACTGACTACAGGCGATTGACTGTACCAGCTATCTTAAAAAATGTATTGTAAGCTACTAACGTAAAGTCTGAACTAGCTAGCTATTAACACAGAGTACACAAACACAGAAAAAGAAACCATAATTTTACTCATCAGAGACTTGTCTTGTCACAGTCTTGAAAAGCGACTGGCCACCAGTGTCCGCTTGGCTTTCTACTGTGGCATGGGGACATTTAATATTCAACAATATTATAGATATTATATATTATTTTCATGTTATCACTGTGAAGCTGCTTTGATACAATCTGTATTGTAAAAAGCGCTCTATAAATAAAGGTGACTTGACTTGTTGGAAATGTAAAAAGCGCAATTTCACACTTCACTGGGAGTTTGATTTACAGGTTATCTAACCAATCATAACACAGAATCCGCCGTTTTGTTCGACAAAAGAGTCAGGAGAGTTTTTCCGCAGTTAAAACAAAGATCCTTCATTCATGTTTATTTGATGTAAGTCAATGTATAAATTAACGAGATGATCGGTTCACGAGCTGCTTGAACTGAGGCGTTACAGTGGTCTGTCACGACACATTAAAGATCCACAAAATAGTATTTATTCTTTAAATTTCTTAAATTACAAAATGTTAAACTTTGTTTCATATGGAACGTAACCTGCTCTTTCCTGTCTTTCAGCGCGTTGTCAGAGTCCACTTTGCTCTGCGATGGATTTTCCCCCGCATGATGTGCTGAATGTGCTGACCTTTTTGGACATAGCAACATTAACTAAATGGGGCGGGTCTTTACGAACGGTCATCATGACCCCACCACCACCACTATTTTTTTTTATTACTGATCTGAATGATTCACGTGGGTCATGATTTTGGGCCAAAAAAAAAAAAAAACGGAATTCAGGATTAATCCGGAAGAATCGCATCCCTGAATCATAAACACAATGTCCCAGAAAGATGCATGTTCATTCACAGCATTTAATTTAATTTCATTTTATTTATTATACAGGAAAGTTAAAAGTAACAATTAAGGCCCCGTTTACACGATGGGAAAACGCAGATATTTCTCTGCGTTTTGGCCTGTCATTTACACGAAAACGCCATTTTTATCCCAGAAAACGATTATTTCTAAAAACTCCGGCCAAAGTGGAGATTTCTGAAAACGCCGGTTATATGTTGTCGTGTCAACTGGGAAAAACGGGGTTTTAGGTTCTCTCTTGTCGATTTTGAAGATTCTGATTGGCTTGCATGGCTTTATCCTTCTCCCTACACTGCCATACACTGGTTTGGCATAGTTATAAAGGCGCTCGACGGCGTAATTATGCGGGTTGTGTGCACGATGTTATTATTGAAAACGGAGGGGGAGAAATATTAGTTTCTCTAAATACCCGGCTATGTGTAAATGTGGCCTAAGTCACCGTCAAACGGGCCTGGCTCAGTTTAAGCAACATAAAACAATGAACAAACTCAATAAATTTTTTACGAGACATAAGTATACACTGAACAAAGTACAGACCAATACAGCAGTAAAATACATAAAGACAAATCTATAAACAAATTAATGTGTGCAAGTATGACTATCCAGGAGAAATAGTTTATATGACTTTTTAAAATGTGTGACAGCAAGGTTTATCCATGAAATAATGTGGAGAAGAAGTTGGTTCTCATGGACATAAGGTGTGTTTTTACAAGAAATGCAGTGAGAGTAGGACCTACTCCTTGCATTCTTATGGGGTAGGGGGTCATAAAAACATTTGGTGGTTTGTCACAGACCACTGCTTGTTGGTTGTGGAGTTTTAAAGATTATTTGTTAAATATAACAAATACTTGTGTCTGATTTGCCTCAGTTGTTACAAGTAAATAAGGGGAACTCTGGTTTAAAGGGGGACTTGCTGATATTGCATTAGTTCAGCACAGCTTATCACGTGAATGTCTTTAGTGCAAGAAGCTTGCAACATGAGCATCTGAACTCAGAAAATATTATTAATGTCTCTGTAATGGTAGTTTATTTGTCAGGCTCTGATTTTAGAGAACAAGAGCTTATTAAAGGGGATTTTCTATTACTGGGCATTTTTCTTATGGTGTGACAAAATTGTAGTTGAAGATTGACCAACAAAATTGCCTGAGTAGAATACAACATTCTACTAAAACATATCAGCGGTATTTGTCTTACTGCAAGCTTACAAATGAGGATTTTACTTTAACCCTCTGGGGTCTAAGGTGTTTTGGGGGTCCTTGAGATATCTTGACATGCCCTGACATTTGTGCTTTTTTCAGTTGCTTATAAACATATTAATGGCAAAGGTGTTATTACACTCTATTTAACACAAACAGGGCTATCATAATATGTGAGCAACATGTATGTACATGTTTATATTTTTGAGAGAATAATGTTTATGCATGGTTATTGAAAAAAATAAAACATAAAGTTTCTGAAATAAGGCCACAAAATAAATATATACACAAAACAAAATACTAAATGTGTCCACAAGACTTTTGAATAATGGGTGTTGTCGCCTATAGAGTTTTTGCTTCAAAATGATTTGAAAATCATCCTGCCTAAATCATTCACATAAAAAAATACATTGATTTAAATTTTGTAAGACATTTTTTGTTTGGAAAGGCAATATGCGTGGGGGCGTGATTCACACCTGAGAAGACAATGAGCTGCATAATGAGCCTTTCATCAGGTGTGTCACTGAGCCACAAGAAAGAATGCAAGGGCAAAAGGTATATATATATATATATATATATATATATATATATATATATATATATATATATATATATATACATACATACTAGGGCCGGGACTCGATTTAAAAAAAATTATCTAATTAATTAGAGGCTTTGTAATTAATAAATCGAAATTAATCGCATTTTAATTGCATATAAATATTTGACCTGAGAACAGTGAGAAGTAATTTTTTTCACATGGATTTTTAGTATACCATTGAATAATGACTGAATACATAAGCTTAAGCAACAAAATATTGTTTATTTTTGTTCAACAAAGTCCAGCAGACCAGTGCTATTTTTGCCATTAAGTGTAGCAATAGCCATTCCGAATTCCTTGTTGCATAGCTTGCACACAACCATGCTCTTATCGACGCTTCCATCCGTTAGTTTTTTATAACAAAAATGTCCCATCCACGGGGCCAACCATAGACAGTATATAAGATGGACACAGCGACCATAGACTTCAACGGAGAAAAGTGAAGCCCATTTGAAGCACTCACTTCCTGATCGCCAGGCGTACTGCGCAGGCTCAAACTGAGCTTGGTGACGTGAGCAACGTGTCTGACAGTTGTCAGTCTTCTAGTAGCTGTGCCGAGAGAAATCTGAATCATTCCCTTCCGAATCTCGCAGAGACGGAGAGCGTGAGCATTAGCTGTCCATGAGCTAGCAGCAGGAGCAACTTTATCACTCTCTATGGGCTTCTCCCTTGACTTTATGCCTCCACGTCCCCCCGATTGCCTGCGAGCTTCTCCGCCGGCCTATACGGTCATTTCTCTACAGTGCGACAGAGAGTCGCGTGGTTATGACGCAATCGTTAGCCTATTTTTACAAAAACAGCTTCTACGGGGCCATAACGTAAGGTACAAGGTAATGGAGCCTTTTATACATTGTCGTGTTTCTTTAGAAAAAAATAATGGACGAATGGAGTCTTTGGACGCCTCAGATGTAAAGTTATTCGGTGTCAAAGTGACGCAAAAATTAATGGGAGTCAATGGAATGCTAACAGCAGGTGAAGTTCTGCTACAATGGCGGCTCCCGGGGAGGCTTTAGTTTCCGGCGGATGGATTACCCCCTTGGGGCCAACCAAAGCGGTCTCGTCAGCTTCTTTATTCATGTTCACTGTGGTTTGTTGTTGTCTGAAGTTATCGTTTATATACTGTCTATGGAAGTTATGAACGCTAGTTGGTGCTCCAGTATAATCAGTCCGCCTAAACTCATCAGTGAGAATAGTTCCGCGGTGCAAAAATAAGTGTGATTAAATTTTTTTGTGTAATTAATTCATCTTAATTAACGCGTTAAAGTCACGGCTCTAATATATACATATACATGGTGCTGGTCATATAATTAGAATTAGGGATGCGCCGATCCGATATTCAGTATCGGTATCGGCTCCGATACTGACATTTTTGCCGGATCGGGTATCGGTCAGACGAGGCCGATCCAAATCCGATATTGTGCGTATACTCTTCTGTGCTATTGTTAAGCCCCACAAAAGGCACAAAAACATTATAAAGCACCATAAAGTTGTCGTGCACTATATTATAAGTGTTCTGAAGCCATTAGTATAATGTGAGATATAAATGAATATTTAAGTCATTAAATTCAAGATCACGTACACTTTTCCCTCCGCTGCGGCTGTCAGTCATTCTCCATTCAGCATCAAACAGCGCGTCGTGTTCGGTACGACAGTCAACACGATGAAAAACTCTCTCCAAGATGATTCAATGTTACTATAATTATACTTGATCTGTAGATATAGGTCTATGGTTTTGCATTAAACAACTTTATCTTGCCGGACTTTATTGCTGTACCTTAACTAAGTTACTTTCTACCGGGTGTCTGCTCACAACACTGGAGTCAGAGCACTATAGCAGCCAACTGTTCTTCACGCGCACAGTAACTGACATTTAAAACTGTTAAAAGAAAATAATAAATAAACTATTGATTAGATAGATACTGTATAATACTCTAAGCATCAATATGTCTTTCCTTCGTGCTTTGAACTCTTCAATGTGGACTCGACGCGCTGCGCTCTGTGACTCATGTTGCTTCAAGCGCATCATTCTGCGCTCGGGATGCGCATACAAGCGTGTGCCGCTTTTCATATCAATACAGCGACTGTTCTGTATAGACTGTTCTGTACTATCCATCATGTTGCTGCCTCATTAAACCGCTGTGCTATACATTTAAAACATGTCTCAATTTTATAGTAGGCTATAAAATAATTAATATTTTTGATGTTTGTTATCTTGTTTTTCATGAATGTATTTTACAACAATACAAAGAGCAATGTGTAACGTTTTACCAGATTTAGTGTTACACTTATTCTCATATTTGTTCCCCACTAGGCCTAAATGTTTTTTCATGTTCAGATTTAATACAATTATTGTGCACTTGTGATTTTTCTAAATTTTACTGCTTAATTATCCACTATTCTAGTTTAATTTCCTATTTGCAGTGCAAATAGCATCCATTAAACATCCTGTGCAAATTTTGCACTTTAATTTTGAATGTCAACAAGTTTAAGCTACTGAACTTTTTATTTTATTTTGCACTTGTTGCTCTGGTGCTGGTTTAATAAATCACTAAACTTGTGAATACATATGAGGTGGGTTTTGATATGAGGTGGCGCTGGTAATGGCGACACGCAGCAGCAGTGTGTGAGAGTGGTGTGTAGTCAATGTATGGGAACTGTGGTTTTCCATTTGGTTTTTAAACCGTTTTACGTGTTTATTTAATCAGTTTTAACCGTGGTTCTTAACCTGTCCTGTTTGTCTGCGTTATCGTTTTTTACTAACCATTATTGGACTGATCTGCATATGAACGGAAGCAACATGATTTACCTGAACTTGACCGGCCTTCTTTTTCTGTCGACGCTGTTATGTCACTTTTTATGCGGACTTCTCGTGCATGGAGAAACTCTCCAGTATAGTCGGGAATTTCTTCTGTTTTTGCACAGCACTAGTGCAGGCACCGTGGACTCTTCCGCAGTTATCCCCGCAGAGATCCTCCGGTTGCCGGACCCTTACGCAGTGAACAGGAACAGGGCGCCGGCGCATCGGACGAGGACGACAGCAAGGAAAAGAGGGAGACGAGGCGGTGTACACCAGAGGCTCAGGAGACAGGGACATAGGCGGATTCCCCTTCCCACAGTCATCCTCGCTAATGTCCAGTCACTCCGGAATAAAGTTGATGAGCTTCAGGCAAACGTCAAGTTCCTGGCGGAATATAGCAGTGCCTGTCTTCTCGCCTTCACAGAAACATGGCTTAAGGAACACGACTTGCAGTCCGATCTGGAGATCGATGGCTTCGGAGTTCCCTACCGCTTGGACAGAGATCCTGCAGTGACCGGTAAGTCACTTGGCGGGGGATTGTGTCTGTACGTAAACAGTAACTGGTGCAGTACAGTAGTCGTCAGGGAGTCACTGTGTACGCCGGACATTGAACTCCTCTCTGTATCTTTACGTCCCTTTTATCTTCCAAGGGAATTCCCCCAATTATTTGTGACTCTTGTTTATATTCACCCGAAGGCTAATGTTGAAAGGGCCACTCAAGCCATGACCAGATCTGTGCAGCGGCTACAGGGGATTGCGCCGGACGCACCGATCCTAATTATGGGTGATTTTAATCTTTGTAAACCGGGGAAGTCCCTTTGTAATTTTTATCAGTATGTTACTTGTCCGACTCGTTACTCAAAGTGCTTGGATCTTTGTTTTGGGACGGTTAAGGGGGCTTACAAATCTCTTCCTAGAGCCCCTCTTGGAACATCTGACCATAATGTTGTTTATTTAGTTCCGACGTACAAATCGGTCCTGAAGAGGCAGAAGGCGGAACGCAGATTGGTTCCGGTATGGACAGAAAACTCCGTTTATTGTCTTCAGGACTGTTTTTCTGTCACTGATTGGGATGTGTTTAAAAATGCTTGCCTAGATTTAGATGAACTGACAGAAACTGTGTCTGCCTATATATCCTTTTGTGAGGAAATGATCATCTCCCAAAAATCCATCCTCATTTATCCAAATAATAAACCTTGGGTCTCCAAATCAGTAAAAAACATAATTAATAAGAGGAACATTAGTTTTAATCAGGGGGACATGATACAGCACAGGGCACTATCTAAACAGTTGAAGAGGGAACTTAAGCTTGCCAAGTGCGTATATAAAGATAAAGTAGAAAACTTGCTGCGTACTGGAAATTCACGTCCTGCATGGGAGGGCGTGAAAACTATAATGGGGTTGCAGTCCAAAAAGCTTTCCATTACTCAGAATGGAAAAACCGACCTGGACTTTTCTAATGAACTAAATGTTTTTTATAATCGTTTTAATATCCATGATTTTAGTGAGGAGATGTCTGTTTTTAAAAATGTTGATTTAAATCCTATGAACAGTATTGTGCCCATTGATAAACTTATGGTCTTGAAACTCTTTCGTGGTGTAAAAGAAAGGAAAAGTCCAGGTCCCGATGGGATTGGGGGTCGTGTTCTGAAGAACTGTGCTGTCCAGTTGGCAGACATCTTCTGTTTCATTTTCCAGTTGTCTCTACAGCTGCATAGGGTCCCTTGTCTTTGGAAAGACTCTATAATTGTTCCTGTGCCTAAGATTAAAACTCCTAAGACCCTCAATGATTTCAGACCAGTGGCACTTACATCTCTTGTCATGAAAGCTTTTGAAAGGCTAGTGAAGGATGCACTTTTGGACACTGTACAGGATAAGTTAGACCCTTTTCAGTTCGCCTACAGGTCGGGCAGAGGAGTGGATGACGCAATAGGGACACTTTTAAACATGATTTTTAAACATCTTGAGGGGGCCAAGTCCCTTGTCCGTCTACTATTTATTTACTTCTCCTCCGCTTTTAACTGCATTCAGCCCCATGTTTTAGCAGACAGGTTGAAGAACACTTACAACATTGATACTGGACTTATCTGCTGGCTAATGGATTTTTTAACAGCGAGGTCACAAAGGGTGAGAGTGAACAGTGTTTTATCAGATGCACTTTTTTCCTCTACTGGGTCCCCCCAGGGCTGTGTCCTCTCCCCTCTTTTATTTGTTTTATACACAAATGAATGTCAAAGCCATCATGAACGGCGCCACATTATTAAATTTGCGGATGATTCGGTCATTGTGTCCCTCCTTAATAGTGATGACCCTGAACACGGTCCTGTAGTGAATAATTTTATTGATTGGTGCAAATCCTCCTTTTTAAATATTAATGTGGCAAAAACGAAAGAGATGTGCATCGACTTTAGAAGGAGTCCTACTGTCATTTCCCCTGCTGTGTTGGACAATCAGCCAGTTGAATTAGTGCAGCAGTACAAATATCTTGGGACTGTAATTGACAGTAAACTGTGCTTTGAGTCCCAGGTTGATGCTGTGTGTAAAAAAGCACACCAGCGCATGCATTTTCTTCGTAAGCTTCGCAGTTTTAATGTTGACACTGTTTTTATGGAAATGTTTTATTCCTGTTTTATTGAATCTGTTCTTACTTTCTCTTTTATCTGTTGGCACGGGTCACTTTCTATTAAACAGAAAAATCGCATGCAAGGTATCGTGAAGGTATGCAGCAAAATTGTTGGCACACCCTTAAATGACCTACATGACCTGTATAAGGTCAGATCCTTGAAGAAGGCGAGAGCCATCTTGGCTGACCCTAGTCTTCCTTTGTGGGATGAATTTATGCTGCTGCCATCCGGGCGCAGATATAGTCTGCCGTGATGCAGAACAAATAGATTAAAAAGGTCATTTATCCCGACGGTTATCACAATTGTTAACAATACCCGGTGAATTCAAGTATAATTTATGTTTTTCTGTGATTGTGTTTATTGTTGTTGTTTGATTAATATATTTGTTGTTACTGCTGGCTGTAATCTAAATTGCCCCTCGGGGATAATAAAGTTACCTTGACCTTGACCTTGTCATTTTGTTTTACAAGGCTAAAAAAATATTGTTTAAGTTGAGCCTGATATCTTGCAAAGTAATGCATACAGCTTATTAAGTAATTTAGCTCTTTTAACATTTTACCTTTGTATCGGATCGGTACTCGGTATCGGCCGATATTGAATTGCAGGTATCGGAATCGGTATCGGAAACAAAAAAGGTGGATCGGAGCATCCCTAATTAGAATATCATGAAAAAGTTGATTTAATTCAGTAATTACATTCAAAAAGTGAAACTTGTATATTATATTCATTCATTACACACAGACTGATATATTTAAAATGTTTATCTGTTTTAATTTAATGATTATAACTGACAACTAATGAAAATCCCAAATTCAGTATCTCAGAAAATTATAATATTACTTAAGATCAATTAAAAAAAAGGATTTTTAGAAATGCTGGCCCACTGAAAAGTATGAACATGAAAAGTATGTACTCAATACTCAATACTTAGTTGGGCCTCCTTTTGCCTGAATTACTGCAGCAATGCGGCGTGGCATGGAGTCGATCAGTCTGTGCCACTGCTCAGGTGTTATGAGAGCCCAGGTTGCTCTGATAGTGGCCTTCAGCTCTTCTGCATTGTTGGGTCTGGCGTATCATATCTTCCTCTTCACAATACCCTATATATTTTCTATAGGGTTAAGGTCAGGCGAGTTTGCTGGCCAATTAAGAACACGGATACCATGGTCCTTAAACCAGGTACTGGTAGCTTTGGTACTGTGTGCAGGTGCCAAGTCCTGTTGGAAAATGAAATCTGCATCTCCATAAAGTTGGTCAGCAGCAGGAAGCATGAAGTGCTCTAAAACTTCCTGGTAGACGGCGGTGTTGACCTTGGACCTCAGAAAACACAGTGGACCAACACCAGCAGATGACATGGCACCCCAAACCATCACTGACTGTGGAAAGTTTACACTGGACTTCAAGCAACGTGGATTGTGTGCCTCTCCTCTCTTCCTCCAGACTCTGTGACCTTGATTTCCAAATGAGAGGCAAAATTTGCTCTCATCAGAAAAGAGGACTTTGGTCCACTGTGCTTTAATAAATGAGAAGACAATGATATTAGACATTAAGGGGCAATGTTACTTATAGACAACAGAATGTGTTAAAGGGACCATCCAAATAAAGTGAAACCTATATTTGTTGAGTATATTTGTTAATTTATGATGATACTATTTTGATTATTATTCATTGTAATTATATTTGTAATATGTTTTGTAATTATATTAGTAAGTATAAATGTGTGTATAATAGTTTGTTTAAACAAAAAAAAATTACCTTACATAGAGATTTAATCAAACATGTGTAAAAAGTGTACATTTTGTGATTTCTTTTTAACAAATGTCATACGTTTGAATTGTTTGAATTATGCTAAACGTATACTATACATATCACTCACTAGCAAGGCTGAGAAAAGTATGGTATTTGACATTGTTAAATTATATTTCCCGATATATCTTCAAAACATTTAACCAAGCTAATGATAAGTGAGGTGTGACCACATACATACGTTCACTTATTGTATTATTGCATTACACCGACCTCACTTATCATTAGCTTGCTCAAAAATTGTGTAGATATATAGGAAATTATAATATAACGATGTCATAACATGTAGCTTTTCTCTGCTTTGCTAGTGAGTAACAATATTAACTAAAACAACCGAGAAAATTTATGTACAGCATTTAACGTCAAATTTATGCTTTTGTCACAGGTCGGGGGGGGGTCAAGCCAGACTGCACCCACCCCTGAAACCCAGGACCACCTCGAGGAGCGTGCCAAAGACCAAGCAGACAAATAAGTAAAAGTTAACAAGGTTTATTGAATAAAATGAATTAAGTCTTGATTATGCTTCTGTGTCCCCCAACCAGAGCGGGACCAGACCTCGGACCCCCGGGAAGGCGTGGAGTTTTCTTCACGGCAGCTCGTGCCCGGACGTGACAACTAGGGGAGGAGGAAGTCGGCCACCGGCCCGACGAACAGTTAAGTATCCAGGTGAGCCAACCTTCTTGGGCCGTCGAACGGTCAGGACGTGGCCGGTGCGGGAGCTGATGACCAGAACGGAACCTTCTACCAGGCAGGTGAGTATCCAAGCACGTACACCTTTGTTTGGGTGCAGAGCGGGACGGAGTCTCGTGATCGTGGAGGATCTTGCGCTGGACAGGCAGGTAAGTATCCAGGTGAGCCAACCTTCTTGGGCCGTCGAATGATCAGGACGTGGCCGGTGCGGGAGCTGGTGACCAGAAAGGAACCTTCTACCAGACAGGTGTGTATCCAAGCATGTATGCCTTTACTTAAGCGCGGAGGATCTTGCGCTGGACAACGGATAAGTATCCAGGTAAGCCAACCTTCTTGGACCGTCGAACGATCAGGACGTGGCCGGTGCGGGAGCTGGTGGCCAGGAAAGAACCTTCTACCAGACAGGTGAATATCCAAGCATGTGTACCTTTGTGTGGGCGCAGAGCGGGACAGAGTGTTCGTGGTCGCGGAGGATCTTGCGCTGGACAGACGGGTAAGTATCCAGGTAAGCCACCCTTCTTGGACCGTCGAACGATCAGGACGTGGCCGTTGCGGGAGCTGGTGACCAGAAAGGAACCTTCTACCAAACAGGTGAATATCCAAGCACGTATGCCTTTACTTAAGCGCGGAGGATCTTCTTTCAAGCAGGCCTCCCATACAGGACCTCGGCGGGGGACGGCTTCTACTACACAGACGGAGTGAACAATTCAATTGCATGCATATTCTCTTCAATGAAGTAACGAGAGCTTACGGCTGGGGGGTGCTTCGGTCAAGCCGACGAGAGGACACTTCTAATGTCCGTCTCTCCTTCCAGCAGACATCACATAAGGGAACCTGGTCGGAGGGATTCTTCTATTTGCACAGACAGGGTAAGTTATACGAGTACACGCAGTCTTCCAACATGTAAGGATAATTTTCACATTAAACACCTGGAGTCCTTCTTCAGTGACAGCGATGAAATTTCGAGATGGTGAGTACACAGGGGTTAGTATATATATATATATTCCCCACACACTGTAACCTCACTTCAAGCCAATACTGTGCAAACACATCAAATCAGGCACTGCATATCCACTCTCTCTCAGTGCAACAAGGCCAGCACTCACCCAACAATCGTTCCTTCCACTGTCCATTTGCGTTGTTATGGTGACAGATACACAACCGAGACCGGGCCGGTGTTACAGTAACACCAACCCGGGGGGAACACAAATTCCACGGGACTTAGTTCCGCTTTCACTTTGTCACCTTGTGACATACCCCCCCGCTAAACGTTCTAGTCCCTAGACCGGGATCCGGTGACCCAGTCTCCATACCTTGCTGGGGGCTGGCCTCGGTTATTCCGCTGGGACCGTCTCGGTGGAGAGATAGGGTCTACTTGACGGGGCTCTATGCCCAGTCCCCTTGGGACCACTGCCCACCCTACCAACGAGGGCATCAATGTCGTTTCGACCGGGGGATTGTCTGCTGCTGGTTTAGGGTAGTTAGGACAAGGGCGGATCAGATTCCGGTGTAACACTCGCTCGGGGCCAACTCTCCCTTCAGGACGAATAGCATATACAGGTTGATCTGGGTGTGGCTGTCGTTGAATGACATATGGCTGCGGCTCCCACCGGTTGCTCAACTTTCCCTTCCCCTGGTGGCGGTTATCTCTCACCAGAACCCTCTCCCCTGGCAGTAACGGTGCCTCCCGTGCCGTCCAGTCATACAACCTCTTGTTCTTCACAGCCGCTTGGTTTATCCGGTCCGAGACCTGTTCGTAAGCGGCGTGGAGACGCTAATGGTGCCCTGTCACCCACTCTGTTAAGCTGCCCCCCTCCTCTGCTGCTGTGGACCCCAAGAGCAGATCAATAGGCAGTCTCACATGTCTCCCGAACATCAAATAGGTTGGGGCATACCCGGTGGTGCTATGCACACTGTTGTTATACGTCTGGACCACCACTGGGAGTTTATCCACCCAATGGCCCTGCTGCTCTCCCTCCAGGGTCCCCAGTAAGCTCAACAATGTCTGATTAAACCTCTCACACCCTCCGTTCCCTTGGGGGTGATATGGGGTTGTGTGGGTCTTCTTACATCCGTACAACTGGCACAGCTCGTGGATCACCCGGGACTCGAAATTTGGACCTTGATCCAAATGGAAGATTTCGGGACACCTGAATGGCTGGATTACAGACTTCCATAAGGCATTAGCGGTGGTGGTAGCAGTTTGATCCAAAGTTGGGATGGCCCAAGCGTACTTCGTGAATAGGTCGGTCACTACAGGGATATTCTGTATACGATCTACCGGCCGGCCCAACGTCAGGTAATCCATGGCTACGATGTGCAGTGGGGCCTTGGCTCGAATCGGCACCAACGGGGCCTGCACCTCCTTCCTTGCCTTGAAAAGCATACAGCGGGGGCACCCCTGGAGGTAAGCCCTCGTGGTTCCCTCCATCCCAGGCCATTAAAAGTGTCGCTGTAACAGAGACATCGTCCTCTCTTGCCCCTGATGTCCTAGGGCGTTGTGATAGGCCTGCAACAGAGGATGACGCTGCCTCTCGGGGACCACCACCTGGCAGATCTTATCGCCCAGAGTTGGGTCCTGGAGGGACCTACAAATCACCCCCTCTCTCAGGAAGAGCCTCTCTCTCTGTCCCAGCATCCCTCGCACCATCCGTGTCGGGGCCCGGCGTTCCCCGCCCTCGGGCCAAGTTCCTTGCCTCAGCCAAGTTCGCACCAGCCTCAAATCCTCCCCCTCCCCCTGCCACATCCTCCAACGCTGCGGGTCCCATCCCCAATTGGCGGGGGGCTCGACCGGCGGTTGACCTGGTGCCTCCACAACGCCCACCATCAGTCCCTCCTCGCTCAGTGATGATGTTCGACCCACCGATCCTGCTTCAGGGAGTCTAGACAGTACATCGTCGTTAGTGTGTTCTTTCCCTGGCCGATACTGAAGCTGGTAGTCAAAGTTGGCCAATTGTGCCACCCACCTCTGCTCAACTGCCCCCAGCTTAGCGGTCTGTAGATGCACCAACGGGTTGTTATCAGTCACGACAAGTACCTTTGCTCCCCACAAGTAGTCCTTAAACTTCTCACTCAGTGCCCATTTCATAGCCGGCAACTCAAGCTTAAAGGAACTGTAATTGGCATCATTTTTCTCAGTCGGATGTAAGCTTCGACTGGCATATGCGATAACTCTCTCCCTCCCCTGCTGCTTCTGAGCCAGTACAGCTCCCAGACTCAGATTGCTGGCGTCGGTGTAGAGAATGAACAGCTGAGTGAAGTCGGCGTAGGCTAGAATCGGGGCTTGTAGCAACTCCTGTTTGAGTTGCTGGAAGGCAATCTCGCATACTGAATCCCACTGGACTGGAGGAGACCCCCGGCCCCGGAGCCGTCCAGTGCCTCCCAGCAGCTGGTTTATGGGTTTGGCGATTTTGGAAAAGCCTTTTATGAACCGCCTGTAGTACCCTATAAAGCCCAGAAAGGATCTGACCTGGCGTACGGTCTTAGGCACGGTCCATCCCTGGACGACTGATACCTTTTCCGGGTCAACAGAGATCCCTGCAGCACTTACAACATGGCCCAAGAACTTTACCTCCTTCCGGAAGAGTTGGCATTTGTCCGGCTGGAGCTTCAATCCATATTTCTCCAGGGAGCGGAAGACTTGCTCAAGATGTTGAAGGTGGGACCCGAAATCAGGGGAGTAGACAATTACGTCGTCCAAGTAGACTAAGGTAGTCTCCATCAGCTGGGCGCCCAAGCAACGCTGCATCAACCGTTGGAACATGGCTGGAGCGTTGCAAAGGCCGAACGGCATCCGGTCCCACTCATAGAGCCCGAAGGGGGTGGTAAACGCCGTCTTCTCTCTGTCCCGCTCCTCCACCTGCACCTGCCAGTACCCACTGGCCAGATCGAGAGTAGAATACCAGGCTGCTTGTGTAAGGCTAGTGAGGGAGTCCTCCACTCGGGGTAACGGGAAAGCATCTCTCTTGGTCACTTGATTTAATTTCCGATAATCCACACAGAACCTCCACGCGCCGGTCTTCTTCCGTACCAGAACGATTGGTGCGGCCCAGGGGCAACTGCTCTCGCGGATGATTCCCTTATCCAGCATCCCCCGCAAGAGGGTGCGGACCTCGGAATATAAGGTCGGGGGTACTGGCCGGTAATGCTCCCTACTAGGTGCGGCATCTCCAGTCGGGATCTGATGTTTGACTGCATTCGTGCGACCGTAGTCTTCATTACATTTATTCATTTAGCAGACGCTTTTATCCAAAGCGGCTTACAAATGAGAAACAATAGAAGCAATTAAACTAGCAGTAGGACAACAGTATGTAAGTGCTATAACCCTTCACAGTACAAAAAGTTTTTTTTTTTTTTTTTTTTTTTTTTTTTTTTTTTGTAGAACAGAAAAGAAAGTGTTAGTGTTAGTAGTACTGGATCAAGTGCTCAAGTGCTGCCGAAAAAGATACGTCTTCAGCAGTTTCTTAAAGATGGCTACAGACTCAGCAGCTCTGGCTGAGTTAGGCAGACCATTCCACCAGCAGGGAACAGTCATGGTGAAGGTCCGAGAGAGAGATTTCGTGCCTCTATGAGATGGCACCACCAGACGCCGCTCACTTGCAGAGCGTAAGTTTCTGGACGGCACATAAGTCTGAATTAATGAGTTCAGGTACAGGGGAGCAGTGCCAGTGGTTGTTCTGTAGGCAAACGTCAGTGTCTTGAATTTGATGCGAGCGGCAACCGGCAGCCAGTGCAATTTCGTGAGGAGAGGAGTGACGTGTGCTCTCTTTGGCTCGTTGAAGACCACTCTAGCTGCAGCATTCTGGATCAGTTGCAGAGGTTTGACAGTGCAAGCTGGGAGACCAGCCAGGAGAGCATTACAATAGTCCAATCTGGAAAGAACAAGCGCCTGAACAAGGAGTTGTGTAGCATGCTCTGATAGGAAGGGCCTGATCCTTCTGATGTTGTACAAGGCAAATCTGCATGACCGGGCAGTGCTAGCGATGTGGTCTGTGAAATTCAATTGGTCATCAATTACAACTCCAAGGTTCCTGGCTGATCTTGATGGAGTTATGGATGACGAGCCTAGCTGGATGGTGAAGTTGTGATTAAGTGCTGGGTTAGCCGGGATTACAAGTAGCTCTGTCTTCGCAAGGTTTAGTTGAAGGTGGTGGTCCTTCATCCAGCCAGAAATGTCTGTCAGGCAGGCTTCATCATGGGTGGAAAACAAGTGTTGCCATCTCGACAAGAAAACCTGGAGCTGTTTAGTCTGCTCTTCTTCTAGCCCCTCTCCCCATAGAGACTCTCCTCCCAGATGGGCCGGCACTTCCTCCCCGGTTCCCTCCACATGATGATCCGCCTGCACCAAGGCCACCTCTACCACTGTCGAGCTCACCCGACTGAATTTGACTTCTTCTTGCTCTCGAACTTGCTGTGCATCCACCGAGGTAACTCGGGCTAGACGCTGGTGAAGTGGCTGCTTTCACTTTGTCACCTTGTGACACTTTGGTATATTCATGGTACGTATAACGTATCAATTCAACAGAACCCTGACTTTACAATGCACGGAACATATTTGCAATGTGCGCGTGACAGACAAACAAACAGTAGACATGTGAACTTCCACATTATTGAGCACTGACCGTTTTATAAGAGAATTTTCATTACATAATATCTTTATTCATATTAATTGCATGCTTCTGAATAAAAAAAATAACTAAAATATACTCACCGATTGTCACGGGGCTGTTGTGGGGGAGATGCAAAGTGGCGTGTGCAAGCGAAATTCAAAGCATTGGGGGAAAAACATAAATATATCTACCATAGTCTGTACACGTTAACAAACTATTTGAGAGGTTTTGAATAAAAAAACCCCAGAAACATTCAAACTACTCGCCTGCAGTCGGTTATCTATCGTGCGCGGCTGCGCGCCATTGTGACTGTGAAATGTCACGCGACATTGAAATTAGAACGCAAAAAAAAAACTCATGCCAGGCTGCCAGTCTGAATATTTAGAATGTACGTGCCAAAGGGTTAAGAACTTAGGTGTTTTCTGGGATCAGAACGTCAAAATTGAAAAACAAATAAATTAGGTCTTGTCTTTTCCAGCTACGTCTTCTCTCTAAGGCCACATTTACACATAGCCGGGTATTTAAAGAAACAAAAGAAACCTGTGCATTTTAGAATTTAGTTTTGAATTGAAATTCTTTGAGCTTCTGTCATGAATGTGTGGTTTGCCCTTGTATCTTTATCTTGTGTTTTGTTCAGCACTTTGGTCAGCCATGTTTGCTGTTTTTAAATGTGCTATATAAATAAAAACAAACTTGAAACTTGAACTTGATTTAAAACAAAATATATTTGAAAATGTTTTATTTCCTTAATGCCATAAAAAAGCTTTACTCCCTTGAAAATTAAACTGGAATGTCACTTTTTCTGTCTCTGCGACTTCACTTACAGGTGAACACATGCACACACACAAATCATTTCCATAAAGACCAAGCAATGTACCAGGTAGTGTCTGGTTAAAGACGTCCTTTTTTTGGGCGGTGAATAATGACATAAACACCATTACATTGACGAGCGCAAACCTTAAATCCTCTCCTCCCATAAATGTTGCACCTGAAAGGGAAACTCCTACAAATGCATATGCAATCAGACGCAAAAATAACTGTCCACGCCTTTTCAGCGCTAATTTTTCACTTTAGTAGCGTGTCTTTACTTTAGTAAATCCTGACAGTAGCTTTTTAACTCCAAAAGAGGGTTTGCGCTGGCACAAGCTGTTAGTAAATCTGGCACTTAATGTAAATGCAAACACAGGAAAAAGGAGAGTAATACAAATGCTCAGAATTGCAGGCCAGGTTAACAAAGAGTGAAGAGTGAGTGAACGCAAGGAGCTTAAATAGTCCAGGACTAATAGAAAACAGGTACGAAGAGGAAATTAGTCTGGGCAGAGGCATATGGAAACTGCAGCTTGAGGGTACGTTTTGACAACGGTGTACTAAAAATGGAAATGTTTTTCCTTTGTGTTTTTTTTCGTACAGGAGACAATGTTGTCTCTGCTAAAACGATTAACGCTGTTATGCATGCCAGCCCAGTAGTTGGCAAGGTTACTTTGTATAGAAAAACTACGTTCCTGTAGACTCAACACGTAATACACATACGCAGGACGTCACTGTTTTCACAAATGTACATTTTTGTAGTTTACACAGAGACAATAACGGTATAGTTTTTTAAAAACTTGCACTCTGAAACCTGTTTTCAAAAGTTTTCAGGCTTCCAAAATGCTGTTGTCATGGTAAATGAATGGCCAAAATGCTTAAAAAGTTTTCAGTTTTTAGTTGAAAACGATGTCGTGTAAATGGCCTCTTTAGAGAGAAGGAACTAAAACTCAGGGGATGGTGCCCTTTGGTGGTTGTCCGTGTAGGGAGCCATTATTTTGGCCATTATTATTTTTCTTATTTCTGTTTCACTAACAGTAAACGTGTAGCAGTGACACTTTTACTGCTGTAACAGTTTTAACAGACATTAAAGAACACTTCCATGTGGAGTGGGGTGATTCAGATTTAAATGTCAGTCTTTATGCAGACTGACTACACAGTCATTCTCATAGTGAAACCGCTGTGTATAAGTAACTAGAAGAGAAGGGGAAATTGTGCCGCTGCCCCTTTATATAGCAAATAAATAGTCTGATGCCTAGCTGCTAAACTTACTTTACTTAATATGTGTTTAAGATATTTTACATACTAGATACTTGCCAATACTATTTGTACAACTTAATTTCTAAAATTATAAACGCAATACTTTTGTTTTTGCCCCCATTTTTCATGAGCTGAACTCAAAGAGTGCAAATTGGCATGCTGACTACATGTGTAACGTGCTGGAGAAAGCTGGCGAAAACGAGGATCTACGTGCAGGGTTTTTAATGAAATAACACAGAACAATTAATAATGAATTCCAGGGACAAAGAAACAAAACTACAAAAAGGACCGAACCAGAAGCAACCATTACATGTACAACAACTGACAAGGTAACAAGTGAAACACAAGGGCTATAAATACACAGGCAAACAAGATAACAAGGGGGTGTGGCAAATAAGAAACACCTGGGAACTAATCAAACTAATCAACATAACGGGGAACTGCTAAACATAGGACAAGACAGGGGAACACAGACATGAATCACGTCACGCCAAAGTCATCCTCAAACCAAGACATGGTTATGTCCCCAAGGTTCTCTTCGGATTGATGCAAGTGATGCAACATGAAAACATGAAGTTATTTTATTTCAAAGGAAGTGAAGTAATAAATATTATATTTATACTTAAATCATTTCCATGTTTTGAATGAATGTATTAATGATATATAACATACATTTAATGTATAATAATGATCTTTTAACATTTTATTGATAACACTTATGGCATAACCTTTTAATTGGGTTGATATAATGCCTCTATATTTGTGACAATATCTTGCCATTTTTCTTGAGTCACACATAGACTTCAACATTCAGCATGCAAACCACAACAATGGTAACAAGTTTTTTTTATTATTAATTAGACCATTACAATTGTATTTGCTGTCTCTTGTCAGTATAACCCCAAATAACGGTAGCAAATAAAATTGTAATGGTAAAATAAAGCCAAAAATAGTAAAACAAAGCAATTAATTTATTCATGCCACAATGCACTATGGGAGTACACTTCCTCAGATCACAGATATAATTAAGTTGCCAAAACTTAAAAGGATTAAGTTATGCTTACTTAATTAAATTAAGGCATCGAGTTTGCACAATTTAAAAAAACATTTTTTACGGTGTACTAAACTTCCGCTAAATTTTCATTTTTCTTCAGAACTACATCTGGGATTGTGGTGTATTCTTCGGTTTTCTCCAGTCAATTTTTAACCGGTCCAACAAACTGATAACGGTCAGATAAGTATGATTTAAACCATGCTAGTGCAATTCCACTAATGCCAACATAATGTTCGAGTCTATTTAAAAGGATGTTGTGGTCAATGGTGTCAAATGCAGCACTAAGATCAAGTAACACTAATAGAGAGATACAACCACGATCGGATGATAAGAGCAAATCATTTGTGACTCTAACGAGAGCTGTCTCGGTACTATGGTACGGTCTAAATCCGGACTGAAAATCCTCGCAGATATAATTTCTTTCAAGAAAGGAACACAGTTGTGAGTCATCCCACTCCTTTTCAAATTCAAGGCATTAGGCATGGAGCAATGACTTGAGAGAGTTTGATGAAACCTCTCCGGTGCACCTTGACTCGCAGCGCTTGAAAAGCAGTGGGTGATGTTCAGCTGATCGGTCACCTGTGCAAAAACACGAGACATAAAGTTTGTCCCCTGGTCGGTTTGAATTACCTTAGGGAGTCCAAACAATGAAAATAACTTAATTAGTGCCTTTACACAGCGGGCGCAGTGATTTTACGCATATAGATGGTAAATGGTAAATGGACTGCATTTATATAGCGCTTTCACAGACCCAATGGCCACCAAAGCGTTTTACGTATTGCCTCACATTCACCCATTTATACACCAACGGTGGTGTCAGCCATGCAAGGCTGCCATCCAGCTCGTCGGGAGCAGCTGGAGTTAGGTATCTTGCTCATGGACACCTTGACACTTAGTCAGGTGGAACCGGGGATTGAACCACCAACCTTCCAGTTTGTAGACAACCTACATGAACCACTGAGCCACTGCAGCCCAGCCGCATATAGCTTCAGGAAGATTTAGTACAGGGCAATGGACCCACAAAGTCAACAACAACCTGATCAAATGGTGCATCTATAGCTGGAATATGATTTAAAGGGTATGGCGGGATGGGTGGGTTTGACTTTCCAGAGATTTGACATGTGTGACATGTTTTACAGTGTAATTTCACACCCCGTTTTAACCCTGGCCAAAAAAACTGTCGCAAGATACGGTTATAAGTTTTATTAACCCCTTGATGACCAGCTATGGGATTGTCATGTGCCAAGCTAAGTATTTCACCGCAAAACCGGTTTGGCACAAAAATTTGTGATATATTAGTTCAGGGACTCCCACAACGAACAAAAAGATGACGTTTTAACACTAGCTTACTTAAGGATACGGCTTTTCTCTCTTTTTTTTTGTACAGAACTCAAAATATTTCTTTCAATTAACTCTACTGATTCAGTTAGCCCATCTATAGTATGGGAAACTTGCAAAGCATATATTAGAGGGCGGACTATTTCATAATCATCTAGCAAGCGACACAGACAATTGGAGAAGCTGAAACTGAACTTGATAATGCTAAAAATGAATTTAATGAAACATCAGATTCTAAAATACTTGAAAGAGTATCTAACATTAGGACTTATTTGAATTTGTTGTTAACACAAAAAGCTAATACAAATGTTTTATTCTCTACGCAGAAATTGTATGAGCATGGTAACAAACCCAGTAAATATCTTGCTCAGTTGACTAAGGTTAGGGCAAAACAACAATTAATTACCTCTGTGTCGGACACATCTGGCAAACAACATTTTGATAATCCTTCAATAAATTATGTGTTCAGGGAATTTTATTCGGATTTATATAAATCTGAGCAATGTGTTGACGGTGCAGAACGAATGTATTCCTTTTTTAACAATTAATCCTTGACAGTGGCGGGCCGTGCATTTCACACCTAGGCCTTCAGTGGTGTCCTACCTGAATTAATAACCTTTAATAGTGTAGCAGCGCATGGACTCTCTATAATTGTTGTGAAATGTATGTTTTTATTTTGCACTGGCAGTTAATGGGTTAATACGGGGAGTTCGGAAAAGGCCGGGTAGAGAGAAACGAGCGAGTGAGTTCGGCTTTTGTACAGTGGTTCTTGCGTTCCGACTTTAAGTTCAGAAACGGAGCCTCCCTTATCTTGTCCTTCAAGGGTTACAACAGTATTAATGTTTAAAGAAAAAAGTTTCGATCATATATTTACGAGAAAAATTAAGAAGAAAATCAAATTCACCACGGAAAAAACGGGGGCAAAAAAGGCATTATACGTACTCACCAAAACTACTGATTATTTTTTTACACAAAATAAATGTCTTTGGTTGTACAGGTTATCTGTGCGTTTCAGTTTCAATAATTATTTTCTATCAAGGCTGGCTAATGCTGAAAGTCGAGTTTGTCCCGTCGTATTTTTGGCATAAGTTTTAATTCGCTTTAGTGCTGAGAGTTTTTGCTCGACAGAAGCAGTGGACTTAATCATTTTAAACATAATTAATATCTCACAGAATCAAAACCTTGACACTTTAGTTATTTCATTAGATGCTGAAAAGGCCTTTGATCGTGTTGAGTGACCCTATTTATTTTATACTTTGCAGAAAATTGGGTTTGGGGACAAGTTTTTGAGGTGGGTGCAGCTGCTCTATAATTAACCTTCATCTCCCGTCATCACTAATGGCATCAGATCTAAAACATTTCTTCTGGGTAGGGGCACCAGGCAGAGCTGCCCACTTTCGCCATTATTGTTTGCCCTTGCCGTTGAACCCTTGGCAGAAGCAATAAGATATGATTCATTGATTAGAGGGTAATAAGTGACATACAACACAAGATTTTACTTTATGCAGACGACATTCTGCTATTTTTGCCGGATGCAAATACATCAGTTCCACGACTGGTTGATGTTATACACTTCTTTGGAGAATTTTTTGGTTATAAGATTAATTTGACTAAATCTGTTGCTTTACCATTGGGCAGTCTCACCTCGGAAACACAAATGTTCTCCTCTTTCCCTGTTAAATATTCCATTTTAGGTTTTACTTATCTAGGTCTTCATATAACCCAAACATTCCAACTTCTATGTAAAAGTAACTTATTTGCAGAGGTGGAATGCTCTTCCCGTATATTTTTTGGGAAGAATTGCTATAATCGAAATGAAAATTTTACCTCGTTTAATGTACCCTTTTTAATGATGCTGCCTATTTTACTTTCTAGTAAAGTTATTAAGGAACTTAATGGATGGCTTTCTGGTTTTATATGGAGTAAAAGGAAACCAAAACTGAAAATGAGCAAACTTCAGCTCCCTAGTCATAAGGGTGGTCTAGATGTTCCCAATATCAGATTGTATCAGCTGGTGTGTCAGCTTCGTTTTGTGGCGGATTGGTTGAAGAATGATCCAGGTTCTATTTGGCTTGATCTTGAATTCTCACAATCTCTGTGCCCTCTTCAGAATCTTTTGTTTATTGTCAATCCTAAAAAGTTAAAAGTTCTATATGATAGCCCAATCGTACGGAACACTCTTAAAGCTTGGGCACAGTCACGCAAGCTAGAGGGTAGGTTAAATTTGACATCAGCTCTTACACCAATTCAAAATAATCCAGATTTTCCTCTCTTTTTCATTCATTCAAACCTTTATTTAACCAGGATAAAAACTCCTTGAGATTAAAAATCTCTTTTACAAGAGTGTCCTGACAAGTGGCAGCAATGCACGTACAAATAGTTACAGAGACATTTACAGGTAAATACATAAACACACTTTCACTCATCATGTTCAAACAACGTCATCATAAAAAATCTAGGTCTTAAATCAAATTAATTTAAGAACAGTGACAAACAGACTGACTTTCTGCAAGATCCTTTAAAAAGCCTTTAAAGGAATAAAATTAAATCAACTCCTTCAACTGTAGCTCCTTCTGTATCTGATTCCATGATGATGGTGCTGCAAAATTAAAAGCCTTTTTCCCAGTGCGGGCTTTAGGGACTGTCAATAAAAACAAATTCTGAGAGCGCAGGTAATATGTCCCTGCAGACCTTGGGATAATGTAAGTGTTCAGATAAGGAGGAAGGAGTCCTAGTACTGCCTTATAAATAAAAAGATGCCAGTGCATCCAACGCCGAATAGAGAGGGAGAACCATCCTACCCGATGATACAGTAAACAGTGAGTGAGAGATTTTAAGTTTGTAATGAATTTCAAGGCTACATGAAACCCAGTGTCCAAAGCATGAAGACATTGAGAGGTTGAATTCATGTATAAAATATCTCCATAGTCCAAGACAGATAAGAATGTTGCATTTACTAGTTGTTGTTTTTTTGCTTTAAAAGACAAAGAGGACTTAATTCTGAAGAAGAAATCTAACTTCAATTTCAATTTTCATGCATTGTGAAAGACAGTGATTGATCAATAGTAATTCCCAAATATCTGTAATGTTACACTTCTTCGATTTCTATACCAGAAAGTGTACAAATATTTGGGACGAAGTTTTTAGTTGATTTCCCCAGTGTAAAGGTCATAATTTGAGTTATTTTAGGGTTTAAAACCAGTTTTAAAGTAGACAAATTATATTGAAATGTTAAAAGCAGATTGTAAATTTGTGATTGCTTGACCTAATGTGGACCCAGAACAATAAAGAACAGTATCATCAGCATAGAAATGATAATTTGTATTTTTTATTGCCGAGGTTATTTGTATAAATAATAAAAAGAAGAGGCCCAAGGATTGAGCCTTGAGGCACCCCTTTTAAAATATTTAGGGAAGCAGAAGTGAGGCCGTCTACTTGCACACATTGTGTTCTCCCCGACAAGTAACTATTGAAGCATCCCACTGCTTGTTCTGATAGTCCAATAGAGATGAGTCTTTGAAGAAGTATTTTATGGTCCACTGTGTCAAAAGCTTTTGACAAATCAATAAACAGTGCTGCACAGTGCTGCTTATTGTCCAAGATATTTACCAGG
Organism: Phoxinus phoxinus; assembly: GCF_949152265.1. Lineage (NCBI taxonomy): Eukaryota > Metazoa > Chordata > Actinopteri > Cypriniformes > Leuciscidae > Phoxinus > Phoxinus phoxinus. Next base: position 13,025,103 of record NC_136883.1, read on the forward strand.
TCATTGACAACTTTTGAAACAGCTGTTATTGTACTGTGTTGTTTCCTAAAACCAGATTGAAGTTCATTGAGAATATTATTATTAATTAAATAATCTTTTATTTGCATACTGATGAGTGATTCCATTAATTTAGCTAATACTGACAATTTAGAAATAGGCCTATAATTATTTATGTTTGCAGGATCACCACCCCTTGTGAAGGGGGAGCACATTGGCAGATTTCCAAATGGCTGGTACTTGATTAGTAGCTAAAGAAATGTTAATTCAATATGCAACTGGGTTGGCTATCAAATCTGTTTTTAAAAAGTAAGGCTCCAATTTGTCTGGACCTGATGATTTTTTCGGATCTAGATCCTTCAAGGCCTTTCTTACTTCTGATACAGTTATTGTCTTGAAATAAAATGGTTTTACTGACAGTAACTGATCAACAGGACATGCAATGAGAGAGCTGGAAAGAGAATTTCGTTTTTGTCAATGATTTTTTTGTCATCAACAACAATACAAAACGGTACTTATGAATCTGTTTTTGCTTCCGTTAATAATGTAATTGTTTTCCAGAACTTAAGAGGGTTATTTAAATTCTTTGATGTTTCAGAAAGGAAAAAAGCGGATTTAGCATTACGGATTTTTACAGTGCATAAATTACGTAAACGCCGAAATTTCAACCAGTCAGACTCAAGTTTTGACTTTCTAGCCTGAGCCCAGGCTTGGTTTCGCTCTAGAAGAAGGTCAGACAATTCATTACTAAACCAAACATTATTTCGCCCTTTCACTCTATGCCTTTTGAGTGGGGCATGCTTATTTACCAGGCTTATAAAACCATCATACATTTTTTTTCCATGCATTCTCAACATCATCAATAAGGCCAATTCTTCCCCAATCAAAATCATACATATCATGTAGAAAACCTTGCAATGAGAACTGCTTCATTGCCCTCTTAAAGATTATGCGCGGCCTTGTTTTAGGAATTTTTGTGCTCCTTACCGATGCTATAAGACAATGATCGCTTATATCATTTGCAAAAACAGAGGCACTAGAGTATTTGTGAGAGGCATTTGTAAGAATAAGATCAATTATGGAAGATTTTTCTGGATGTTTTTGGTTTGGGCTAGTGGGGCTATTCACAATCTGAAAAAGATTAAAAGAGTCACAAAATGATTTAAAATGATCAGACATTGGCAAAAGCCAGTTCCAGTTAAGATCTCCTAAAAAACAATTTCATTATAATTTAAACTTGTTAATAACTCCCTTAATGAAAAAAGAGTGCCACCATCAGCTGAAGGGGGTCTATAACAACCAACAACTGTGATGTGAAGACTCTTAGAAACTTTTAAGTCAAGAGCCAACAATTCAAATTGTCTGCTTATTGACTTTGAGACAATCACATTCACAATAAAATACTTTTTCACATATATTGCAACACCTCCACACTTTTTTAGGCGGTCTATTCTGAATAAGTTGTACCCATCTACAGTCACATCCTTATCAGAAATAGAGTTGTTAAGCCATGTTTCACTTAAAACAAAAACATCAGCATTGGTTGAAAGTGCCCAGATACGAACCATATCTATTTTTCCAACCAGACTACGAACATTTAAATGACAAAATCCCAGGCCCTTTCTGCATCTAAAACTTTCAGGAGTGTTATATGACATATTTTGCTCTGGGCCTGGATTTGGGTGGATATTCCCAGAAATTAATAGCAGCAATGTTAGCAAAAGTCTCTGTTTAGACAGTTTACAATGATGGTAGTTGTGAATCACTGCCAAGTTTAAAAGTGCTGCTTCTTGAGACCCCAGATAGTTTTGCAGAGCCATAAGACAGCTTAGACGTAGCACTTCTAATGTGCCAGAAGTGAAGAGCAAAGACTGAGGTTGAATGACCATAGCCGGCTGATGGCTTGTTTCACTCCTACCCCGGAGTAAACAACCCGGACATGAGTGCAACACGTTTCCATGGCAACGATGGGAGATGCCAATAGAGGCACACAGCGCTATCAAATACAGCGCAGTAAGAAACATCCGCGGCCTTAACTCCATTTTAATTCCAGGATTTTGATCCTCAGGATCCTCTTTTTCAAGAAGAGTAACTCCACCACCAGCTCCGCCCCCTCCGCACCGTCCTCCCGTGACGCAGTGCCGTGAAGCAGGAAGCGAATCCAGACAAAATAAACACCGCAAATAAACAATGCGTTCCAAAGTTACATCCAATCCAGAGAAGATACGCAACAATGCCTTTTCTAGGATGGCACTATCCCTGGACCGACCAAGACCTCAACCGGAATCAGATCTCCACTCATCCACCGCGAGGCCACCCGTCCCACAGCAGCACAAGGACAGATGGAAGTCTACATCAAAGTTGCTCCGCTCCAACGCAGACAAAGCGAGTAAAAAGAAAATCCAGGTATGCACACAGCTAGGCACAGGCGTTTTTAACAATGTTCTCCAAAAGCATTGCACGCTCACCTTGAGCTGGTTGTGCCTGTAGCTGGTAGCCGAGAAGCATCCACAATCTCAAACAGTCTCTCAGAGCATCGATGTTAAAGGAACACTTCACCCATTTGCATTAGACTTTGTATCTTTAGAAACCCAGTCACATTTTCAATTGGTCATGGTTTATTCCCTTATTTTCCCCTGAGATGGGAGAAATAAGGATTTAAGTGTTCCACTTCCTGCTTTTTATGACGCAAAAATCGTCATTTTGCGTCATAAAAAGCAGGAAGTCAAATTTCTTTGAATAAGGGTAAGACTACAAACACTAGCTCATCATTTATCCAGTAGAAGGCGCTGTTCCGCATGTTTTCAACCCGCCCATAGAGGGATCTCACTCACAGAATGTACATATAGTGTCAGCCATTCTTTATTTGGAAGCTAAGCTAACAGTTTCTTATTCTGTGGAGAAAGCTGAGTAGTAGCGGTGACCATCCTCTTTTTCCCGGACATGTCCGGCCGTCGAGATGGTCCAAATTGTCCGGGATTCGGCTTTTGCTTTCTGCAGTCGCATTCATAGTTTACATGCACACCTTTTGTTTCAATCTAACTGAATTCATTCCGATTGGTGAATCTGAATGTAGTGTTTACATGAACGCTAAACAAGTGATCATTTGATGTGCGTTTTAACATTGCTAGAAAAATTCCCGCTCCTCCGTGAGAGATACGAGACCGGTGCGTCTCACAGGCGCCGGCGCCACTCATCAGTAATCACGCCACCGGGCTCGCATCGTTCTCCCGCGGCCGTCAGTCTCGTTCCTGCTCGTCACAGTAAACATGAGGAATGGCGACTGAAGAACGCAAAAGCCGAATCCTGGACATTTTGGGCGACATCAAAATACTGGGCAGACTCACGGAGACTCACTAGTAGCATAGCCTTGTTGTTTACTGCGATCTCTTACCGGTAGGCGTGGCCTCCTAGGGCAGCGAAGCAAGTGCATTCTGGGAGTTGTTGTCTTTCATCCCCATAAGCCAAAAATACATTTTCTGGCTTTTCTCAGTCTAGAAGGCTCCAAATTCAAAAATAATTTCACATTTTTTCTACATAAATTACCCATTTTAAATACACATTCATCTTTCCAGAGGTGAAGTGTTCCTTTAAAGATGAATCGGATAAAGATGCTCCTGGTACTGATGACTCTGGGTTTAACCTCTAACCACAAATACTTTAGGTATTGTGAGGCTGAAATATATATTTGAGGGTTCGTCACTTCTGTCTTTTGAACAGTTGTCTGCTAAATGTAATCTACCAAGACATAATTTCTTTAGGTACTTGCAGCTAAGGGACTTCATTGGAAAAAAGACCACTTTGAGTACTGATAATTCTAGGACTGAAATTGAGAAAATACTACAAGTAGACATGAGACAAAAAAAAAAATCTCATATTTATGTTACATTGAGTTTGACTCTCCCAGGAGACACAGATAATCTTAGACATATGTGGGGAAATGATTTTGCAGTAAATATCTCCAGAGAGGATTGGGATTTAGTCTGGGATTATGCTAAAAGAATATCAGTGTCAGGGACCAGTCAAGCTCGGTTCCATCCGCCAGCCACACAGAGGCTGCGTTTACACTTGGCATTAACCTGCGATCACCATGATCCGATCAAGCAGATCGGATCATTAGCCAATCAGGACACCATGCGTTTACATTTGTTCATATTAAGTAGCCTCTGTATCTGGATAACCGATCGGATTTCTGTTTCCTGCATAATATTTAAATTAGGTCTGTAGCACGACACCAATAAGAGTAGGCTAAAGATAATACAAATTAAACAATGTCCCAATTGCTTTCACTCACTCACTTTACTTTCCTGTGCAATCTCCATCCTTAAATCAAATTAAGTTTTTTGAATGAAGGAATATTTCCAGAGTTGATCATACAAAAATAACCATATCACATCATCGATCATCTGAGTTTAAGGTTATAACATGCAATGACTATATTAACAGAAATGGGAGTTTAATAAACATGCTGAAACAATAAAAACATTAAACATTTAAAACATAAAAAAAATAAAAAGTTTATTCCCATTATTCCTCTGGCAAAGAAGTGCACGCTCTTCATTAAGATCTCATGACTCACAGCTGTGATTGTACAGGCGATCGCCTCGTTCAGATAATGTTGCAAAATTAAAATGAAAAATGACACACGTATCATGTAAGTCTAAATAAACTGTTGTAAATAGTGACGTAGGCCTGTATTGTAAGGCAAAATATATATATTGTCTAAACTGCGTCTGGCCATTATTTTCTGACAGCCACGTGGGGAGACTGGGCGGGGATTTATGACGTCCACCTGTGAATGCAGACACGGTGACTGGATTGCGTTTACATTACACTGAGATCCGATCACAATGCGTTCTCGACTACCTCCGAAACTGGACACGCTGATCGGATAACATTCCCATCAGAAGCACGTTTACACTCGTCTTTTCAATGTGTATGTGGACAACATCCAGATACAGGTCGCATGTTAATGCCAAGTGTAAACGCAGCCAGAGATTGCTCTTTCTAGAGTACTAATCACCCACACCTGATCACTATCAACGACCTCATTAACCAACACTTAAAACACTCACTTAAAACACTCACGATAGCTCCTGTCTATATCAAGCCTCCAACAGGAACTGACCTGATTCTGTTGTATCCTGAACCATAGCTTCACCAGAGTTTTTTCCCCGCTTCCCCAGAGTTTCCTAGATGTAACATATACCCTCTTGAGAAACACTAACCTTTGTGACTTTGTTCTGCTGTCTCCAGATCTGATCTCTGATGTCTATGATCCAGCGTTCTCCTGAGTTTCCTTATCCTCAGCAGAACCGATTGACTCCGATCACATCTGATAGAGAGAAGATAAGGATTAACGAACTGAGACTGTTGCTTGAACATTCCTAAAGTTATCTGGCTTACCTGCTGTTATCCCTGTGCTGAGAGGTATTCACAGAATCTGCACCTGAATTACTCGCCTTGCACTTTTGTCACCTGTAAATAAAGCTGAGTTTGAAATCCACTTACCTCGATCTCCGTGCCTGAATCCTGACAATCAGTGTGTAACAGAGCACGTGCCATTCAATTCATAATAATACGACGGCTACATATCACCCCTTTTATATCAGAAATAAAATGGACCCAAAACTTTCACCCAATTGCTCAAAATGCAAAATATCAGTTGGTAATTATATTCACTGTATTTGGTCTTGTCACAAAATACAGTTGTTTTGGAAGAAAATTGCAGACCACATTGTCAATATTCTGGGAATTATAATTGATGTTGATCCTTGTTCATTAATTCTAGGTTTACCGGCTGGTATTATTTTGAATAAATATCATAAAATACTTTTTAGTATTTTAACTTTTGCTGCAAGAGAACATTTTGATGTTCTCGATAAGTGAGAAAACTCCTTCAATTAAAACAATTTAGCTGTTGTTTTGGCTCAAAACAAGAAGCCTATTCCTGTGTATGTTTATGTATCTTCCCCTGTAACCTATCTATTTATTTTATTTTATTTTATTGAGAATTGATTTGAGCATTTAAGGTCTGCTTGAACTGTTGTCCTTTTTGTCCTGTTTGCCTTGTTGTTGTTTTTTTTGTCCTGTTGGAACAAAACTAACAAAATTTCAATAAAAAATAAAAAAAGATGGAAAAATGCGGTTTTGCATATACTAGACACATGACTTTCAAATTAAAGATTGGTATCAAAGAGCACACCCAGGTTCCTAACTGACGACGAAGACTTAACAAAGCAGCCATCAAGTGTTAGACAGTATTCTAGGTTATTACGTGTGGAAGTTTTTTTTCCAATAATTAGAATCTCTGTTTTTTTCAGAATTTAGTAGTAGGAAATTACTAGTCATCCAATTTTTTATATCAGCTATGCATTCCGTTAATTTTGTGAATTGGTAGGTTTCTTTATGTTTTGAAGAAATATACAGCTGAGTATCATTGGCATAACAGTAAAAGCTAATTCCATGTGTCCTAATGATATCTCCTAATGGTAGCATGTACAGAGTGAACAGCAGTGGTCCTAGTACTGATCCTTGTGGTACGCCATACTGAACTTGTGATCGATAAGACATCTCGTCATTTACTGCTACAAACTGATAACGGTCAGATAAGTATGATTTAAACCATGCTAGTGCAATTCCACTAATGCCAACATAGTTTTCTTGTCTATATAAAAAGATGTTGTGGCCAATGGTGTCATGCAGGACTTAGATCGAGTAACACTAATAAAGAAATACAACCACGATCGGATGATAAGAGTAAATCAGTTGTGACTCTAACGAGAGCTGTCTCCGTACTGTGGTACAGTCTAAATCCGGAACTGAAAATCCTTGCAGATATAATTTCTTTATAGAAATGAAGTTTTATGTAACAAAGTTCGGGAGGAGCATGTTCAGGTAATCATCCAATCAGCACAAGAAGGAGCCAGTATAAATAAAGCCTTTCCTTACCTCCTGTCTCATGACTAATTTCTCAGCATTAGACTCCGCCTTCGTGCAGTCATGTCCGAGTTAGAGCTCTTCCCCTCCGACGATGAATCTTTCATCACGGAGACATCTCCACCGCAAAACGCAGATCCAGCGACTCTTTCTTCTCCAGCAGCCGTCGACAACTTTGAGCCTCCATCCTTAGGCAGGGGACGTCGGCCTTCCAGATCCTCTCCGCATACTCGAAGACTCCCCTCACCACCGCCAGCGAGGAACTCATCATCTTCATCATCGTCTTCCTCCGCGGCTTCCCACCTTCCAGCTCCCCCAAACATCCCTCCCATAGGGAAGTGGACAGTTAAGGGGCTAAGACAAGCCCTAATTAATTCTGATGCAAATTTCTCCCTCAGGATGAAAAAAGCTGAATTATTCAATTTATATGTCACCTTACAATCTTCTCACCTTTCTGTTTCAGCTCCAATCCCATCGGCTCGAACGAGCAAGGCTCGCCGGACCCGATCGCTCGTCCCGCAGTATCTCCTTCCTCACTTGCAGCGCCGGGCCCCGCGCCACGTCGTCGCAGACCTTCCGCTAGGTCAACCAGGTCAACTCCCCTCCTCAGCCCCTTCCATCGCGGTACCTCACACTCTAGATCCAGGCAGTTCCACTTTCTTACACAATCCCCAATCGTTTTTCTTCCCTTCTACTTCTTTCAGTTTTCCTCCTTCCCAAGCGTCAGGTGCTTACCCTAACGTGAGGATGCCTCCGTTAGCCGGTCAATCGCCGGCGCATTTCCTTCCCCTTCCCCTTCCACACTATGCTCTTCCTATTCCTCCTCCACCTAACCCGGGGGCCGACCTTTAACCCTCTCCAAGTGCGTTCTCCTTTCTCTCTCTTCTCAGCCACTCCTCAACCAGCCCCTCCGAATGCAGTAGCCACAGAACCTCCTCCAGTGATGAACAACATTAGAGCCCAAATCCTCACAGGTGCAGATGTTGATTTGGGTTCTCTCCTGTCCTTGTTTCCCCCAGCTGAGTCCAATCGCCAAGTAGACTGCGGCGACATTTCAGTCACTCTAAAAAATAACACACAGGTTACATCACGTTCACTGTCACTGGCCGAATTCTGTATTGCCTTCAGCCGCTATACAGAAATCATATGCTCATCCTTCCCCCATAGACGGCGCGAGCTGAACGATTATCTTTCCATCATAGCGGAGCTCGCGTTGTCTTACGGGGGTAGTCATTTTTATACGTACCACAAGCTGTTTTCTGCAAAATGGGGAGCGTTGGACACTGATCTCCATAACCGAGTCTTCCTCGGGTGCAGAGATATCTCCTGCGCAATCTGCAGATCCACAATCTGCGAGCATCGCATGTATGTGTGCAAGCCCGTTTATCCTGGTGTTATTATCCTGCTTTTATTTCTGTTAAGTAACGCAGTTGTTGTTAGTGTTTTGTGAACTGCCCATGTGTGCGTGGGATCGACGACGACGCTGATAATAAATCCACTGTGGAATATCAGTCTTCTGACGTGCGTCTTTGCTTACACCTGACTACAACCATTTGGGCAAGCTATCCGGCCCCCCTTATTTAAACAAAAGTGTTACACCACGGCATGCCCCCAAATCAATCCATCGATCCCTCCCTGCCCAGAGCAGAATGCCAAATCCACAAGTTACGTTCCGCGTCACGCAAGAGAAGATTTTTCAATCAGAGCACCATACTCGGCACCCGATAGACAAGTCTGTAGGAACTTCAACGAAGGGAGATGCCCAAGACAACGCTGTCGTTTTCTCCACGTCTGCGATTACTGTGGTGGCGCACACGCCTGCGTGATATGCCCAGTCAAAAAATCTGTCAATAAAAACGCTAAAAACTATCTCTCGACTCCTGTGAATGTTTTCCGCCTGGCCGAAGAATTATCACACCACCCAGATGCCAACTTCACAAATTATCTACTGACAGGTCTCATTCAAGGCTTTAAACCCGGTGCAGAAAGCCATCCCACACAAAATGTTATCTGCGCTAACCTTCAGTCCGCCTTAGCCGAGCCTGAAGTAGTAAATAAGCTAATTAAAAAAGAAATTGAATCCGGTTTCATGATGGGTCCATTCGAGGCCCCCCCGTTTGACAAATTCCGCATCAGCCCCATAGGCGTGGCTACCAGGAAATTCTCTGGAAAAAAACGGTTGATAATCGACCTTTCAGCCCCCCATAATTCTCCATATCCGAGCATCAATAGTCTCATCCCTCTCGAAGAGTATTCTCTCAACTATCATCAACTATCATTGAACAAGCCATAACCATGATTAAAATAGCTGGACGAGGTGCATGGCTTGCAAAAGTAGATATCTCCTCTGCTTTTAAAGTTATGCCTATCCACCCCGATTCATGGCACTTATTCGGTGTAAACTGGCAGAAAAAGTACTATTTCGCCATGCGCTTAACTTTCGGCTGCAAAAGCAGCCCAAAAATCTTTGACACTCTCTCTGAAGCCATATGTTGGATCTTTTCCAATAATTATCAAATTCCTCATCTTCTCCATCTGCTCAACGATTTCCTAATAATTTCACCTCACGACTCAATCCCCGAGGCTCACCTCCTCATAGTGGAAAAAGTTTTCGCAGAGCTAGGGATTCCGTTAGCCCAGGAGAAAACATCGGGTCCAACTATATCCATCGAGTTTCTAGGCATCAATCTGGACTCAGTAAAATTCCAGGCCTCACTGCCTAAGGAAAAAATTGATCGCATCATCTTAATCGCATCCAATTTTACAGACAGCACAGATTGTTCAAAACGCGAACTTCTCTTGCTGCTGGGCCACCTAAATTATGCGATGCGCATTATTCCACAGGGCCGACCATTTATCGCGCATCTCCTAGCCCTCACTTCATCCGTTCATGCGCTGGAAGATCGGATCATCCTTTCTGACGAGTCAAAAAACGAGCTAAAATTATGGATTAATTTCCTCAATCAGTGGAACGGCTTAACTTTTTTTTATGACGACTTCATCTCTTTCCCCCTCGATATCAAACTGTTCACAGACGCAACACCCTCGATCAGCTTCGGCGGATATTACCAAGGACGCTGGTTCGCGTCTCCCTGGCCCCCTCAGCTCCTAGACACCCCCCAGTCTTCAGCCTTCTCTGCCCTTTTCGAGCTCTACCCAATCGTCGTCGCAGCTTCCCTATGGGGGAAAGAATGGTCAACCAAAAGCATCCAAATCCATTGCGACAACGAAGCAACCATATACTGTATCAACAAAGGTCGTTCTCGCTCACCTGCGCTTATGCCACTCCTCAGACGCCTCATATGGATCTCCGCATGCGACCAGTTCTTTATATCTGCAAATCACGTCCCAGGGGCTCAAAATCAAATCGCTGACTCTCTCTCCCGTTTCTCTTTTCAGAAATTCAGGATGCTGGCGCCAAAAGCAGACCCCACTCCAACCCCAGTAACCTCCTTATTCTCAGCTGATCTTCCCATAAACCATCCGCTAAAATCCCTCCTGGACACGTCCATCGAATCCATCCTCCAAGCCGTTTCTCCCAGAACCCTGCAAACATATTACACCGCATGGAAATCGTTCAAATCATTCCACCTCTCTCACAACCTGTCGTTTCCCGATTTTTCTCTTTTAACAGTTACTTCATTCATATATGAAGTAATGGCATCGTGGCATGCGTCGCGAGTGAGCGCTTTGTTTGTGTTTGAGAGCTCCGTCGAATTGATTCATAAATCATTGATTTTCTTCTTTACACTCATTTACAAACGAGCATTTTCTATTTTTCCAGCGTGTGAACATATCTCCGATACTACTCTCTATAAGAAACAATCGGATTGCTTTGATATCGCTAGTTATATCCAACTTTCCGAACTTCCGTTACTATCTCTAACGTTAGCCCGCTAGCATTGCACGCGTGGTCTCGCCTAACGACCGTCTTATTTACACTCGAATCACTGAAATCGCTTTGTTTGTGTTGGAGTTTGTGTTTGTGCTTCGAATCGCTTTGTTTGTGTTTGGAGTTTGTGTTTGTGTTCGAATCGCTTGTTTGTGTTTGGAGTTTGTGTTGTGTTTCGAATTGCTTGTTGTGTTTGGAGTTTGTGTTTGTGTTCGAATCGCTTTGTTTGTGTTTGGAGTTTGTGTTGTGTTTCGAATCGCTTGTTTGTGTTTGGAGTTTGTGTTTGTGTTCGAATCGCTTTGTTTGTGTTTGGAGTTTGTGTTTGTGTTCGAATCGCTTTGTTTGTGTTGTGTTTCGAATCGCTTGTTTGTGTTTGGAGTTTGTGTTTGTGTTCGAATCGCTTTGTTTGTGTTTGGAGCTCCGTCGAATTGATTCAAAAATCCTTGATTTTTTTTTTCTTCGTTACACTCATTTATAAACGAGCATTTTCTATTTTTTCAGCGTGTGAACATATCTCCGATACTACTCTCTATAAAAAACAATCGGATTGCTTTGATATCGCTGGTTATATCCTATGGGGTTGATATGGTAGTGATATTGGTAGCATCACTGCTAATTTATTGTTCATCTGTCATAATGGCGAATACATCGGATGTGTGTCTACCTCTGAGTGCAGGTGAGGACACGTTTGAGCTGCATTCGGTGCGGTTGGAGCTGGAGTCTGTGGAGAAGCAGATCCGTGATCTGCTGGGGAGGCAGGCCGAGCTGCGAGACCGACGATCAGCGCTTGAAGCATCACGCGCCGATGCTCACAAGTCACTGGTTAGTAACTTTTCGACTCCGGCCTCCTCTACTCCGTGTATTTCTCTGCACAGGACCCGAGCTCCCCTGGTTTCGTTTACCCCGACACCGACACAGCACCATGGGCCCTGGATGATTCCACAGCGGAAGACGCGAGCCAGGACCAGAGCAAGGACCTCTCCGCCCCTCCCGGTCTTCGAGATCTCCACCCGGAACCGCTTCTCCCCTCTTCGCGAGACGGAACGCGACGACGCTGTGATCATCGGCAGTTCCATGGTCCGGCATGTCCGCGCTACCTCAGGTAAAGGTACGGTGCGCACTCACTGCTTTCCTGGTGCTCGTGTTCTCGATGTCGCTGCGCAGGTCCCCGAGATCCTGAACGGTGACGAGCGCGTCGGAGCTGTCGTGCTGCACGCGGGGGTGAACGACATCAGGCTGCGGCAGACGGAGGTTCTGAAGAGGGACTACAGGAGCCTGATCGAGACGGTACGCAGAACATCGCCTGAAGCAAAGATCGTCGTGTCTGGACCGCTTCCCACGTACCGACAAGGACAAGAAAGGTTCAGTAGATTGTTTGCACTAAATGAATGGTTAATGTCATGGTGTAATGAACAGAGAATGCTCTTTGTAAATAATTGGAATCTGTTTTGGGAGCGACCTAGGCTCTACCGTGCTGATGGCCTGCACCCCAGCAGAATCGGAGCGGCTGTTCTGTCGGACAACATCTCCAAGACGTTACACACCATATAACTAGTAAGTCAAAGTCCAAATCACATTCTTTGCTGTCCCAAATTAAGTGATATAAGTACCAGTGTAGAACACTTTATAGAAACTGTGTCTATTCCTCGTTTAGTGAGGCCAAACAAAAAATCTACTGTAGGATCTAAGAAAAATCTAATTGTGATTAAACCAGAAAATCTCAATATTAGTGAACAAAAACAATTTCTAAAGCTAGGTCTTCTAAACATTAGATCGCTTACACCTAAGGCGGTTATTGTAAATGAAATGGTCACTGATAACAGCTTCGATGTACTTTGTCTTACTGAAACCTGGCTTAAACCAAATGATTATTTCGGTCTTAATGAGTCCACTCCACCAGGATACGGTTATAAGCATGAGCCCCGTCTGATTGGTCGTGGCGGCGGTGTTGCAACAATCTATAGAGATATTCTTAATGTTACTCAGAAAACAGGCCACAGGTTTAATTCGTTTGAAGTACTTGTGCTAAATGTTACGCTCCTAAATGTAAGAAAGAAATCCCTATTATCTCTAGCCTTGGCTACTGTATATAGACCACCAGGGCCTTACGCTGATTTCCTAAAAGAGTTTGCAGATTTTCTCTCAGATCTATTAGTCAATGTCGATAAGGCAATAATTGTTGGAGATTTCAACATACACGTTGATAACACAAATGATGCGTTAGGGGCTGCGTTTACAGATTTATTAAACTCCTTTGGGGTCAAGCAAAACGTTAGTGGTCCCACTCATCGTCTTAATCATACTCTAGATTTAATTATATCATATGGAACCGATCCAACCGATATAGATATTATACCGCAAAGTGATGATGTCACTGATCATTACATGGTAACTTGCATACTACGTACGGCTGAAATGTGTCATGTTGCGCCGCGTTATCGACCAGGCAGAACAATCCTTCCAACTACTATAGATAGATTCTTGAATAGCTTACCTGATCTATCTCAGCTTCTCAGTGAACCCAAACAAACAGATGAGCTAGAGGAAATGACTAGCAGTATGAGCACCATTTTCTCTAGTACATTAGAAATTGTTGCACCAATTAGATTAAAAAAGGTTAGAGAGAAAACTAAAGCACCATAGTACAACAGTGCTACGCATGTTATCAAGAGAGAAACTCGTAACTTAGAGCGCAAATGGAAACAAACTAATTTAGAGGTCTTTAGAATTGCGTGGAAAGACAGTATGTCACGTTATAAAAAGGCTCTAAAAGCAGCCAGGGCTGAGCATCTCCGCAAACTAATAGAAAATAACCAAAACAATCCAAGGTTTTTATTTAACACTGTGGCTAGATTAACAAATAAACAGACATCACCTGAACAAAATATTCCGTTACATTTCAATAGTAATGATTTCATGAATTTCTTCACTGAGAAAATAGAAAGCATCAGAAACACAATTGTAAATGTACAATCTTTGACAGCGTCTTATGATTCAGCCTCAATTATCGCCCCTCAAGAACAACTACAGCGCTTTACAACTATAGGACAGGAAGAGCTAAATTAACTTATCACTGCATCTAAACCAACAACATGTTTATTAGATCCAATACCCACTAAACTACTGAAAGAAGTGTTACCTGTAGTGGAAGAGCCTCTTCTCAATATTATTAACTCGTCTCTATCTTTAGGACATGTTCCAAAAACATTCAAGCTGGCAGTTATAAAACCTCTTATTAAGAAACCACAATTAGATCCAAATAACCTAGCAAATTACAGACCCATTTCAAATCTTCCATTTATGTCTAAAATACTAGAAAAAGTTGTGTCCGCTCAACTGTGCTCTTTCTTGCAAGAAAACGATATCTATGAAAAGTTTCAGTCTGGATTCAGGCCACATCATAGCACAGAAACTGCGCTGGTTAAAATTACAAATGATTTACTTTTAGCTTCTGACCAAGGCTGTATCTCAATACTAGTTTTACTCGATCTTAGTGCTGCGTTCGACACTATAGATCATAAAATACTCTTAGATCGACTTCAAAATTACACTGGTGTTCAGGGACAGGCATTAAGCTGGTTTAGATCGTACCTATCAGACCGTTACCATTTTGTCCATTTAAATGGGGAAAAATCAAAGATAACGTCAGTAAATTATGGAGTGCCGCAGGGATCTGTATTAGGCCCCCTGCTATTCTCAATTTATATGCTGCCACTTGGTAATATTATAAGAAAACATGGAATAAGTTTCCACTGTTATGCTGATGACACTCAATTATATATTTCATCAAGACCAGATGATAACACTAAATTATCTAAAATGACAGAGTGTGTTAAAGATATAAAATATTGGATGACGTGTAATTTTCTTCTATTAAATTCAGATAAAACGGAGGTATTACTGATTGGTCCAAAAAACTGCCCACAAAACCTCTTACAATACAACCTTAATCTAGATGGACGTCCTGTTACTTTATCCTCTACAGTAAAAGACCTGGGTGTTATACTAGACCGCAACTTGTCTTTTGAAAATCATATTTCAAATGTCACAAGAACAGCCTTTTTCCACCTTAGAAACATTGCTAAGCTACGTAATATGCTATCAGTTTCTGATGCAGAAAAGTTAGTTCATGCATTCATGACCTCGAGACTAGATTCCTGTAATGCTTTATTAGCTGGTTGTCCTGCATCCTCCGTAAACAAGCTACAGTTAGTCCAAAATGCAGCTGCTAGAGTTCTTACTAGGTCAAGAAAATATGATCATATAACACCAATTTTATCATCTCTACACTGGTTACCTATTAAGTTCCGTATCAATTACAAAGTATTGTTACTGACTTATAAAGCCCTAAATGGTTTAGCTCCTGTGTATTTAAGAGATCTTCTATCGCCATATAATCCATTGCGCTCTTTAAGATCGCTAAATTCGAGGCTTCTGGTCGTACCTAGGATAACTAAGTCCACTAAAGGAGGGAGGGCGTTTTCACATCTAGCTCCTAAACTCTGGAATAGCCTTCCTGATATTGTCCGAGGTTCAGACTCGCTCTCCCAGTTTAAAACTAGATTAAAGACGCATCTCTTTAGCCAAGCATTCACATGATGCATCTCATACCTTTTATACTACAGTTAAATCAGATCAAATGCATTCATATTATGAACAGCAGCTACGCTAATTATTTCCCATTTGCCTTTTTTTGTTGTTATCTCGGGACGCCTGTCCTGAGATAACTCAAATAGAGTTCGTCAGCTCCAGTTATGTATCCAGCCTCTCATGGAGACTTCAGATGCCCCAACGCCTGTGATGAGACGACTCGACACCTGTGAAGAGACGACCCAACGCCGACGATATGTTATGCCCTAAATTTTATGATTAACTAACTGTATTTTGTGTGTATATTTTTGAAATGCATTTTCTGTAAAGCTGCTTTGAAACAATATGTATTGTGAAAAGCGCTATACAAATAAACTTGAATTGAATTGAACATCTATTCCATGTGATAGTATTAGTTCTAGAGTATGATTACGACAATTAGTAGGTCTGACGTGTTGTCTAACTCCAATTGAGTTTACAATGTCTTTAAATGCCAATCCCAATGCATCTTTTTCATTATCTATGTGCATATTAAAATCACCAACAATTAGTACTTTATCTGCAGCCGATACTAATTATGATAGAAAGTCCGCAAATTCTTTGATAAAATCTTTATGGTATCCTGGTGGCCTGTATACAGTAGCCAGCAGAATTCTGGTTTGCACTATATATTTTTACATTAAGCACCAACACTTCAAAAGAAGTATATTTAAAACTAGATTTCTTAGTGGTTTTGAAAATATGACTATAAATTACAGCAACACCTCCTCCTTTGCGTTTCAGACGAGGTTCATGTTTATAAGCATAATCTTGTGGGGTGGACTCATTTAAAGCAATGTAATAGTTTGGTTTTAGCCAGGTTTTTGTCAAACACAGCACATCTAGGTTATAATCTGAAATCATATCATTAACTATTAGCGCTTTTTTTATAAATCTTGGGTTGCTGAATATTCGATCACTTAATTAAAAAGCGCTAATAGTTATAATCTGAAATCATATCATTAACTATTAGCGCTTTTGAAGTAAGCGATCGAATATTCAGCAACCCAAGCTTTATCATTTGCTCATCTGTATTATATCTGTTTTTTATTTGTTGAACATCAATTACATTTTTAACCTTAGATGGGTTTGGACGTTTTTTGGATTTCCAAATTCGGGGAACAGACACAGTCTCTATGTGATGATATCTAGGTGAAAGAGTCTCTATGTGATGGGATTTATCTGACCTGGGTGACGTTAGACAGCTAGTAGACGGTCAGTTAAGCCAGTCTGTGTGCTCTTTGAGACCAATCTTTCTTTTGAAAGACACGTGTCTAGTATCTTTAAAACCGCATTTTTCCATCTTAAAAATATATCTAAATTACGCCATATGCTCTCATTAACAAATGCGGAACATTTAGTTCATGCGTTCATGACCTCAAGGCTAGATTATTGTAATGCTCTACTGGGCGGTTGCCCTGAACGCTTAACAAACAAACTACAGCTTGTTCAAAACGCAGCAGCTCGAGTTCCTACCAGAACCAGGAAGTATGACCATATTAGCCCGGTTCTGTCAACACTGCATTGGCTGCCTATTAAACATCGTATACATTTTAAAATATTGCTGATTACTTACAAAGCACTAAATGGTTTAGCTCCGCAGTGTTTGAGCGAGCTCTTAACACATTATAGTCCTTCACGTCTATTGCGATCTCAAAATTCCGGCCAGTTAATAATAACTAGAATATCAAAATCGAGCCCTGGCGGTAGATACTTTTCCTATTTAGGACCAAAACTTTGGAACAGTCTTCCTACCATTGTCCGGGAAGCAGACACACTCTGTCAGTTCAAAGCTAGATTAAAGACACATCTCTTTGACCTAGCATTCACATAATGCATTATAGACTTCTATAACTCAATGTTAGGCTGCATCAACCCGATCTCACGGCAATTCGTACGAATTTTACGAGGTGGCTAATTCGTACCAATTCATACGACCTCACTCGTACGAATTTGTACGTTTTTTGCTAAATCGTACATATTTTACGATTTGCCAAAATCGTATGAATTCATACGAATGACCTACCCCTGACCCCGCCCCTAAACCCAACCGTCACGTGGGTTTAGACAAATCGTACAAATTCGTACGAGTGAGGTCGTACAAATTCGTACCAATTAGCCACCATTTAATCACTCGTACAAATTCGTACGAATTGGTCGTGAGATAGCGTTGGCTGCATAGATTAGATCAGCCGGAACTGGGAACACTTCCCTTAAATCCTGATGTACTCGTTACATCATTAGAAGAATGGCATCTACGCTAATTTTAGTGTCTTTGTTTATCCCGAGGTTTTCCCGCAGTCTGCCAGATCTAGGCCGAATCCAGATCTGACGAAGGACCTTCACCTGGACCCGATGACAACGCAGTGCTGAAGTGCCAACTAGCCTCTCCCTATGGAGGATCCCTTTATTATTCTACAGATAAAGCATTGTGGAAAATTTGCGTATCTACCCCGTAGTGATAAAATAAAATTCTGTATCAAATTTATAGGCAGGACAAGTAGTTTGTTTAGGCTTGGTTTGTAGAGAATTACAAACATGCGCACATATATTCAAACGCACATAACTATAGAATTAATTATTGATGCGCACGTGAGCGCCATCAGCGTTCATCACAGGTTCGCGTTTAAAGTCTGTTTAGAGAGAACAGTGCCATCTTAGCGACCCCTAATTTAATAACAAATTATCCTTTCGACGGAAGTGAATCAATCACAACTAACTTTAGCTGGAAAATAACATTATTCAAGAACCGCTATAAAGCCAAAACAATCTGTTACCTTAAATTATACGTTTATCACTGTAAAGCAGCTTTGAAACAATCTACATTGTTAAAAGCGCTATATAAATGAAGATGACTTGACTTGACTTGACTTGACTTGGCTTCCTGACCTGAGCCCCGGATTGTCCCAGATTGAGTGTGAAGAGAACTGTGCACACCGTCTTCATATGACCCCGTGGAATCAAAAGCAATACGTGGAGGACGTGCGATAGCGGCAGGGCTACTGTCAGGGGATAACTCCGACTCTCTGTCAAGATTTATCATAATGCTATCCACTAAACCATCACACTCCTTAGCTTTAGCCATAGCACGTGTAACAGCACACACAGGAAACGCTGTCAGATATTTCTTCTGCAATTCATCAGACAAAAGGCACCTGAGGTAACCTAAGGGTTTACCAGAATTTTTCCACCAGCCAAATAATTTCCTAAAAGGAAATCCACTCCTTTAATAGGAAAAGCGTTGCACGCAGCCACAGCAACTAGACCGAACACCAGGTCCGAATCAAGTTTAACAGAGTGCATGGGCAAATTAACAAGTGTGACAATGGTTTGTTGTAAAAATCGCACATAGACGAACGAGTCTCAACAAAATAGTCTTTAATCCAAATAGAATTACTCAGGAGAAAACCACATTAGCACAAACTAGAACGGACAGAGAATACAGGGGAACATCTCTGGTTACTATCATAACCTCAGTTCCCTGAGAGGTGGGAACGAGACATTGTGTAGCTACGCTGCGGGAACTCCACCCTTCTCCACTTTTGTTGAAAGCTTGGAACAGCTGGCCAATTGTCGCGAACAACTAGAAAAGTTCACAATACATGAGTAAGGAATTGAACTCACCATAAGCACTTGACATACCACATGGTACATCCAGCTTGTAACATCTGGCGAAGGTGTTCTGAGAAGACCAGCCAGCAGCAAAACATAAATCCTGGAAGACATACCTCTAGACCAGGCCCACAAAGAGGCAACAGTCCTCATCGAATGAGCTCATATCAACCTTCCCCTGGTACGCGTAATCCAGCGCGACAGCGTTCACAATCCAGTGAGAAAGTTTCTGTTTTGAGACAGTTGATGTCTTTCATTACAAGTGCATTACTGTCTGCCTCGCTGTGACTGCTGCTGCTGTGAGTTTGTTTGCTGCGTCTAAGCCTCGTATTAGCTTTGTATTTCTTTCTGTTTTGAACCATCATTTATTATAAATTCTAGTTGTTTATACTACTAAATACAGCTTACTCAACATCTCAGATTAACCTGACATTGCTAGCTTCCGTTATTGTCAGCACAACACGCTAACTCGCTAGCCTTTTAACGCACCACTCGTGCGCTCAGTTATTTATTTTTCTCTCGCGCGCCCGCGCCTTTGAGTTCATAAAAGCCCAGGTGAGTAAGAATCAGTCAACAAACACGGTGAGTAATGTCTTCTACTGTTATTGTCACCTGCACTTCATGTCACATGTTTACCATAGCCTTCTCTGTCGGCAATATAGGATTTATATGTGATAAATGCAAGGAGACAGTCAGGCTGACGGAGAAGATTTCAGAACTAGAGACACGCATCCAAACTTTAATCGAGAATAGTAAGAAGAGTGCTAGAGCTTTAGATACTATTTTGGATGCGCCTAGCCTAGTTAATTCTTTACATGAGTCGGTTCCGGCTGAAGTAGAGCCGTGCAGCAGGGCAGATGGGTGACAGTGAGGGATCGCTCTAGTCGCGGATCAAAAAACCACTTTTCCGTTCCGATAACAAATCGATTTTCCCCGCTCAGTGAAACACCCACTGAGAATTATTCTGATTGTGCCCTAGTTATTGGCGATTCTATTACACGGAACGTGAAAATAGAGACACCAGCCACCATAGTCACATGTTTGCCGGGAGCCAGAGCGCCTGACATCAAAGCAAATTTGAAAGTGCTGGCTAATGCTAAACGTAAATTCTCTAAGATTATTATTCACGTCGGCACTAATGATGTTCGACTCCGCCAGTCGGAGATCACCAAAATGAATATTAAAGAGGTGTGTGAACTTGCAAGTACGATGTCAAGCACTGTAATTTGCTCTGGCCCCCTTCCTGTTCGCCGGAGTGATGAGATAGTTAGTAGGTTGTGTTCACTCAATGGCTGGCTGTCTGGGTGGTGTCCACGAAATAATATAGAATTCATAGACAATTGGAAAAGTTTTTGGGGCAAACCTGACCTGTTGAAAAGAGATGGTATTCATCCCTCCTGGGATGGTGCTGCTCTTCTCTCTAGTAATTTGGCTCATAGTCTTAGAGATAAAACATGACAATCTGGGCCTCAGGTCAGGAAGCAGACGGACTGGCTTAACCGACCGTCTGCTAGCGGCCTCACGTCACCAAGTTCAGATAAATCCGATCACATAGAGCCTCTTTCACCTAGATATCATCATATAGAGACTGTGTCTGTTCCCCGAACTTGGAAATCCAAAATACGTTCAAACCCATCCAAGGTTAAAAATCTAATTGATCTTCAACAAATAAAAAACAGATATAATACAAATGAGCAAATGATAAAGCTTGGGTTGCTGAATATTCAATCTCTTACTTCAAAAGCGCTAATAGTTAATGATATGATTACAGATTATAACCTAGATGTGCTGTGTTTAACAGAAACCTGGCTAAAACCAAACGATTACATTGCTTTAAATGAGTCAACCCCACAAGATTACGGTTATAAACATGAACCTCGTCTGAAACGCAAAGGAGGAGGTGTTGCTGTAATTTATAGTAATATTTTCAAAACCTCTAAGAAATCTAGTTGTAAATATAATTCTTTTGAAGTGTTGGTGCTTAATGTAAAACTATATAGTGTAAACGATAAATCTCGTTTGAAAATTCTGCTGGCTACTGTATACAGGCCACCAGGGCACCATACAGACTTTATCAAAGAATTTGCGGACTTTCTATCAGAATTAGTATTGGCTGCAGATAAAGTACTAATTGTTGGTGACTTTAATATACACATAGATAATGAAAAAGATGCATTGGGATTGGCATTTAAAGACATTATAAACTCAATTGGAGTTAGACAACACGTGTCAGGACCGACTCATTGTCGTAATCATACTCTAGATCTAATACTATCACATGGAATAGATGTTGATGCCATTGAAATACTGCAACAGAGTGATGACATCTCAGATCACTATCTAGTCTCGTGTAAATTACATTTAGCCAAGGCTGCAAAGCCGACTCCGTGTTATAAATATGTTAGACCGATCACTTCTGCCACTAAAGATTGCGTTATCAATAATCTTCCTAATCAGTTTCATCATCTCAGCATCCCGGATAGCTTAGAAGAACTTGATATTGCAACAGAAACTTTTAACTCTCTCTTTTCCAGCACTTTAGACACAGTTGCTCCGCTGCGCTTAAAGAAGATTAAAGAACATAGTCCAACGCCGTGGCACAACGACCACACTCAGGCCCTTAAGAGAGCAGCCACAAAAATGGAGCGCAACTGGAAGAAAACAAAACTAGAGGTGTTTCGGATTTCATGGAAGGAGAGCTCGATTGCTTACAGAGAGGCTTTAAAAGCTGCTAGATCTGCTTATTTTTCAACCCTATTAGAAGAAAATAAACATAATCCTAGGTATTTATTTGAAACAGTGGCTAAACTAACGAAAAAGAAAGCTTCAAGCCCAGAAGTTTCCAAGCAACACAGCAGTAATGACTTTATGAACTTCTTCACTTATAAGATCGATAATATCAGGGACAAAATTATAACTATGCAACCGTCTAATACAGTATCGCATCAGGAAGTGCATTGTAGTCTCCCTGAGGGAAAATTAGATTCATTCATTGCTATAGGAGAGGAAGAATTTTGCAAACTCATCAAATCATCTAAATCGACAACGTGCATGTTAGACCCTATACCGACTAAGCTGCTGAAAGAGATGCTTCCAGATGTCATAGATCCTCTTCTTAATATCATTAATTCATCTTTGTCTCTAGGATACATACCAAAAACCTTTAAGCTAGCTATGATTAAACCGCTTGTTAAAAAACAGCAACTTGATCCTACAAAACTAGTCAATTACAGGCCGATCTCTAATCTGCCTTTTCTGTCAAAGATATTAGAAAAAGCAGTATCCTCACAACTGTGTTCCTTTCTTGAAAGAAATGATATCTGCGAGGATTTTCAGTCCGGATTTAGACCGTACCATAGTACCGAGACAGCTCTCGTTAGAGTCACAAATGATTTGCTCTTATCATCCGATCGTGGTTGTATCTCTCTATTAGTATTACTGGATCTTAGTGCTGCATTTGACACCATTGACCACAACATCCTTTTAAATAGACTCGAACATTATGTTGGCATTAGTGGAATTGCACTAGCATGGTTTAAATCATACTTATCTGACCGTTATCAGTTTGTAGCAGTAAATGAAGAGATGTCTTATCAATCACAAGTTCAGTATGGCGTACCACAAGGCTCAGTAATAGGACCGCTGCTGTTCACTCTGTATATGCTACCATTAGGAGATATCATTAGGAAACATGGAATTAGCTTTCACTGTTATGCCGACGATACTCAGCTGTATATTTCTTCAAAACCTAACGAAACCTACCAATTCACAAAATTAACGGAATGCATAGCTGACATAAAAATTTGGATGACTAGTAATTTCCTACTACTAAATTCAGAAAAAACAGAGATTCTAATTATTGGACAAAAAACTTCCACACGTAATAACCTAGAGTACTGTCTAACACTTGATGGCTGCTCTGTTAAGTCTTTGTCGTCGGTTAGGAACCTGGGTGTGCTCTTTGATACCAATCTTTCATTTGAAAGTCATGTGTCTAGTATCTGTAAAACCGCTTTCTTCCATCTTAAAAATATATCTAAATTACGTCATATGCTCTCAATGAATAATGCAGAACAATTAGTTCATGCGTTTATGACCTCAAGGCTAGATTATTGTAATGCTCTACTGGGTGGTTGCCCTGCACGCTTAATAAACAAACTACAGCTAGTTCAAAACGCAGCAGCTCGAGTTCTTACTAGAACCAGGAAGTATGACCATATTAGCCCTGTTCTGTCAACACTGCATTGGCTGCCTATTAAACATCGTATACATTTTTAAATATTGCTGATCACTTACAAAGCACTAAATGGTTTAGCTCCGCAGTACTTGAGCGAGCTCTTAACGCATTATAGTACTTCACGTCTACTGCGATCTCAAAATTCCGGCCAGTTAATAATACCTAGAATATCAAAATCGACTGCTGGCGGTAGATCCTTTTCCTACTTAGCACCAAAACTTTGGAACAGTCTTCCTACCATTGTCCGGGAAGCAGACACACTCTGTCAGTTCAAATCTAGACTAAAAACACATCTCTTCGGCCTAGCATACACATAATACATTATAGACTTATATAATTAGGCTGCATAGATTAGAACAGCCGGGACCGGGAACACTTCCCGTAATCCTGATGTACTTGGTACATCATAAGAAGGATGGCGTCTACGCTAATATTAGTCTCTCTGTCTATCCCGAGGTTTACTGCTGTCCACCGGAACCAGGCCGTATCCAGATCTGATGAAGGACCAGCGCCAGGACACGACGACGCCGCTGACCTGAAGTGTCAACTAGTCTCTCCTCCTCTCCACTCCGACTTCAACCAACCGGAACTGGACAAATACTCTGATTCATTCTGAACTTCATACACTGTTCACTCATTGGCCAGAGGAGAACTGGCCCCCGACTGAGCCTGGGTTCTCCCAAGGTTTTTTTCTCCATTCTGTCACCTGATGGAGTTTTGGTTCCTTGCCGCTGTTGCCTTACCTTCTGGCTTGCTTAGTTGGGGACATTTACTATTCAACAATATTATTGATCTGCCTTAAAGGTGGACGATGATGAAATTATTTTTTGTATTATTTTCATGTTATCACTGTGAAGCTGCTTTGACACAATCTGTATTGTAAAAAGCGCTATATAAATAAAGATGACTTGACTTGACTTGACTTTCCCTTAGTACAGCAACCAAAGCACACGAAAAGCTGGCCCGACTGAAGGAAGGTGGCCGCGCGATACCATAGCACTCAAAACCAAGAGCTCGAAAGGCGGTAAAGAATGAGCCCTCAAAACTAGAGCTAGATCCCATGACGACACTTAAGGCAGCCTTGAAGGACATAATATCCTCGCTCCCCTGTGAATTGACCACCAGAGCATGTCACGTATTCCTTCAGCGTGGGTGCACTCACGTTATTTTCCAGTCTGTGCTGCAAGAAGCGCCAAACATCCGACACGGGGGGAATCACTAGGTCAACGTCAGTATCCTGGCACAATTTACACCAATCACAGAGTAGAACAACAGTCAATAGCATCGCTCCTCTGGGAGTGCTCACAGCTGATAGGCAGGACAAGACCAATGAGCTGCTCAGCTCAAGTACACCAGAATTGCATATCAGCTAGAATCTTAGGCTGTACTGAACAATACAGAGCAGCATAACAGCACAACAGCATAATCACATATCAGTATATACATAAGCACAGCGTCAGCGGCCGTAGCGACGACAACTGTGAATATACGTAGTTAGATCAGAATAGCCATTTGCATTGAAGAATACAGGGCAACATAACAGCATAAACACATATCAGTATGTACATAGCACAGCGCCAGCGGCCGTAGCAATGACAGCTGTGAATATACGCAGGTAGATCAGAAAATAGCCAGTTGCACTGAAGGATACAGGCCAAAATAACAGCATAAACACATATCAGTATGTACATAAGCACAGTGTCAGCGGCCGTAGCGACGACAGCTGTGAATATACGCAGTTTGACCAGAATAGGCAGTTGCACTGAAGGATACAGAGCAACATAACGGCATAAACACATATCAGTATGTACATAAGCACAGCGTTGGCGGCCGTATCGACGACAACTGTGAATATACGCAATTAGATCAGAATAGCCAGTTGCACTGAAGAATACAGGGCAACATAAACGCATAAACACATATCAGGATGTACATAAGCACAGCATCAGTGGCCGTACCAACGACATCTGTGAATATACACAGTTAGATCAAAATAGCCAGCGCACTGGAGGATACGGGGCAACATAACGGCATAAACACATATCAGTATGTACATAAGCAAAGCGTCAGCAGCCAAAGCGGCAAGAACTGCGTAAACGACTGTAGTCAAGACTCAAGGCTCAAGACTAGGAGATAATTGAGGATAATCACTCACCGAAAGCACTGTTCTGTGAAGATCAGCCGGTTGCAAAACATACAACCCTAAAGACGCGCCTACATGGTCCATGAAAAGGCGATAGACCTCGACGAGTGAGCTCACATGTTAAGGCGGGCGTTCCTCCTGAATGTGCGCTAGTTAAGTGCTCGGTTGATGGGTATCTGGTCCAGTATCAGACAGAGTCCTCCATGCCTCTTGGGCACAACAGGAATAGTGGCTGTGCACTTCCATTCTCAGAACGGGGCGTATTAAGGCAAAGTCAGTGATGGACCTACGCCTGATGCGGTGTGGTCTGCGTCTGGACTGAAGAGAATATCTGTTTTGAGGATGGCCCTTTCCGTGGTCCGTGATGCTACATTCCTGGTCCCGCCCACTGCCTACGGCGAAGATCCGGCTCAGGGACAAGGTGCTGACAAAGAGCGACCGACAGGGCAATATTCATAACTCATAGCCTTCGGCCTTCTGCGCCTCAGAGTAAAGCTCAGTAACTGACTTCACGCCGTCACCAAGGAGGCCGTGAACTTGCACGGCTTGGACTGCAAACTAAGATCTGTGCCCAGAGACGAACGGACGGGCACAGATGCACGGAGACGGTCTCTCCCGCCTCGGTTTCTTTAGATGCATGCAGATTGTGGTGCAGATCACTTTACCATGTGCTCGTGGACGTCGTGGAAAAAGAGTCCTCCTCCTCGAAGCAGCCTGGCTGGAGATACCAGACTTACTTCCTTTTTACCGGAGCATTTCACGTCAAGTCCAGTGTGTCCGCGAAAAGGACCGGTGCGTGGCGACGGCAGAGGACTATGGCCACAGGCCTCGTCGTCACCGTTGTTTCTGGATGGGGGAGGGCCCACCAGCGGCTCGCTGGCGGCAGTGGGCCTCGATCCCGTAATAGCAAAAACCCTCTCGAGTGCACACCAGCAGGTCGGCGCAGTGCACTTCTTGGACGTGGAGTCCAAGAATGCCGCCTCGGCGTGGGCCAGGCCCAGGCATGCGGCACAGTACTTGTAGGTGTGGGGCGGGTCGATGGGGCCCGCACAAATCTTGCAAAGGTTAGCCATCGGATGCGAGGAAGAAAAAAAGGTCACTAGTCCTCAGGTGCAACTTCAACGATGACAGCATGAAGAAAGAGATTCTGACGCAATTGTCACACCCATGAATTTTATACTGCCCGCGAGCCTGTCAGTATTTGCATATTTTGCGACAATTGGCCAGCTGTTCCAAGCTGGTGCTAGCCCATAAGATTTCAACAAAAGTGGAGAAGAGAGGAATTTTTTTTAATTTTTGCATTACAAAAAAACAGCCCTTTTTTAACAGGGGTGTGTATACTTTTTATATCCACTGTACACACACAGGTTGCGTTTCCATGTTTTATGGGGAGTTCGGGCCTAACGACTCTAAAGTCGTATTAAAACCGAAACATGGGTACGTGCCTAAGTCCCTCAACACACCGTTCAGGGCTCAGGTCATCTCCCTGTCGGCTCTGCCGGCCTCCGAGGACGGAAATAGCTCCCTTTGTCCGGTCAGGGCATTAAGAGCTTATGTGTCCCGCTCCGCTGTTTTTCGACAGACAGAGCAGCTCTTCGTTTTGTTTGGTGGGCGTTCTAAAGGGCGAGCCGCAACGAAACAAAGCCTAGGTTTAACATGCCCACTGGGCATCAGAGTACACTCTACGAGGGGCATGGCCTCTTCGTGGGCCTGGTATAGTGGAATCTCGTTGCAAGATATTTGTACGGCGGCAGCCTGGGCCTCCCCGTCTACATTTATAAGGTTCTATAACCTAGAGGTTCCCGCGTTGCAGGCTAAACTGCTCTCGGTCTAGGAGACTCAAACGGTGTCCCTGCCCCGCATTGCGGCCCAGATCACCTTATGTTTAAGCATCACTCACTGACAACTATGTCCCATGAGCATGCTATGACCTGCCATATATATCTATTTTGTTACATATATATGCTATTTTAAAGGGATGATGCTATTCTAGCCGCTCTCCTTATAAAACTCTCTGTGAGTTGTTGTGTGTAGGCACTTGCATGCCCTTGGGTGTCTGTGCTGGATCCGAGCACGCACGGCGTTTTACATGGGGTTCCCGTAGTGTCTTCGACGCAGTACGAGAGAACTCTCGTAAGAGAACGTACTCGGTTACTAACGTAACCTCGGTTCTCTCTAGAAGAGGAACGAGTACTGCGTCTCAGTGCCGTGCATGCCCACTCTGCGTCGCTTCAGTGGCGAAAATCAGTGTGGAGCAGCTACGCTCGAGTATTTATAGCCTAGGCCACGCCCGTTTCGTCGGGACGTGACGCAGAGGGCGCGAAGCGCCCTCATTGGGTCAAGTGTCACTTGAGGCCTCGCATAGGCTGCTGCTTTTCTAGCAGAGCAGCCAATAGGCGCGCAAGCTGTCCGCCTAAGGCTGTATGCTGCAGAAATGCGGATTAATTTTTTAGGCTTCAATATCTCGAGAAAGAATCTTTCCCGTAGCGTCTTCGACGCAGTACTCGTTCCTCTTCTAGGGAGAACCGAGGTTACGTTAGTAACTGAGTACGACTTCCATAGTATTTTTTTTCCCCTTGGGGTCAACCTAAACCTACCCATAACAGAAAACTTTCTGCATTTTGAAGATGTACATTTGAAGATGTAAACATAATTTAAGATGATTTATAAGCTGTTTTCCTAAAAAAATGCCAGGATTCCAAAGATGGGTAAAAAAAAAATGCTTAAAAAAGCAGCACTGAAGGAGTTGCTGTGCCCATCTACACTGGAGTGGACACTGAATTGCACTTTAGTTCTTGAGCAAATTCATTCAATGTGTATTTGTCAAGCATTTTTAGCACAAGCCTTTTATATCAGATGATTTTTAGATAAGAAAAATAATCAAGTGTGTGTTATAACAGTGTACATTTGTAAGAAATACATTTCTGCAGTCAGTTGATTAAGTTATTTAGGATATTAGTGATTCAAAAATGGCTCTAAGTATGAGGATGTATTAGTGTACAACATGTGAAAACATGTTGTGTGGCATGCTTAAACTAGTAAGGACAGTCTGCCTGGAAACTAACCGGATGTCTGTCCTCCCACTCTATTCCAGCACAGACCCTGAGCAGGGCTATGTGCCAGGGAATTCCCAACTCCCTCCTCAAGACATGACATAGCTGTACTAGACCGTTAAATACATTAATGCCTACTGAGATGGTGTGTTTCTAGTGGATGATACAGATTTCTGTGGAAAATAACCTACTGATGATAGAGGGGTGATGTGAGGATAAGGTTATTTAAACAGACCTCAGGTTTTATTAAAACATTGTGATGCCATTCTCAGCTGAAAACCCTGCATGGAATTCCTAGGAAAAATTCTGTCATACCATTCAGCCACTACCATAACAACACTTATTGTGGGAATGATTCTGGTTTGATCAATGCATTTTTGTTCAACATTTGATTAGGGCATTGTGACCAAAAGTGAAACTGATTTCTAACCAATTAATTTCTTGTGAGTTTAAGATTTTCCAGAAAAGCCTGTTTCCAGTAGGCGTTTGCATGGGGCCGTCCTTTTAATGAGCAAATTAAAGATTGTCACTCAACTTTTGAGTTTTGTTTATGTAAAGAAACGCGATTGAGTCACTGAGGTTGCCACAGTATAACAGAAAACGGCCCCTGACAACACAAATCTACTTTCAGTTAGGCATTAGGAAAACATTTGACTTATTAAAATGGCATATGTTATGATTTCCTTTTTTTTGTCTCTACCCCAAACCATGCACAGCAACTGAAAATAAGCTGTCGTCTCTGACTAATACCACAACCTTCAGTCTGTTCTGGTTTTGATGACAGAGCAGGTTAACACAATTGCTTTCTCTCTCTCTTTAAGTACCGGGCATGGTTGCGGGCCAGCTGGACATCCAGCCCCTTTGAAGACCAGGAACAAGTCAAAGCTTTATGCAGAACAGGGGTGACAAAATGATCTGGAGTGGATGAGCCAGAGCTCTCGCATTTACCCTCTATCCTGCAACCAATACTGTGCATCAGGCAGCAACAGATGAAAGCAGACATGACACCAGTCTCTGCTTTACCACATGATTTAACCCTAGCTGGACAGTAATGGCATGTGAGGCAGTTCCACATGGGCAGTTCATTTCAAAAGAGAGATTGCAAAGCACTCACCTTTATTTTCTAGCCATGCTGATGTGAGCACTCTGAAGTGTTCAGATTCATCTTGAGATCATTAAGCACTATGATTCAAAGGGATTTTTTCCCCCATTAAATCCTGTAATAAGTTGCGTGAGTCTGTTAGCTTGAGTCACCATAATTGTTGCATTTAATTTTTTTTTAAAAACATGAAAAGAAGGATGTATTTAGATTTTTCAGCTTTGAAATTATGGTATACATAATATTTAAGTAATAAATTGCACTAAAACACCAAAGTGGCCTTATGAAATGTAGTATTTGGACTGCTATTGTATGATTTATCATTTGTATTTCCTATATATATATATATAGTTCAATAATTCAATCTGAATTGTATTGCAAACATTCAACAATGTTATTAAACAAGAGCTTATATTTAGCCTAATATTATTAAGTTAATGTGAGAAGCCTTATATAAAGTGATTGGGTTTAGTTAAAATAACAAAAAAAGTAACTTCTTCATGAAAAACACAGACATACTATGATGTATTTTTCCTTTGTGTATATATTATTTACTATAAGCAACATGGTATAAATCACAATGATTTGAATGCACTTTTTACTAAGACCCCCCCCCCCCCCCCCAAAAAAAAAGGTTTATTATACTTTATATATAGATTACATTATCATAGCCATATTATTGCCTAGCCATATATTCACACTGTTGAACTAGTAAGAATGACTTAGATTGATTAGTAGTGTCATGTTCAGCTTCCTCTCAAACTGTCTTAAAGAGAAAACTCCTTCACGACGACCACTACCTGTGCTCATATCCTCAAACACACCGCCAGCATGCGACCTCACCTTTCCAAGATCCGCTTTTTATGGTTTCCACATGATCTTTAAACTTCCTGACAGCAGGTTAGACGTGGCTTTGACATGATATGTCAACCATTTCAGAACATGACACCACAATCAGGCTTTATTTTACTGTTCATTATTAAATCTATGGATGCTCTGATGATGAACCACAACCATTTGAGTCATGTGAAACATTTGTTTGGTTTCCAATTAAGAGATACTATTTTAGATAACTACGATAAGACAAACAATGTTATTTCACAACATGTTTATAGCATGAAATAGACAACGGTTGTATGCTGTATAATGGTTCATAATCTGAATAGTTTAAGGTTTATGTACTGTATGCGTAACTCATCAAGAATGCCATAACCATTGATGGTTTGAACAAACCAAATTCCGGATATCCCTTAAATCAAACCTGCATTAAAGATTTATAGGCTATATACTGGCATATTAACAAGTGTTTTATTTTTAGGATAGTTATCTTCAGATCCAACCTGTGGGATATTTAGGAAACTTCAGTAAACTTGGTTTAGGTATCAAGAGGTTGAGACTGTAAAGACTCAATCCCCCCTTTCCCGTCATGTCACTTCACACCTCCAGATCTAGACTGAGATTTCTTGTAAATGCGTCCGCTTCATAGAATGTAATTTACATATTCATAAATCGCCAGCCATAACGCGTAGTGATTGGACGCCTGGGCGTTGCACAGACCAATCCGCTGTCACGACATTCTTTATTCACTTGAGCGGGTGTCTTTTTCATTATAAATAAAGCTGCGTGGAACTTGTGAACGTGAAATGTATATTCCTCAGCAGCACGCTGTAACGGCATAAGAGTTAAGTAAGAGTGTAAAGGATGAATCCGGGTGGTCGCAGACTGAAACAGTGGCTTATAGAACAGATAAACAGTAACATTTATAATGGATTGCTATGGGAAGATGAGAACCACACTATGTTTCGAATCCCTTGGAAACATGCAGGAAAACAAGACTACAACCAAGAGGTGGATGCGTCCATCTTCAAAGTAAGCGTTAATTTAAAATAATAATAATGTTGTATGTTTGTTTGATAAAAGTATACCATTATTTTGTATTATGTAGATGCTATGCATTTAGATGATGTTATAGGGTACACAAAGGGTTCCACAAGCTGAATGTGCATCTTATGTTTAAATTAGCTTATGTTAAAACCGACGGATTTTAGATTTTTTTTTCCCACAGTTTGACATTGCTTGCTTTCAATCTCCTGCTAGGGTTTCTTTTTTATTACAGTAAATATTGGTTGGTGGTGGTACTAAATTATATTTTTTGTATTTATTATATTAATGTAATAATTTGTCTGTTTGTACATCATCATCATAAAAAAAAAAGAACCATTCTCTCATCAAGAATCATCAAATATCTTTCTATTATCATACTAATGTGCACCATATGTGCACAAGTCTATTTCTTGAGAGTAATTCTGATGTTGTGGTGATGTCTGACTAAGCATGTGTTTTCACAGGCGTGGGCGATATTTAAAGGGAAGTTTAAGGAGGGGGATAAAGCTGAACCAGCGACATGGAAGACCAGATTGCGCTGTGCACTCAACAAGAGCCCAGATTTTGAGGAAGTTACTGACCGATCCCAGCTTGACATCTCTGAGCCTTACAAAGTGTACCGGATTGTACCAGAGGAGGAACAGAAGTGTATGTGTGTCTGTGTGTGTGTGCGCTTTGTCTTTCTTTTCCAAGAAACATTAGAAATAGCACAGAGGCAAATTCTTACAGGCATACATTAAAATAAGTTCAGTGACTATACGGAGTGACCCTTTACAGTTTTTTTTTTTTTAAATATCCCATTGTCTTTACATTTTAAGTGAATTAATGGCATATATTTAATTTTGTAGTGGGTAAAGGCACAGTCACTGACATTGACCCCACTGTCATGGGCTGCTCACCAGACCTGGATGGACCTACTAAAGAGGTATTGTCATTTATCCGCATGTTAACTGCTCTGTTTTCCCTTAGAATGACGAAGGATAAAGGAATTGAGGGGAATACAAATTTATTGTGGACTGTGGTGAAATTTTTCTGATGGTTCATGTCTACATAATGTTTGTGTGCAGTCTTCAAATGAGGAATACATTGGCATCCTGAAGCGTAGTCATTCTCCCCTGGATGAAGGCAGTAACATGATTTCAGTGCAGGAATGGTGGCAGCAAGGATCTCACAATGGTACCACTGTTTATAGTAAATTTAACATAAGTACTTTCTTGAGAACTGATTTAAAAAATAATAAATAGAAATTGTAAAAATAACACTGCTGCACATTTACATGCTACACACGGTGTAAGATTGACAAATTTCTCGTTTGTGTTCATATTGATGTTTTATGTACATTCACAGCTGCTGTTGTTCATCAGGATCCTGCAGGGACATTCAGTGCTGGTATGTAATTTCTGTTGTGTATGTGTTGTGTTTTCTGTTGTATGTAAAGTGAAAAGTGAAAGTGACATGTGAAGGCCAAGTATGGTAACTCATACTTAGAATTTCCCCCTGCATTTAACCCATCCAAGTTAGTGTACACACATTAGGAGTAGTGAGTAGTGAAAAAACACACATACACCCGGAGCAATGGACAGCCATTTTGCTGTGGCGCCTGGGGATCGATTGGGAGTTAGGCGCTTTGCGAACCCGCAACTGACTCTCTAACCATTAGGCCATGACTGCCCCATTTATGTTATATCATTTTTGTTATATCAACTTATCTTAGAACATTTGTTCAGCATTGGTCAACACAATTTTTTCTTTTTTAATTTTCTATACCCAAAGTGACCATGGTAGAATTAATTTAGCATTTGATGAATTAATTAATAATTTTAGGGTTCCTACTTCTATGGAAAACCTGGAAATATCATGGTGCATATATATATATATATATATATATATATATATATATATATTTATATATATATAGACTTTGAAGAGAATGTTATCACTTTTTAAGTAAATAGAGTTGACTATAGAAAAAACATGGAAAACCTTCCGGACCCTGTTTTAACTCTTTGACAGTCTTACTGCTGCTTGAGTGGGATGATTGACCGCAAATTTCTCCATGCTTCCAGCGTTCTCTCAGATGATGATCGGTTTCTACTATGGAGGTCGGCTGGTAGGCAGCATGGTTACCACTCATCCAGAGGGATGCCGTATCTCCCCCTGTCAGCCCCCTTTGGCTAATGGCTTCTTGTATGGACCGGACAGCCTCCAGAACATCCGCTTCCCGTCCGTTGACCTCATTGAGAACGAACGCCAGCGCCATGTCACCCGTAAGCTCTTCAGTCACTTGGAGCGTGGCGTACTGCTGCGTGCCAACCGAGAGGGCATCTTTATCAAGCGTCTGTGTCAGAGCAGAGTATTCTGGAGTGGCCAGGATACTCAGTACAACCCCAACCCTGGCAAACTAGAGCGAGATGCTGTGGTGAAGATCTTTGACACTGCCAGGTTCTTGCAAGGTAAACAAAGATCCTCCTATCATGTTATAACTCCAGATTTTCTGTAAAAGTCTATTTCAGTACTAGACTTTAGAGTACTTGAGTACTGCATGTCAGTATATAAGGGACGGAAAGATCATTAATAATGTTTTCGTCAAAGTAAAGAACTCTTAAATAAATAAATAAACATTTTTTAATGCATGCGTTTAGTTTATCAATTTATTTAGTGTCCTTATTATTGAAATACAATAGATTTAGATCACGCATTAAAAAAAAGAAATGTTTAATTTTTTTTTTTTTTTTTCTTGCAGCACTGCAGTTATATCAAGAGGGTCATTGTCACCCTCCAGAGCCCACCATCATGCTTTGCTTTGGGGAAGAGTTTAATGATTTCAGCACTGTCAAGAGCAAATTAATCATTGTGCAGGTAATTCATATACAATTATTAATATATAAAACATTTACAAACATGAATGATCTCATTTAATGCATTCTCCAATTCATGATATTAAAACAAGCTTTCTTTCTATTATATTAAAATAATTTGTATAAATACAATAAATAAATAAAACTAACACTTTACAGTGAAGTTCATTTTGTTAACTGAAGTAGGTATCCTGAACTAACAATGGATAATTCATTTACAGGATTTATTAATCTAAGTAAATGTAATTTTTTACATATACTAATAGATTTTTAGTTGTATGAATTAGCTATTTGTATTAATGTATTATTAAAAAATAGTAGATTTATAAATTAACATGGTAACATTGTACAATAAGGTTCTTTAGTTAAGATTAGTTAACTACTTTGGTTAACATGGACTAAGAATGAACAATACTTGTACAGCATTTATTATTCTTAGTTAATATTAATTTCAACATTTATTAATACATTATTAAAATTAAATGTTGTATTTGTTAACATTAGCTAATGCACTGTGAACTAACATGAACAAACAACGTAACAAATGTATTGCTCAATGTTAGTTCATGTTAGTTAATACATCAACTAATGTTAACGAACGAGACCTTATTGTAAAGTGTTATCATTAACAGTAACCTAGATCAATTAAAGCTGTAAAAAGTTGTTGTTCATTTTTAGTGCATGATGCCTAGTGCATTAACTTATTTAACCTTATTGTAAAGTGTTAAACTGAACCTTAAAGACTAATTTCTTAATATGGATTACATTTGTTACTTCTAGAAAATTAGCTTCTTTTCGCATTTTTCTATTCATATTCTTAATTACCTGAATTGAAAACACTATGAAACACAGCAATAACCAAATTTTTTATCCAAACAGATTACAGCATTGAACTGTCAGCAACTGGTGGATACAGTGACCGCCCGGCGATCCCAGTATAGCAGTGGGAATGTGGAGATCTCAGATGACATTGCCAGTGATCAGATGGCTCGTATATATCAGGATCTGTGCAGCTACCCGGTTCCCCAACAAGCTTCCTGTTTCAGGGACAACCTGCCGATTCCGGTCTGAGGCAGAACTCTGAGCCAGTCTTTTCTCAAATAATGAGTCAGTTCATGTTCACAACCCCAAATTATGCTTTTACATTGTCATTACATAAAGAAAACTATTGACCTTTAGGTATGCTATCTGTGCACAGCATCCTGTTCTCTCAAGGCCTAAAACAGCTTCTGACAGAAGGTTTGCAATGTTCTCAGGGATTACGTACTCATTTGTTAGAGGAAAGTAAATTTATTTTTTAACTCTGTATATATTCCTTTTTTTATATTGATTATGCCCTAAACATTTGAAATTTCTCTGTTAATTTCTTTTTACTATGCACTGTAAAGTTGATAGGTTTTACTATCTTTATTTTTATTTGTATAATAATTTTTATGCTTAATGCTATTATGTTTTATAAATGAGTTGAATGCACAATAAATGTTAAATGAGTAATCTATGTTTAATTAAATAAATTACTTTGATAAGCTGGTTGTCTAACTGATCTATAAATTGTTTACTGTCACACATTTAGGTGTCCTTAACTACTATACTTGCAACAAAAATAAGTACAATGTACTTTTTGGGTTCATGTTCATGATTTTGCTGCTATTAAGGTGGATACGGGTAAAGTTAAGGACAGGTTTGGGGATATGGGTAGGTTTAAGGGTAAGTTAGGTTTAGATAGATGTAATTACAGAAATGTATTACAGCTGTAATTGCATGCAGGTATTTTTTTTAAATTATAAGTACAATGTAAAAACATGTGCACACAATAAGTGCATTGTAGTAGTTAAAAACACCTAATTTAAAGTGGGACGATTTTTTGAATGCCACAAGTACAATGGGTATTGCATAGTCATATTATTAAGAACAGCTGCCAGGAAAAAAGTTGCATACATTTAATTGCATTTGAAACATTGTCAGTGCTTTTTTGTTTTTAGTTTGTTCCAAAAATTCTATGTACATTTTAAAGTCATTCATGATATTTGGCTTGATTGTGTACATGAAGGTGTTGTTGTTGACAGGTTGTTGACACTTTAAAGTGTGCAGTCAACTGTAGTAGTTGCTAGAGCACCACCAGGGCCTGTGCCATCCAGAGAGGTCTATAATACCTGAAGAAAGCTACTGTTAGCATCTCCATTCATCTCAATGGCACTTGCTCAGCTACAATAGGACCCCTGGAAGCAGTGGTGTAGTCTAGTTTTTTGTAGTGAGTATACTGTGATTACATATACTGTACATATACTGTAGCGCTCATCCCAGAGACGTAGAACAGCTGCAGTCTCTTTGAGCTTTAATATTCACAGACACTAGTCCATATCGAGATTTCATTAATTCATTCAAAAATGACCAAATTTCGTGACGTTCTTCTTTATACAGTAAGTTCCATATGTGAGTGGATTCTGTACCTGCGTATCACGTAGACTACACCACTGCCTGGAAGTATAAGATCCCTGCAAAAAAGAATTGGCTACCGGTAAAAAAACAACAAAACAAAATGAAATATAATTAAATATTTACAATTTAAATGTTGGGTTAGTTAATTTGATCAAAACATATGGCGAACTCTGCATGTCTTCTGTACATCCGATGGAGAAGGATACTTTTTGCAGATAGTATAATTAGGACATCTAACTACCTACTAAATGTGGCTAATGAGGTCATGCTAACCAGGATGACCCTTTGATTCTATCTGCCAATCAGTGTTAATTATTATTAACATTAACTATTCATTCTGGAACTAAGGCCCAAATGCACACTTTATGTGCACTAACAGTCTTGCAGACTTGGCCACAGGGGCATTATGTCACGAAGTGTGGACTTGAAGACCAGGAGGGCTTAGGGGAACATTTAGGACAGGGCCTAAGTGTCCATTAGCAAACACTGGCAGGATGTGATTATATACGATATACTTGCAATGCCTTAGCCGTTGAACGAGCGTCCGGGTGCAGTCTCAGAAAAAGTACCGGTAGTTTAATGGTGGTGAAGTTGCAATCAAGCTCTTATGGGTTGAATGAAGAAATGAGCTTGCGATGTTATTCTGACTTGGTTATGAACGGGGAAGTTACGACAGGGCTGGATCTAACTTGAGGCTCCTCCGGCTGCATGGCTGTGTACTGGGGGAAAGGTCCCGCAGTCTGACTGGATGTCTCCAGTCTTTTCACACGAAACAGCAACCAGAAGAAGGAAGAACCTGTGAATGAATGGAAAGAAGTATTTTTCTATGGACCGTATGTGTCTTTCTTATGGCTTGTACTGTTGCATGTGGCCACCTTTGGGAGGTGAGGTAAGGAGTCCTGCATGCGGGAGGGTACCTGAAAAATATTTAAGAGGTCATTTGCGGTGCGGGTCGGAAAACAATAGGCATGGGCGGACTGCGGGTTCAAGTGCCATGACTATTTCAACTCATTTTGGTACCTACTGATAGGCAGCTGCTTTCAAACTGTCCCATGCTTATTTGTGTTCATACCCTGCATTCTAAAGTACTACAAAGGTTTCTAATTACAACACGATGTGCAGTGTTGAGCACAGCGTTTGCGTGCTACAACTGAAGTGATTGACAGCATCAGTCTTTAAGGGAGCACTCTTTGCTTGCTTTCTGTATATAATCTATTCGCAATTTGAATAAAAGTTTGATATTTCATGCTGCTAAGAGGATTAACAGCCACATATACACAGCAGAGTATCAGGAGAGACACATTTAAATGCAGAGTGAATCCACTAAAATGGCTCCAGGGAGCGGAGGCCTCAGTAAGAAAACTCCCTCTAGTGAGAGGAGGCCTAGCAACACTCGCAATCCAAACTGCAAGGTTTGTGAAGTGAAGATGCTATCAGAGCAGAGGATTGGGGACCGGAGGCTCAAGAGGCATAGTATCCAGAGAGTTACTTAACGAGAGGAGGCCTAACCATGCTTCGAAGAAGGAGGCAGCAACCAAGGAGCCTCAAGGGGAGCTTCAAACTTAGTAAACTGCCCGGCATTTTCTTCTCCTTCTGACTTCATGCCTCCTTGCATCAGGAGAGACACATTTAAATGCAGAGTGAATCCACTAAAATGGCTCCAGGGAGCGGAGGCCTCAGTAAGAAAACTCCCTCTAGTGAGAGGAGGCCTAGCAACACTCGCAATCCAAACTGCAAGGTTTGTGAAGTGAAGATGCTATCAGAGCAGAGGATTGGGGACCGGAGGCTCAAGAGGCATAGTATCCAGAGAGTTACTTAACGAGAGGAGGCCTAACCATGCTTCGAAGAAGGAGGCAGCAACCAAGGAGCCTCAAGGGGAGCTTCAAACTTAGTAAACTGCCCGGCATTTTCTTCTCCTTCTGACTTCATGCCTCCTTGAAGTCACCTTTATTTATATAGCACTTTTTACAATACAGATTGTTTCAAATCAGCTTTACAGAGATAACAGGAAAATAATGCAACAAAGTTTTTTTTACATAAGAAAATAGTTTTCAGTCCAGCTTAAAGGACAAGTTCGGTATTTTACACTTAAAGCCCTGTTTACAGACCGTATCTGATGAAATAGAACGGTTAAGATTAAAATTTGGACACATGCTCCTGTCCCGAGAATTTTAGGTTTATTTAGCTTTTGTGGACCTATTTTGCCGAACGCGTCACACCCAGATTCTTCCGTTGAGAGCTTGAATAATAGACACCAGTTGGTGGCGATAATGCACCTTTGCCAATTGCAAGCAAACCGCTGGCATTTCATTAAATACACAGAAGAAGCAGAAGAAGAAGCGGCGGAGGAATATCGTACCTCACACAGCACATTCAATACAAGTCAATGGAGGTGGACAAACACTACGATAAAACCTGTTGGAAAGCATCTTTTTCAGCGATTTTTTTTGGGATCATATCAGTGAACACCCCTGACCACTGGAATCTGCCAGTGCACATAGACAACCATTGTGGGGGTGGGGGGGAAAGCTAAATAAACCTAAAATTCTCGGGACAGGAGCATGTGTCCAAAGTTTAATCTTAACCGTTCTATTTCATCAGATACGATCTGTAAACAGGGCTTTAAGTGTAAAATACCGAACTTGTCCTTTAAGTAAGTTCAGTGATGTTTCATTTTTGTTGTAAAATAGTTATTAATTTAGTTAATTTGTTTAAATAGCCGCTCTGGACAGAACCGTGATGTCATCGTCTTTAAATTAAATGTTAAATTTAGTGTCCCCAACTAAGCAAGTCAAAAGCCAATGACAACAAATGTGAAAAAAATGGCGACAAAGGTGAAAAAGGTGACAGTAGCGAGAAAACAAAACTCCATCAGGTGGCAGAATGGAGAAAAAAAAAACTTGGGAGAAAAACCAGGCTCAGTGCAAAAGAGACTCAAAATACTTAAAATTTTGATCTTACATAAGTGTTATACATCATTCAAAACTGTTTAATGTCTTCTCAGGGGCGGCAGTGGTTCAGTGGTTCATGTAGGTTGTCTACAAACCGGAAGGTTGGTTGTTCAATCCCCGGTTCCATCTGACCAAGTGTCCATGAGCAAGACACCTTACCCCAGCTGCTCCCGACGAGCTGGATGGCGCCTTGCATGGCTGCCGTATGAATGGGTGAATGTGAGGCAACATGTAAAGCACTTTGGTGGCCATTGGGTCTGTGAAAGTGCTATATAAATGCAGTCCATTTATCATGTATTTTATTTGTGAACACTCATAATAAAAACAAAATGTTTTGTTTTTAGTAAAATAAAGAAAATAAACATGATGCACGTTCTCACATCTCTCTCAATGTGAAGTTGAAAATATGACCTGTAACTCAGCGAATGTTTGTCACACAGACTTGAGATGTATGTCTTTACAAAGTTTGGAGTCTCTATTTTTAAATGATGTAAATTATATCAAAAACAAATATTCTCTGTTTAAGTAATCCGTATTCATCCTATACGAAAAACTTGAATGCAAACATTTATGCACAAATATAGCTTAAATAACAGTTTAAAAAAGGTGGTCTGCTACTGTATATTTCACAAATGAAGCCCATTTGTGTGGTCGTTGGCATTATACGAAAAGGACATTATGAATAACAGCCTACTGTAAAATTAGCTGGCTTAAAAATGCGGATTGATCATTGCAGTTATTCCAGACGCCTCCCGGTGCTATTCGTATTGGAATTGTATAATCACAGATTAAGAACAGATGTTTTACACAACAAGGATATATTTCCATTGGGTTGTTGGGTTTTCATGTTTTATGGGAATAGCCTAATGATTTTTATACTGTACAAACTGTGTTTTCCCCTAACTCTAATGTAACAGTTAAGGGTAGGTCATCTACGGACATCTAATGTTACGGACATATTATCATGGTACAGTTCAGCCCATTATTGATTTTTATTTCCACTTCCCTTTTATCCAAAGAGACAGAACTATTTGCACTGTATTTATCAATGGGAAATACATCATGCTAAAATAATCATATACTGTGACTCACATTAATGGGGTCGCTTGCAATTCACAGCAGCGCGAATTACGTGACCAGCAACATATTTCTGCTTTAAATATTGTGCGTAGTTAACAGTGAGTGGTGGTTTCAGACAGTATTTTATTAAAGTGCATTTGTCAGTGCCGCACTCGTACTGACTCTTATTCTGCCTGACAGAAAGAAAAGCTCGTAGCCTACTGAAGGTGGAGCGGTTTGAACAATCAGATGAAAGGGGCGTTTCAGCGTCGCCCACGTGTGCAAATTAAATATCTAACCCATAAAACGATTTCTAAACCACAAACGAAAAATGAAAAATCGAGCCAAAATCTAATTTTTCATTTTTAAACTAAACAAAAAAGTGAATAAACAAGCTGGTTTTCATTTCATGTTATTCCATTCCAAACAGGAAATGAAATGATCAGAAAATAACACGTTATTTGTCATCGTTTCATTTAGACCTTGCCATGACCTTGTCATCGTTTCATTTAGTTAGTCATGGAAAAACAGATCATCAACGAAAACATTTGTCCTGGTTTTCATTATATTACAACTTTTATTATATTACAACTATTATTATATTATTATATAACAATTATAACTATTGCTCTGATGTTGTGCATATCAAGTAAAAAAGGGGGTTCAAAACATTGAACCCTGAGGTACAGCAGTAGTTTGTTAATATGATGTTACCACCAATTCCTGTGATGCCCTGTTCAGAAAGGGTGAAATGAAGGATCTGGGCTGCGTTTCTCAAAAGCATTGTAAGCTAAGTTGTAGAG
The DNA here is from genome assembly GCF_949152265.1 of Phoxinus phoxinus. Taxonomy (NCBI): domain Eukaryota; kingdom Metazoa; phylum Chordata; class Actinopteri; order Cypriniformes; family Leuciscidae; genus Phoxinus; species Phoxinus phoxinus. Next base: position 13,066,698 of record NC_136883.1, read on the forward strand.
ATCATTGGTGCCAATGGTTCTATGAACTACTGTTTTTGGCTAATATTATCCATAACCCTTTGCACAACAAAATTAATCTCTGGAGGTTTTCTTTTTTAAATTTTAATTAATTTAAGAATGTTTTCAAGTTTTCAAATGTAATATTAAAAACTTAATGTAATAAGTAATAATGATTTTAATGTGTGGCCTGAGTGTAAGAAATGTATTTATAAAATTTAGTTGAAAAGTCACAGCAATGCCTCCATGTTGCTTTGATTCCAAACATAATCATCTTCAATACAATCTGTCTCTTATTGTTGTCTGTCACATCTTCATCATAGTCAAGTCACCTTTATTTATATGGTGCGTTATACAATACAGATTGTTTCAAAGCAGCTTCACAGTAATATACCGGAAAATAACAGGGTAACACTTTATTTCGATAGTCCACTTTAGACATTTTACAAGTAAATTTGCAACTGCATGTCAACTAACTGTCATTAGAGTATTAGTTGACTGTCTGCTTAATATTTGCTAACACTTTATTTTGTAGGTACCCCCACAAACATTCTACTGACTATAAGTAACTTGGCAACTACAAGTTAACTTATTCTCCTAACCCTAACACCTAACATAACAGTCTACTAACAGTCTACTACACTCTACTAATACTCTAATGAGAGTTAGTTGACATGTTTTTGAAAAGTTATTTATAGTTAGTAGAATGTCTATAGTGGACTATCGAAATAAAGTGTAACCAATAACGGAATCAATGATGCAAATTTCATCAAATATGAGACAGATTTAAATTTAATTTCTGCTGTGAAACATCTCTAAAAAGATATAATAGCGTCATTAAGTCAGTTCAGTGTTGGTTCATTTCAGTGTATAGTGTGTCAGTTGAAACAAGATTGATTAAGCTAGCAGCTCTACAGGAGACAAAGTAGTGTTGTTATTCAGTTCGAGTCAATTCATCGTTTATTTAGTTGCAATTATGAAACAAATTTGATTTAGCTATAAGCAGCTAAGCAGCTCTACAGAGGACAATAGTGTAACCATCAAATTCAAATCAGAATGTACATTTTCCTTTACATGTACATTTTATTCTAAAGTAATAAAAAAAGAAAGAAGTTAATGTCCCTGTTATGTAGTCCCGGCTGATCGTGTGTTTAATGCAGAATGAGGAAGTGATAATGACAGCATTCTCATGCCTGGACATCTTGCCTGAGATGTACATGGTGAGTAAGATGACTGAGAGTGAAAGCAGAGAAGCAGGGAGACCCTTGGATAGAGGATCCATTCTCTGCTAATGACACACTATTTCAAAAATCTGGAATGAGATCCTATGTAGCTTATCTGCTTCCACTTTTTTGAATCAAATTGAAGCTATGTCATCAATCACAAGGAGCTCTTAATTTCAACTTTGTAATAACTGCTGTACATTTGTAGTTAAAATCTATCGAAATGACAGGCTCCTGTTTGCACTAATTCTGATTCTGATGCCGCTTTTGCATGTAAACTCAAGATGGTGTATTATCTGCAGTGATATAATTCAGCATTCATGCATGAGCGATCACACACACTTATACTTTCTCATTTCCACTTCCTCATGCTGATTTTACTCTGGGGAATAGCTGATGGTTATTTGTGTGATTGAAACAAATTCACTGGAACAAAAGTAAGATGATCAAAGGGGATTTTTACTCATTCATCCTCATAAGACATCCACCTATATTCCCCCCCCCCCCCTAAAATACCTAATAGACCTAAATACACATGGAAGACTGGTTCTGGTCGTGTAGTTCAATAGTTTATAGAGTCAAAGATAATACTGTACATATTGAGCCAATTTGTCCACCTCATAAATAACCTATAAACAACCAAACAATCAACTATGCAATGATCTGTAAAACAACTTACTTATTCATGTGACATGGGGCAAAACAGTGCAAAAATAAATGTTTAAGGAACTATTTGTTTTTTATTCATCTGATAAGTATTTTTAGAGGTATTATTTAAATGTTTTGGTTAAAGAGGTTTTAAGGTGTTTAATGGAAACTATTTTTTTTTTTTTTTGGTGTTAATAGCTAGTAATGGGAACTACTTCTGTAAAAGTCTAAAATGATGATAATTCCAAGTTCAAATCCCAAGGCAAGATGATATCACAATGACATTTATTAATTAATAGGCTAGAAAATGAAAACAACAATATTGGATGGTAAAGTTATTTGGCGCAGGCCCTGTCTGTAGTACACATTCGGAGGTGAAGACGAGGGAAGGGTGCTGCCAACCCACGGGAAGGGGGACCATCCTGGTGGTGGTGGGTAGGATGGAGGTGAATGTTTGCGTCATCATCTATGAACTCAGACATGTGTAAGTAACAATCTTTTATACTTTTATAAGTATTAGATGATTAATGTAAATGAGTGACGTAATATTTGAGTCTTCCTGGCAGAACTTTAAGCTAGAGCTTTCATTTCTTGATGGAATTTTTTTTGGAGATGATATGTAATGGTTATGACCAGTGGTGTAAGGTATTTGAGTAAATACATTTGTAATGAGCAATGCTGTTACTCGTTACATTTTGCGTCGCACCTATTTTTTTCTGCAGCAATTTTCTGCTACAAAAGAAGTGATATCGCCATCTACATGGCTTTGAAGGTACTATATCTATCTTCTTACTCCTCTCTCTCTCTCTCTCTCTCTCTCTCTCTCTCTCTCTCTCACACACACACACACACAAACACACACACACACACACACACACACACACACACACACACACACACACACACACACACACACACACACACACACACACACACACACACACACAAACACACACACACACACACACACACACACTAGTGACTCAGATGTGCCCACACACTCAACATTGCATAATGTCACACCAAGTGTCTCTCTCTGGGGAATACACAGGCTGCTTCCTAAAAGAGTTATAGAGGAATTTAAGAAAATATTCGGTAACACTTTATTTTGATGGTCCCTTTTGAACATTCTGTTGACTATAAGTAACTTTGTAACTACATACAGTATCAACTAACTATCATTAGAGTACCAGTACACTGTCTGCTTAATATCTGCTAACTTTTTATTGTGATGGTTCTCCAGCAGACATTCTAGGGACTATAAGTATCTTTGCAACTGCATGTCAACTTGTTCTAACCTTAACCCTACCAGTCTACTAGTACTCTACTAACACTCTAATGAGAGTTAGTAGACATGTAGGTGCAACATTTCTTAAAGTCAACAGAATGTGTTAAAGGGACCATCAAACAAAATAGAGACCCAAATATTCACATCAGTTGTTGAAATAAATTCCTTTAAAGTCATAACCTTTTTTTAAAGTTTAAAGGTTTGAGAGAGTCTTTGATTCACTGTGACTGTGAACTTCAGAACATGTGTGGGGCTTTTCAAATAATGTGACCTCTTATTTCTATTGAAAATCTAAAAGGCTCATGATTCTAAAAATATAATATAGAAAGTTAGGGTCATTGTTCTTGTCAAGCTATTTCAGATTGTTTTAATATGTGCTCTACTCTAAATGACAGTCAGATGCAGAAAATGATTATATACATATTAAATATGTGAAAATAAATACCTTTAAAAAATATAATGAAAATTAGACATTTTTTTCTGTACAATACTGAGAAGCAAACAGTAAGCATGCTGCAGAAGCTCTTTTCTTGGACAATCTTCCATTTCAAAGAAAAGAATAAATAGCTGGCAGACAGACAGATTTCTTCCAGACTTATGTGACAGTTCTGATGCAACATTTGTTGGGGATTTACATTCTTCAGCTCAATGTCGGCAAATAAAAGCTGACACAGCAGCCACACTCACAATCTTTCAGTTTGAAACACACGCGTCAGCGCAACCAACTGATGCAAGCAAGGCATAACGCAGCAACCAGCAACAGATATCCTCACAATTAAATGAGTGATTCCTCTTTCAATATGTTTTATTAGCTGCACTGAGGCTGAGGCCAAACGTGTATGAGGCCTTTAAGAAGCAAATACAGCTCTTGAAGAAAGAGCAGAACATCTGCAGGTGCACTGAAGATGTTAATTTTTCTCTTCTTTCTTTCTTCTAAACATTTGTTCTCCTATTTTTTTTTTTTTTTTTGTGGAAAGTGGTTGTCACCACAGAGCTGTGTCGCAATCTCAGTCAGAACAGGCGACAGACACTGCAACTGTTAGCAGAAATATCAATCCCACAATCCTCAGCTCTTGCCTTCCCCTGACACATGCATAAAACATATTTAAAAAATAATAATACACAGATGTCTCAGGTAGAGCACTGATAACAAGCTGTCTCTGATATGTTTTAAGTTCAGTTATGTTTCAAATGTTCAGACATAAGATTTATGACATTGATTAACTGCAGTATGTATATGTCACTTTACAAGCGTTTAGCAGTTGTTCTTGCAATATCTACTAGGGTAGTTGTAATTTAAAACATTTTTGGGTCCCCATCAAAAAACAACTTATAAATCATACATAAAAGTGATGTAAACTTTCAGCATTTTTTTTCTGATGATGAGTAGGTTTAGGGGTAGGGTTACTGTAAGGGGATATAGTATACAGTTTTCACAGAATAAACATCATTATGTCTATGGAAAGTCCCCATAAAACATGAAAATATATTGTGTGTGTATGTGTGACTGTCTGATAAAGATGAAACAGTGTGAGGGGAACTGGGAGTGTGGTGGAGAGTAATTGGACTGTTTGTGTGTTTTTAGAAGCTCTGATGGAGGTACTGCAGGTGTGTGAATGGAGGACTCACCACAGTCACCTGACCACAGCTGTTCTCACTGACCAGCAGCCAAACATGTTTCCTCAAATCAGTTTCAGTTCACTTGAAACACCTCTGATTCCTCAACCTGCCCCCAATGCAGACCAGACACCGACTATTAATTAATTTATATATTTTTTACCTCAATACCTGATCCTAAAGGGACCTTCTGTGACTATGGGTGCTTTTACAATGTTGATCCCCTTTCACAGTGGGTGAGGAGGATTTCTATTTTTAAAATGCTTATAACATAAAGATTAAATTGTTGTGTACATATATGTGAAAATATATTTGTGCCTTATATCATGTGAAATTTTTAATCAGTGTGTCTTTCCAATGTGTTGCTTGCTTTTGTTTCTACACCATGTGTAGGCTATTGTATTATGGCCTATACTGCGTTCATATTCTTATTCCATTTACATGAAGCCTACTATCCACTTAAAAAAATAAGTTCTACCAGAAAGACTCGGGAGATAAAATGATGATGTAACGAAGCACACATTTATTGACAGCCCAGCAAGCATTATTTGTAAAGTTCTTTGGCGTAGGCCCCGTCCAAAGTTCGTAATTGGAGGGTAGCGGATCTGCATCTCCTGCCTGAAGACGAAGGCAGGGGCGCAGCCGACCCCCCTGGGAGGTATGGACAGGACCATCCTGGTGGTGGTGGGGAGGGTGGAGGTTGTTGTCGCGTCGGCATCTGCGAACTCAAACATGTGTAAATACCAATCTTTTGTACAGAAAGTATAAAGACGTGATTGGATAGAAATGAAGGTAATAAGTGACTTAGTAATGAAGTCTTCCTGGCAGAACTTAAGCTAAAGCTTTCATTTTCAGGACATTTTATCTTTTTTCTTATAATTCACTCCATCAGTATTTTTTATGTTTTAATTCTAGATGTATATAGTAAATTCTGCATAACGCGTTTTAATGGGCGTGCGCTGAACATTGAACTAAAATTTAAACCTTATTTAATCCGGAGCGGAGGGAGTTACCATGGAAACTCAACTGACTCGCTGTAAAAACTCTATGTCTCACTGTTGTTTTCATGGCTTCCAGATAAGTTTATTCCCTTAAAGTTACACAAATAATACACACAACTGTTCCTGACACTTTCTCACATGTAATTGACCGTTCGCAAAAGCCACGCCCCTTTAGTTATTGTTACTACGCCCATCAAACAATTGAGAACCAGACACATGGCTGGGTTGAGCTCCATACATTAAGTGATTGGTTTTGGAGTAATGCAGCAGACATATCCTCTAGGGCACGACAGAAAGTATAGACAGAATAGCACACAGAAGCACATGCACAAAACAGTTTTGTAAAATTATATATCAATCATTTTTATTTGATCATGTATTATTTTACAAAACTGTTTTGCGCATGTGCTCCCTCGCGCGCTATTTCAGTCACAACACTGCAATCAGAGGACGCGCTGAAACCATCAACTCTCGATGCTGTTTTCTCCATTCATAACTCGTAGCCTACTGAGAAAGATATATTTGTGTAAATAGTTGTGCAACTGCGCAAACTTTGTTTTGAAGTTTAATGTTTGAGTTCCAGAGGAATTTGTGACGGTGTTCCTGTTCAACCACATCAAAGTTTCGTAATTAGTAAGTCCGTGCTTTTTCTCTTTTTTTCTCTCTTGTTTGCTGACTGATGAGGGGGCCGCAGTGCCGCAGTGAAACGGTGTTTGGACATGTAGCCTAATTTTTAATAATAGTTTCAAGCAGTCATAAAATACAGCAAGTTTTAAGCCCGTGCAGACCTCACTGCCATATGCGCATCGTTTCACTATCTTGCTGAAATGGGAATGTTTGACGGAGGTCCTTCTCCTTAGTTACAGTTGCTGAGCTAGGATTGGACGAGAACCGTTCGAGGGCGGGGTTTTGCGAACGGTCAATTGATACGCTTCTGTTGAATATTTAGTTTACAGAATGGTTTAGTGTCTTCGAAAAAGTCCATTAGCATCTTAGCTGTAACTATCAGACGTAGGCTAACGTCTCGGTTACTGACGTAACCTCGGTTCCCTTAGATGAGGGAAGGAGTGTTGCGTAAGCTAGTTTACGCAACGGGAAAGCCCCTTTCTCGAGAAGATTTAAGCCTAAAAATTATCCTTATAATTTGCTTTAATTTAAAACGCACTTGCTGCAGCAAGCAGACCCAAGCGAGACAGCTCGCGCGCTTATTGGCTGCTCTGCAGCAATTGCTGCAACCTATGGGGAGACGCGGCTAGTATGAGAGCCAATAGGGGCGCCCTCTATGGGACATAGCCCGCCGAAATGGGCGTGGCTTCATACTATAAAAGGGCACGTCGCCCATAGATGCCTTGTTTTCATCGACTGAAGCGATACATACGGAGCACAACACGGCAAGGTTACGCAACACTCGTTCCCTCATCTCAGGGAACCGAGGTTACGTTAGTAACCGAGACGTTCCCTTTCGAGAGTACTCTTGTGTTAAACCCTGTGTAAAACGCCGTGTGTGCTCACAAGAAAATTCCCTTCATCACCATCCCAGGGCAGTGCCCGGGGCTCATAGACGAGTAATTAAAGTTCAGGCCAAGGGGTGGGGGTGGGGGGGGGGGGGTTTGGCTGAACCGGGAATATGTAGAAATGGGGCCAAATGTGAATGGACCCTAAGTGCTACATGACTAATGGTTGACACATTATGGCCTGGTTTCACAGACAAGGCTTAGATTAAGCCAGGATTAGGCCAGTTCAATTAGGACATTTAAGTAGCTTTTATAAACGTGCCGTAGAAAAACACATTACTGGTGTGCATCTTGAGACTAAACAATGTCATTGACATATTTTCAGATATGTCAGCGCAACTTGTTTTCAGTTCAAACAGCTAAATAATGCATTTTAGTCTGGGACTAGGCTTAAGCCTTGTTTGTGAAACCGGGGGATTATCAGAGTATGCCAACCTAAGTTGGACAGCATAACTGCTATAGCGCAGCTAAACTGACAACAGTTTAGCTTGTAGCGCGGGAACTTCTAGGTTATAAAACCTGATAAATGTAGACAGAGAGGCCCAGCCTGCCGCCGTACAGATATCCTGTAGTGAAATCCCACTGGACCATGCCCACGACGAGGCCATGCCTCTCGTAGAGTGAGCTCTAACGCCCAGAGGGCAGCAGAGACCTTTGGAAGCATAAGCCAATGAAATAGCATCGACGATCCAACTTGAAAGGCTCTGTTTAGTGGTAGCCAAACCCTTAGTGCGGCCACCAAAGGATACAAAGAGCTGCTCCGTTTGTCTGAACAAAGCGGAGCGCTCTACGTAAATTCTCAAGGCCCTGACAGGGCAGAGAAAATTCACATCCCTCTCACTTTTAGATGCAGGGAAAGCTGACAGTGAAATGACTTGCGCCCTGAACGGAGTGGCAAGCACTTTAGGAACGTAACCGTGTCTCGGTTTGAGAATAACTTTGCAGTCATAGGGCCCAAATTCAAGACAGGTAGCGCTCACAGAGAGCGCGTGCAGGTCACCCACATGCTTAACTGAGGCAAGGGCCAACAGGTAAGCGGTTTTGAGCGAGAGATATTTTAAGTCTATCGACTGCATTGGTTCGAAATGGATCACGCTTCATGGCCTCTAGGACCGTGGAAAGGTCCCAGATGGGAACCGACGGAGGTCGAGGAGGGTTTAACCTCCTGGCTCCTTTAAGAAAACGGACGACTAGGTCGTTTTTCCCCAGTGACTGACCAGACGCTGGCATTAGAAAAGCCGCAATGGCCAACACATACACTTTGAGTATGGAGGGGGACCTGCCCACGTCCAACAGCTCTTGGAGGAAGGGGAGTAACTCCGTTACTCCACAGTTTTTAGGATTCATGTTCCGCGCTGAGCACCAGCTCGAGAACACTGACCATTTTAAAGCGTAAAGACGCCTAGTAGACGGCGCTCTAGCCTCTGTGATGGTATTTAACACTCCCTCCGGGAGGTTAACGGGTACCCGTTGAGAGACCATGCGTGCAGGGCCCACAGTTCGGTGTGGGGATGCCAGAGCGTCCCTTTGGCCTGAGAGAGGAGATCTTTCCTCACTGGGACCGGCCAAGGGGCTGTCCCTCCTAGCTGCGTCAGCTCCGGGAACCATGTACGGTTTCTCCAGAGCGGGGCGACTAGGAGCTCCCCGCACCTGTTCTCCCTGATTCGCGCGATGACCTGTGGTAATAGCGCGATCGGTGGGAAAGCATAGAGCGGGCGGTTGGGCCAGTTGTGGGCCAACGCGTCCCTGTTCTTTGTAAAGTATGCTGGGCAATGAGCGTTGTCTTCTGAGGCAAAGAGGTCGACCTCCGCCCTGCCGAAGATGCTCCATATTAACTGAACCACCTGGGAGTGAAGAGACCATTCCCCTGGGGGAACGTTGCCTCTGGATAACATATCCGGACCAAAGTTCAGGATGCCTGGCACATGCGCCGCTCTCAGCGAGCGCAGATTGTGCTGAGCCCATACAGCGCTGGGTAACCCTGAGTCGAAGGCGACCCATTGTCCAAGCGCGAGGCGGGACTCTGGACTTTAGCCATAGCTGGAGGGGGCGCATATGTAACAGACCCAGCTGTAGCACTGCTGATGCCGAGGCCATGCGACCCAGAATCCTCAGAAAAGAGGAGTGACATTTTTGAGCCGGCTCTGAATGATGCCGCTAGGCGCTGGATGGAGAGCGCGCGCTGTGACGTAAGCCGCGCTTTCATCGAAACAGAGTCCATTTCTATCCCTAGAAAAGAGATTTTCTGACTGGGCGATAACAAACTCTTGTTCCAATTGATTTTGAGACCCAGATTGTCCAAATGACTGAGTAACAAAACTTTGTGCGATATCAGTTCTGCCTCTGACTGAGCTAGAATTAGCCAGTCGTCTAAATAGTTCAGAACTCGCACGCCCTGTTGTCTCCATGCACTTCGTGAACGTACGTGGTGCTAAAGACAGGCTGGACGGTAGGACAGTGTACTGATAAGCTCGACCCTCGAAGGCGAATCTCAAGAATGGCCTGTGATGGGGTGCTATTTGTATTTGAAAATAAGCATCCTTCAGATCCACTGACATAAACCAGTCCCCCGGGCAAATTTGCGCAAGGATCTGTTTGGTCGTCAGCATTTTGAACGATCGCCTCATGAGCGCCTTGTTCAAGCGTTTGAGATCTAGGATGGGGCGGAGACCGCCGTCTTTTTTCGGGACGAGAAAATAACGACTGTAAAAACCCGCCTCGCTCTGTGTCAGAGGGACGGCTTCTATAGCCCTTTTTCTCAGCAGTTTCGCTATTTCGGCGCGAAGCAGATGTGCTACTTCTATTTTCACCGTGGTTTCGACCACGGCTCGAAAGCGCGATGGTCTGCGTGCGAACTGCAGCAAGTAACCTCGCTTTATTATCTGTAGCACCCATTTTGATACACCCGGGATGATTTTCCATGCTTTTGCACGTATGGCTAGGGGTAGAATGATGTCTAGGCTCAGATCGCTGTGTGCAAGGGATCCGGTGGCCTGAACTGTTTGTGCTTGTAACACTGTGTTTACAGCGCTTATATGAGGCGGCGCGCATAGAGTTATGGGCGTCTGCTCTACATATGTTACACATGCCGCGAGAGCGGGGAAATGTTTCATGGGAGGGGGCCCTAAGTGTGTGTGGGACACAGAATGGGCAGTGTTTATGAGTAGGGGTGAGCACTGAATAGTGGGCACAGTTCCTACATTTATAACACACATTTGGCATAAACCGGAATAAAAACAGACATTTTGCTCTTTTTCAGATTTATTTGGGTCGCTGTGAAAACGTGTGCAGGCAGGCATGTTGTACAACTGGCCCGTTTGCTGCGATATAAGCAGTCACCTTTGAGGCGGGAACTGGGGAAACAGTGCGCGAGCTCTTCGACGGTGGTCCGGCCGCAGCGAAACTTAACTGTCGTCTTTTTCCCCCCGTGGTCAGGAGGGCTTTGGAGACTCAGGGTTCACCGCAATCCTCGTTCTCGGACCCCCCGGGGGATGCGGTATTCGACGGCTCGACGAGCGCGAGCGTCGGCGGGCTGGCGGCGCTGGAAAGCTGGCGGCGGAGGCGCCTTTGAGGTCTGAGCAGGCGGCTGTTTCTTTGGGCAGCCTGATGTAGAACTCGAGCGTCGTGGCAGGAAGTGTTGCAAGGCCTGTGACGCTTTCTGGGCTTCAGTGAAGCGTTCCGCGAAACCCTTGACTGACTGACCGAACAAACCAGATGGTGTGATGGGCGAGTCCAGGGAGGAGGCTCTATCCGCGTCCTTCATGTCCGTGAGCGTTAGCCACAGATGGCTCTCTAAGATAGTGAGAACCGCCATGTTTCTGCCGATCGCCTGCGCGGTGGTCTTGGTAGCCCGCAGTGCCAAGTCTGTTGCGCTGCGCAGATCTCTGAATGCCTCAGGGTCAGGGCCAGCCTCGTCCAGTGTGCGGAGAAGGTTGGCCTGGAACACCTGAAGCACCGCCATGGTGTGGAGTGCCGATGCAGCCTGGCCGGCTGCGGTGTAAGCGCGACCGGCGAGGGCTGACGTAGTTCGACAGGCTTTAGATGGGTGTGCGGCCTTAGACTGCCATCCAGAGGAGGGCGGGCAAAGGTGCGTCGACACAGCGTCTTCAATCGGTGGAAGATGCTGGTATCCTTTTTCCAAGGTGCCGTCCACAACGGAGAGCGTCGAGGAAGCAGATGATTTAAGTCTGGCCGAAAATGGCACTTTCCACGACTTCGTCAGCTCGTCGTGAAGCTCAGGAAGGAACGGAGCGGGCCTTTGCTGAGGTGCCGGGCGGCGCCCCTGCAGAAACCACTCGTCGAGCCTGTTGCGTGTCGGTTCCTCGGGGGGAGACCACTCGAGGCCGAGGTCCTCGACGGCCTTGTTCAGCAGGCGGACGAGTTCCGTGTCCACGCTGGCTCTAGTTCCACTGGCTTGGGTTGAGGGTGCGGGGTCCGGAATGGAGCCTGACCAGTCCTCGCTTCCCGAAGCGGCAAGCGAACAGCTGTCCTCGTCGACGTCCTCATCTTCAGACGCACCGAATGTGATCGACCCGCAGGCCATCGATAAGGCCATCTCATCGCACTCCGAGCAGCCGCCTTTAGAGAGCGTGAACTCGCCGTGGTCCTTCCCCAGGCAGGAAGCGCAGATCACGTGGCGGTCCCCAGCCGTGAGGGGAGCCCGACACGAGGCACAGGAATCGCGGGGCATTTGCAACAACGCCCGCAATTTGCTCTTTTAGAGAGAAAAAACTGTTTAGTGACGAAACGGCGACACAGACAGTTAGCTTGTAAAATGATATATATCATTTTACGCCTGTCCCGAGATAACTCAAATAGAGTTCTTCAGCTCCAGTTATGTATCCAGCCTCTCATGGAGACTTCAGATGCCCCAACACCTGTGATGAGACGACTCGACGCCTGTGAAGAGACGACCCAACGCCGGCGATATGTTATGCCCTAAATTTATGATTAACTAACTGTATTTTTGTTTGTACATTTTTGAAATGCATTTTCTGTAAAGCTGCTTTGAAACAATATGTATTGTGAAAAGCGCTATACAAATAAACTTGAATTGAATTGAATTGAATTTAATATATCGCGCCGGATAGCGCAGCTGGAACGGCGTCTGAAGGTGGCGTTGGGGAGAGACTCCTAGCCGGCGTCCTCAGTTCTGCAGTCCCGCTGATTGCGTGTTTGACGGCGTGAAGGCTTCTTCCGGAGTCAGCAAAGAGGATCCTTCGCTGAAGGAGATGAAATCAAGGCATCTATGGGCGACGCGCCCATTTAATAGTATGAAGCCATGCCCATTTCGGCGGGCTATGTCCCATAGAGGGCGCGAAGCGCCCCTATTGGCTCTCATGCTAGTCGCGTCTCCCCATAGGTTGCAGCAATTGCTGCAGAGCAGCCAATATGCGCGCAAGCTGTCTCGCTTGGGTCTGCTTGCTGCAGCAAGTGCGTTTTAAATTAAAGCAAATTATAAGGATCATTTTTAGGCTTCAATCTTCTCGAGAAAGGGGCTTTCCCGTAGCGTAAGCTAGCTTACGCAACATGAGAGTACTCTCGAAAGGGAACTATAGAATTGATAAGCTATTGTTTAAAAAAGTTTGTGCTTTGAATCAAATCTTGTGTAAATTAGTTTTTTTTTAAAATATTTTTGTACGGTTGTGCTGATAATTTGTCAATGGATGAATGGTAGTAAGTTAATTCATATAATCTAAAAGTATGCACTCACTGTACTGTTGGAGCGGATGGATTTTCACAATATTTCGTATCCCTGTTCGACCGCATTGCTGGCAGTAAGTCAGACTTGTTCCCGGTGCATGTTGGACTCCGGCAGGGCTGCCCTTTGTCGCCGGTTCTGTTCATAATTTTTATGGACAGAATTTCTAGGCGCAGCCAGGGGCCGGAGGGTGTCTGGTTTGGGAACAACACGATTTTGTCTCTGTTCTTTGCAGATGATGTTGTCGTGTTGGCCCCTTCAGACCAGGAACTCCAGCATGCACTGGGACAGTTTGCAGCCAAGTGTGAAGCGGCTGGGATGAGAATCAGCACCTCCAAATCCGAGGCCATGGTCCTCAGTCGGAAAAAGGTGGCTTGCCTACTTCAGGTTGGTGGAGAGTTCCTGCCTCAAGTGGAGGAGTTTAAGTATCTTGGGGTTTTGTTCACGAGTGAGAGTAGGATGGAACGGGAGATTGACAGACAGATCGGTGCAGCTTCTGTACCGGTCTGTCGTGGTGAAGAAAGAGCTAAGCCGCAAGGCGAAGCTCTCGATTTACCGGTCAATCTACGTTCCTACTCTCACCTATGGTCATGAGCTTTGGGTCATGACCGAAAGGACAAGATCCCGGATACAGGCGGCCAAAATGAGTTTTCTCCGCAGGGTGGCTGGGCGATCCCTTAGAGATAGGGTGAGCAGCTCGGTCATTCGGGAGGAGCTCAGAGTAGAGCCGCTGCTCCTCCACATCGAGAGGGGTCAGCTGAGGTGGCTCGGGCATCTGTTACGGATGCCTCCTGGACGCCTTCCTGGGACCTGGCACTGCGGACCTGGGACCTGGCGCTTCCTGGGACCTGGCGCCACAGACCTGGCGCTGCTAGCCACTAAATCCGCGGCACCTCTGGCTGAACTTGACCGACATGAAGGGTGCAGACAGGGCAGCTTTTCTCGACTCTCGACTGGTCTGTTCGGCACGGCTGTTAAGGGCTTCGCGGAGCGATACACAGAGGCTCAGAAGGCGTCACAAGCGATGTGCCACTTCCTCCCGAAACGCTCCAGCTCTGCTTCGAGTCACACTAGCGCCCGCGGTATCTCAGCCCCGCCCGTCGACTGAGGGCCGTCACCACTCTGCCAAGCGCCAGCAGTTCAAGGCGAGACGGGGACCCCGGCCCAGGATTGTGCTGGACCACGAGCCTCGCAAGCCTTCATAGCCATGAGAAGGAAAAGGGATAATTCAAGTCCCGCTGAGGCCGGACCATTCTCCAAGAGACTTCTCAAACATTTCCTAGCTCCCTCCTCTCAGGCAGCTGGAAATGTCGATACTGCAGTAAATGCATGCGCACCTGCAAACAAACGCCGTTTTTACGGCGGCACAAATAAAGCACGAAAAGAGTACTTTTCTGTCTGTGTCACATGTAGGTCACGTGCCCACTGTAATGTATGCACCCCTGCACACAAGCACTGTCCCCACAGTAAATGCTTCTCCAGCTTACGCTGTGAACGTAGATCGTCTGCCCGCGACAAAACGCGCACCCCTACACATAAACACTGTACTGACGGTCCCCAAATTTCACCCAGCACACGCTGGAAGTGAAACGAATGTAGTTTGTGCACCCACAATTGTCTTCCATAACTCCATCAAGATCAGCCAGGAACCTTGGAGTTGTAATTGATGACCAATTGATCTTCACAGACCACATTGCTAGCACTGCCCGGTCATGCAGATTTGCCTTGTACAACATCAGAAGGATCAGACCATGGCAGTGGTGTCCTACATAAATCGCCAAGACAGCCTCAGGTCCTACAACCTGCACGCCATGGCCAGGAGTCTCATTCTGTGGGCTCAGCACAACCTCCGCTTGCTGAGAGCGGTGCACGTGCCAGGCATTCTGCTGTCCAGAGACAATGTTCCCCCAGGGGAATGGTCTCTCCACCCACACACGGTTCAGCTGATATGGAGCACCTTCGGCGAGGCAGAGGTCGACCTCTTCGTCTCAGAAGACAACGCTCATTACCAAACACAGTTTTCATAGATCAGAGACGCGCTGGCCCACGAATGGCCCAGCCGCCCGCTCTATGCTTTTCCCCAGTCACGATGCTTTCACAAGTCATCGAACGGATCAGGGAGAGCAAGTGTGCAGTACTGTTAATAGCCCCCTCTGGAAGACCCAGTCGGGGTTCTCCGAGTTGGCGCGGATGACAGAAATGGCCCCATGACCAATACTGCTGAGGATGAACCTCCTCACGCAGGCAGAGGGGATGATCTGGCAACCCCGTCCCGATCTGTGGGCCCTACACGCATGGCCCCTCAACGGGTACCCAGGTGCCTCCCGGATAGGGTGCTGAATACCATCCTCAACCCATCCTCATTTCCTCACCCATCTTTTCTCTTCATCGGCTGTTCCTCATTATTACTAGCAATCGCGCTGATTCTCTCCCACCTGTTTTCTCTTTCCCCCTGATTGTGTTTGCTACTTCTAGTCTTCTCTCTGTCTGCTTCCTTGTGAGATTATTTCGTATCAATCTGACGTCTGTGATACCCAGTTTCTCTGCTGCTGAAGGCTGGCCCGGCTCTGCATCCAGCTCCGCTGTTCGGCATGAGAAGAGTTTTCTGTTGGACTGCCTTTGTCCTTTTGTGGCCCATTACCTTTGTTATATTAAAAGACTTTGTTACCTGCACTTCGCTCTTGGGTCCTCTGTTTCCACCTGACAACATATTCCACATTTATCCCTCTTTTCCACAATGCTCCATCATCTGCAAACAATAATCTCCCCATATCAATTGGAATATTTACAAATACATAATTTATCAAAATGGAAAATAAAGTTGAACTTATTACACTCCCCTGAGGTGTCCCGCTCTCTACAGTATATTGGCTAGATAATTCTGCTCCTACAGTATCTTCACCTGAATAGTTCTTTCATTTAAAAAGTCCATAATCCAATTAAATATTATCCCTCCATCACCCATTAGGTTCAATTTAATTAACAATCCTGCCTTCCATAACATATCATATGCCTTTTCCACGTCGAAAAATACTGCAACCATTGTCTCTTTATTTACTTGAGCTTTCCTTATTTCATCTTCTAGCCCAGTGGTTCTCAAAGTGGGGTCCGCGGACCCCTAGTGGTCCGTGAACTATAGCCAGCGGTCCGCTAAATAATTTATAACAGCCTACCATTTCTTCCGGACTGTAAGTCGTGTTTTCTTTATCATCTGAAAACATGCTATTTATTCCAAAGTGACTTATGCATTTAATGTAAAATAATACAAAGTAGGCACTTTAAAGGTTTCTATAGATAGATAATCTATCAGTAGCCTATTTCTTATGTCTGTGCGACTATTCGCTGTGTTTTGGTTGATATATTGGGGCACGTGCGCCAGAAAGGAGACAGAGATGGCATGAACCTGCATCCAGCTGTTTTCTTTATTTTAAAATATTATAAATATTGTATTCCTTTGTTTCCGCTGCTGAGAAG
Source organism: Phoxinus phoxinus (assembly GCF_949152265.1). NCBI lineage: Eukaryota > Metazoa > Chordata > Actinopteri > Cypriniformes > Leuciscidae > Phoxinus > Phoxinus phoxinus. The sequence goes on from NC_136883.1 coordinate 13,083,161, forward strand.
TAATCGTGCCGGCGTCTCGCGTGCACGCACAATATGTCAGTTCTAGCACTGCTAGTTTGACATCGCAGCATGTTCATTATCAAAATAAAATAGTCAACCGAACTTATAAAAAGTTCTGCTTAATTTAATTATCTGTTGTACACTATGAAGGCAGACTAACAGCTCGTCAATGTCAAAATGTTTGAGTCTGAGATGATCAAAGTAGGTGGGCTTATATGTTCACAGAAGCTGCAAGCCGAGCGCGAATTCCCGCACAACGCTTCAGTTAACGGTCATAAAGTGCGAGATAAGATGTAGTCCTAAATAGCTAAACTAAACAGCTGTTTTAGATAGAAGTTTTAAACGAACGACAGAAACAAGTTTGCAAAGTATCAACCAAAGCTCAGCTTTGGGAAAGGAAATAGCTACAGATCAAGAGAAGCATAGCCTACTGTGCCCAGGATGAGATTAACATTATGAATTCCTATTTAACACAGATATACTGTATGTTTTTTCCGCTAACTGCAGTGGATATAAGCTCAATTTAACAACACAAGCACCTATTAAACATCCATCCATCCATCTTCTTCCGCTTATCCGCGACAAAGGGCGACAAAGGGCAGCCCTGCCGGAGTCCAACATGCACCGGGAAGAAGTCTGACTTACTGCCGGCAATGCGAACCAAGCTCCTGCTTCGGTCGTATAGGGACCGGACAGCCCTTAGCAAAGGACCCCAGACCACATACTCCCGGAGCACCCTCCACAGGCTGCCACGAGGAACACAGTCGAATGCCTTCTCCAAATCCACAAAACACATGTGGATTGGTTGGGCAAACTCCCATGAATCCTCCAGCACCCTGTAGAGGGTATAGAGCTGGTACAGTGTTCCACGACCGGGACGAAAACCGCATTGTTCCTCCTGAATCCGAGGTTCTACTATCGGCCGTATTCTCCTCTCCAGTACTCTGGCATAGACTTTCCCAGGGAGGCTGAGAAGTGTGATCCCCCTGTAGTTGGAACACACCCTCCGGTCCCCCTTCTTAAAAAGAGGGACCACCACCCCGGTATGCCATCCCAGAGGCACTGTACCTGACTGCCACGCGATGCTGCAGAGGCGTGTCAGCCAAGACAGCCCCACAACATCCAGAGACTTGAGGTACTCGGGGCGGATCTCATCCACCCCCGGTGCCTTGCCACCGAGGAGTTTCTTGACTACCTCGGTGACTTCAACTTGGGTGATGGACGAGTCCAACCCCGAGCCCTCAGCCTCTGCTTCCTCAAAGGAAGACGTGACGGCGGGATTGAGGAGATCCTCAAAGTATTCCTTCCACCGTCCGACGACATCCCCAGTTGAGGTCAACAGCTGCCCACCTCCACTGTAAACATCGGTGGTAGGGCACTGCTTCCCTCTCCTGAGGCGCCGGACGGTTTGCCAGAATCTCTTCGAGGCCAGCCGATAGTCCTTTTCCATGGCCTCACCGAACTCCTCCCAGGCCGAGTTTTTGCCTCCACAACCACCTGCAGTTCGCTTGGCCTGCCGGTACCTGTCAGCTGCCTCAGGAGTCCCACAAGCCAAACAGCCTCGATAGGACTCCTTCTTCAGCTTGGGTCTGCCGAGTCTGTCCAGCTTCCTCCTCTGCCATCGGATCCAACTCACCACCAGGTGGTGATCAGTTGACAGCTCCGCCCCTCTCTTTACCCGAGTGTCCAAGACATACGGCCGCAGGTCAGATGAAATGACCACAAAGTCGATCATCGACCTACGGCCTACGGCCTATTAAACATATTGGCATTATTATTGTATAAATATAAGCTATATTTGAGTACCTCGAATGTGTTCAATATGTTCAAATATTGGAAATTTAACATCTATGCAAAATAATCCTTGAAACATTTCTCATTTAAAGCCATTGTTGTTTGGAATATGTGATTGTGTTTTGATGTACATGTGGACAATAATCATATACATTTTGCATTTCCATTTTGTATGTGGATCATGCCCCCGAACCCCCCTAGCAAGATCACTTATGGGACCTCAGTAGGCTATTTAAAACTTCCTGCATATAACCCTGAGTGGAGACCATTTGGGCAAAATATATTTCATTAGCCACTCCCAAATTAAATATGGGCTCAATCACTGTTATAAATATGAGGGGGTCCTTGGAAATGTTTTTCCCCTCTAGCCCCAACACTGGATCTATAGTAATCCTTCCTTTCCTGAAACCGCTTTGATATGAAGCCACCATTTCTCTTTCCTCCAAGAAGTATGTTAACCTCTCATTCACCATACGTTCCATTAACTTACAGATATGAGATGTCAAGGCAATTGGTCTATAGCTTCCAGGTCTACTGGCATCTTTTCCAGGTTTCCTTATTGGAATATTATATTATACCCCCCCATATTTTTTATCATCCCCCACACCTCCCCAACCTGAGTTGTATTTCCGATAGAATCACAATATTTCCTCCATTGTGATCTGCAGTGGTTAAATTGGGCCGGGGCTCTCCGGGGCTCAGCCCCGGCACATAAGCCTGCAGTGGCGCAAAAAGTGGGCATGCGCTATGTGGCGCATAGGGGTGCCAAAGCGATGGTAAAAAAAAAAAAAAAAGTATTTTCTATATGTAGCTGTTGTTGTTCGTTTCTACATCATTTCTGCATTTCCTCAATGTTATATAAAATTTTAGAGGACTAACAGAGTAGGCGCCCTCATAAGATTCCATGATAGAATTTTGACATAGAAGGGTCCCCTCTAATAATATCGCGAGCGGGCGGGGGCGCCGTGAGCGATGAGCGAGCAGGTACGAGTAGTGAGTTGTCGTCGAAAAAGATGGATAAAGCAAAAAAGCTGTCGGGGGCTGAACATAGAAAAAGAAAGAGGGAAAAGGAGATGGCATGTAAATTGATGCGACAGCAGCTAAATAAGTGGATGGTGAAAGGCAACAGGTAGGATTTAAAGTGTGACGTCCAGGCATATAGGCTAATGCCATCGGGACTACCGGGAGATTCCCTGTGGGCCGACGTGCTTTTTGGGCCGATACATCTCATACTTTCTTCTTTTTTCTTTTTTTTTTTCTTAATGGCCCATAAAACTCGTACATCGGCGGCCCATTCGTTTTGTTTTGTTTAGCTTTGCTTAATCGGCGGCGCTGGATAGTGCTGGTGTAATGCATTGGTCAAAAAAAGTCAGCGTTAGTGTTTTTTCTTACACCGCATGAAACACATAGATCAGCGGCCCATTGGTTATTTTCTTGATTGACACTGCTGCCCCAATCACATCTTTAATGTGAAGTAGAAAAAAATGTGTAATCAAGTGATGACTATTAATGCATGATGAACTGATGAACAGTAATGTAAATGCTAGATGTCCTAATACCTGTTGATACTACAACAATGCAAAGTATATGCTCTTAACCTTGCAGTTTTTCACATATCATGTAAGACTCAGTTTCTCCATTTCTTGCAGTTTTTCACATATCATGTAAGACTCAATTTCTCCATTTCTTTGCACAAAACTCTCCAGAAAGTGCCATTTAATGGTATATTAAAAAATAATAATAATAAAATCTCGGGTTGGGGGGGGGGGGGGCATACCCCCAGACCCCCCTAGGGAGAGCACCCCCTCATTAAAATTCCCAATTTAACCCCTGGTGATCTGTCTTATTGTCCTTCTTACTACTGCCTGCGCTTGCTTGTTCTGAATCAAATGTTGAAAGTTCTTTTAACTAGTTTAAATGCCTTATTTCTTTTTATCACTGCTTCCTTGCACTCATGGATGATGAGTGCAACCATGGTACTACTTTCTGCCTTGTTCTGCCTTTGCTTTTAGGAATTGATTCTATTGCCGCCAATATTATACCTTGTTTTAATTTACTGTCCAGTGTTTCTATATTCATCCCTTCATGAATTTGACTTAAATATCTATCACTTACATCAAAAAATGTCTCCCAATTAGCCTTCTCAAAGATCCATTTCCCCCCTGTGTGTTCTATGACCAGTGGTGTTGCCATATTTATCTTACACCAAACTGGATAATGATCACTCCCTATAGTTCTTTCATGATACACTGACCAATCACATACTGATGCCATGGAATTAGATACCAAAGTGAGATCTAGCACAGATTATTTTCCTGCATGTATATCTATCCTAGTGGTACTGTCATCATTTAAGCATACTACATTATTTTAATCAAGTAACTCTTCTATAACCTGACCATTTGTGTCTGTTCTATCTCTACCCCATAATGTGTTATGTCCATTAAAATCTCCACACCAAACAATATTACTACTATTCTGCCCTTCTATCTCTTCCAGCTTCTTTAATTCTATTTTTTTACATGGGTTATAATAATTCACAATCGTTACTTCTTTCCTTGCCCACATTTTCGCTACCTCATACTCTTTTTCTCTTCCTATCCCTAAAATCCTGTAAGGAATGCCCAGCTTTATAAAAGTGACACATCCCCGCCTGCCACCTCTATCCTATCTCGCCTCACAGTTACATACCCATGTAGAACAAAATCCAAGTTTGGTTTTAACCAGGATTCTTGGATACACACTATGTCTGGTTTTCTCCCCCTACTAACTATAAACTGTTTGAAGTCTTGACCATTAGCTATCAAGCTTCTCGCGTTCCACTGAATAATTAAATTTATTAGTATTAGAACTATCAACCCACACATGCTGTCTCTTGACTTGACTGTATACTAAGTTCATCATCATGTCCAAATGGTGCACTGCAGCTTTTACTATGACCTGAATCCGTTCAGTTTTAGATTTGATCTCATGTTGAATTTATCACTCCTGCAATGAATGTCACCAACTTCTTCTTCTCTACCCATGTCTTCTTCTCATCTTGCTGTTTTCTTCTCACCACTTGTTCTTTGCTACATCCTCCCTCCGTATGCTTCTTATCCTCTCCTGCCATCTTAACTGACTCAGCATATGATACTTTTTCCTTTGATCGAATTTGTTGCACCTCCACCTCTTGCTTCAACACCTCACATCCCCAATAGGCAACGCTGTGATTACCTCCATAGTTACTACATTCAAGTCTCTGGATGTTGTGGGGCTGTCTTGGCTGACACGTCTCTGCAGCATCGCGTGGCGGTCGGGGACTGTACCTCTGGGATGGCAGACTGTGGTGGTGGTCCTTCTTTTTAAGAAGGGGGACCGGAGGGTGTGTTCCAACTACAGGGGGATCACACTTCTCAGCCTCCCCGGGAAAGTCTTCGCCAGGGTACTGGAGAGGAGAATACGGCCGATAGTAGAACCTCGGATTCAGGAGGAACAGTGCGGTTTTCGTCCCGGCCATGGAACACTGGACCAGCTCTATACCCTCTCTAGGGTGCTGGAGGGTTCATGGGAGTTTGCCCATCCAATCCATATGTGCTTTGTGGATTTGGAGAAGGCATTCGACTGTGTCCGTCGAGGCGGCCTGTGGAGGGTGCTCCGGGAGTATGGGGTCCGGGGTCCTTTGCTAAGGGCTGTCCGGTCCCTATACGACCGGAGCAGGAGCTTGGTTCGCATTGCCAGCAGTATGTCAGACTTGTTCCCGGTGCATGTGGGACTTCGGCAGGGCTGCCCTTTGTCGCCGGTTCTGTTCATAATATTTATGGAAAGAATTTCTAGGCACAGCTAGGGGCCGGAGGGTGTCGGGTTCGGGGACCACACGATTTCGTCTCTGCTCTTTGCGGATGATGTTGTCGTGTTGGCCCCTTCAGACCAGGACCTTCAGCATGCACTGGGATGGTTTGCAGCCGAGTGTGAAGCGGCTGGGATGAGAATCAGCACCTTGAAATCCGAGGCCATAGTCCTCAGTCGGAAAAGGGTGGCTTGCTCACTTCAGGTTGGTGGAGAGTTCCTGCCTCAAGTGGAGGAGTTCAAGTATCTTGGGGTCTTCTTCACGAGTGAGGGAAGGATGGAACGGGAGATTGACAGATGGATCGGTGCAGCTTCCGTAGTAATGCGGTCGATGTACCGGTCTGTCGTGGTGAAGAAAGAGCTAAGCCGCAAGGCGAAGCTCTCGATTTACCGGTCAATCTACGTTCCTACTCTCACCTATGGTCATGAGCTTTGGGTCATGACCAAAAGGACAAGATCCCGGATACAGGCGGCCGAAATGAGCTTTCTCCGCAGGGTGGCTGGGCGATCCCTCAAAGATAGGGTGAGGAGCTCGGTCACTCGGGAGGAGCTCAGAGTAGAGTCGCTGCTCCTCCACATCGAGAGGGGTCAGCTGAGGTGGCTCGGGCGTCTGTTCCGGATGCCTCCTGAACGCCTCCCTGGGAAGGTGTTCCAGGCGCGTCCCACCGGGAGGAGACCCCGGGGAAGACCTAGGACACGCTGGAGAGACTATGTCTTCCGGCTGGCCTGGGAACGCCTTGGTGTCCCCCCGGAAGAGCTGGAGGAAGTGTCTAGGGAGAGGGAAGTCTGGGCATCTCTGCTTAGACTGCTGCCCCCGCTACCCGGCCCCGGATAAGCGGAAGAAGATGGTTACTACATTTGGGTCTCACTCCCTCTCCACACTTTCCATATTCATGATCCCCTCCACATCTAGCAAATTTCCTCTTTCCTATTCATACTTTGGCTACATGTCCAAACTCCTGGCATTTGAAACATTTTGGTATGTATTCCCTTACATTATATCTCACAAAGCCACAATAAACCTCCTTTGGAATCTCCTTTTTTCCAAACTCTATCAAAACAGTTTCAGTCTCAGTTTTCTCTATTCCTCTTGGCATTCTTTTCACACTCTTAACTGATCCTTCCCTCACTTTCAGGTTCTCCATTAGCTCCATCATACTGACATTTAGAGGAACTCCAGATATCACCCCTTTACTACCATTGATTCTTTGTTATCCAACTCTTACAACCTTAGACACTTTGATTTTTCCAATGATAGTCATCTTCTTTGCTTTCACCACCTGTTCTTCACTACTACACTCTATTAGCAAGTTTCCATCTCCTAATACTTTTGCATGATTTACTTTGCATGACCCCCACTTTCCCTCAAACTATTTTTGTTAACTTCAATGGATCAATTTTCTTTACTCCCCCTCCCACTCAAATCTTAACACTACTTTAAGCATTCCTGCCTTTGGAATCTTCTTCTCACTTTATCCTCCTTCACTTTCTGCTTCGCTTAAACTAGCTGTATTTTTCTTTCTCTTAAACCTACTTGCATTCTTGTTCTCTCTCTCATCTTCTAACCGTATACATACTGGGAACTATATTCTCAGAAGGCGAAGCACTTCTACTTCTGCGGAGGGATTTGCTCGCAGCCCCTGAGAAGCCCTGTGGTGAGAAACAGAGAGGTCGCCTTCTGAGAATATAGTTCCCAGTATGTATACGGTTAGAAGATGGCTGTGTCTCATGTGACCTTGTTATTTGTACACGCTGTGACTATACAAATCACAACATGTACAGTAAATAGGAAAATGTTGCCGTTATTTTGTCACTTATTGGAAGCAGTATGCTAGCTAGAGCCATTTACCTCCAGTCTTTGTGCTAAGCTAGGCTAGCGGTGTGTGCGTCAGACAGAGTTATGGCACGCACGGAGATGAAGAGGTTACAGTATGTATGGACTTATCTAACTCTGGGGGATATGGTGAATAAGCTAAAGTCCCAAAAGGTTGGCGTGTTCTTTTAACGCTTCTGACAAACTTTATTTGTCATAACTTGTATTGTATTTCACAAACAAAACAACATCAGTGCAGCTGCTCACTCCTCTGTCGTCGCTCTCCCAACGGCCCTTTGAAAAGAGAAAATAAACGATCATTATGTCACTTTTTTAATTTTCTTTCACAGTTCAAACAGATGTGTCAGGTTAGCCTTTTGGTGTCCCACATGTTTGCAAACCTGTCCTGAAACTGCACATATTGGCTGCACAAAATGTACATTTTGACCAACTTTTACCACTTTTAAAGTAATTTCTAAAATTAGTATTGTAGTAATTAAATATTCACTTTGTTGTGACCAGTGCTCTCTCTCCTTTGTTGTAGATCATTAAACCGTTATGCTGCCTCATAAGTCTGTCCGAAATCAGTTTCGTGAGGCACCTTAGTGTGTAAACACTGCTTGCTAAGTCATTGCTTGATAGATGAGGGAGACATACAAAGTCTGCATCTGAAAACTTAGGCAGCTGACTCATTGCCTCGCTGCCTAAATGTTCGGAGGCAGACTTTGTATGTCTCCCTCATTTAATACACCGGATTCATCACATTAGCTCATTAGTAGAAATTGCAAGATTTGAAGTGGGTGTGCAGTCACAAGCTTGGAACTCCCTTCCTGTAGAAGTTTGCAATAGTAGAAGTCTTCTGGTTTTTAAATGTCGCCTTAAAACGTATTTGTTTAGGCAGGCTTTTATGTGATTTTTTGTGTGATCTTTATGTGATTTTAATGTCTGTTGCTGTACTGGCTTTATTATTTAATGCTATTGTTTTTATGGATTTTGTAAGGTGTAGAGTGCCATGAAAGGCGCCTATGAATAAAATGTATTATTATTAATGTTAACCTGATAAATGTGCGCTATTATTACAGTTTAAGTAGACTAAGACTTTAGACTGTTGAAAAGCACTGAATAATTGTTATTAATCTAGATAGATTTGTACTTGTTTTGAGAAAATACCCCTATATAGTATGTATAACCGTACCCTTAATTTCTTTTTTTTCTAATTATTATTATTATTATTAATAATATTTTATAATATTTGTTTCATCATTAATTAATAACTACAAAGGAACAAATGAGTAATACACTATTAACATTCTACTAACTACTATTAACTAACAAGGAACTCTGTTCATTTTTAACTAATCAATAACTGCTATTTTTTTCATACCTCCCAGAGAACTACTATATACAGGTTCATAATTGATGTTTTAATTTTAAAGATCATTGTAACCTAGTAATGACTCATCAGAAGGAATTAGTAATTAGTTGGAACAGTATTCTAAAATGTAACTATTGGGTATCTTTTGTGCATTTGTTATCTGAGTTAGCACTACATAAAGAAAGGAAAAAAGAGCACAGGAATCCGAGGTGTGCGGAGATGGTGTTCTTCTAAAATCTCATAATTCAGTGGAAACTAGTAGTTGTTCTGTGACGAAATAGACATTTATTAAAGATGTATTTAAAATGAAACATTTGAGAATGCAAATATTTAATTGAATGTGCACACTTTTAGAATAAAAGCTAAAATGATCGCTGTATGGCACTGTTCTGTGATCACAAAATAAAAGGGAGCAGACACAATTAAACAGGCATGTCTCGTTATTACATTCGGAATATTAATGCTTTCATTTTGGGTATTTGATGTGCACATATACAAATTAAGAAATTGCTGCCTTTGTGGGATTTATATCGTAAAATAGTGGTACAATTTTAAAGCTGGATTCTCAACTCCAATCAATTTGTTATAATAGGCCTACACAGTTTGTGTATTAACGAGAAAATAAGAATGTTACTATAGCATACAGATTGCATTTGGTCATGGTGCCAAAAATAACGGAAAATATGGCGCGATCTGAGGGAACTCGAAATTCGAATTGAAATTCTAACGTGACAAGAAGCTTTTGGTTATGTATGAAAAATCATGATTTTTTCATGAAAATCATGAAAATCAAAGCATGATTTTCAAATCTACAACATGAAAGCACATGGCTGATGTAAACACAAACCGTGTGCTACACAAAACACAACACACATAGACAGAAGAGCGTACGGCCCGAGCGAACTCGAAACCGCACACTCACACGACAAGACAGAGCGCACGAGAATGAGCGTAAGCTCATCCTGTACGCTCACAACAGAAAACAAACACGTGGAGCATGAATGTCCGAATCCCGACAGAACCAAAAACAAACTAGACCGACGTGCCGGGATCCGAACACCATTCCCCGCACACATCAGACAAAGACGAGACAAAACCAGGAGAGTCAGAGCTCTGTCACAAAACCAAGTAATTAACTAGACAGAAATGACAGAACCCTGACAGGTGGTCCCTGTTCATACCTCCCCGGGGGTCGGCTTCATCTTCATGATTTTTCCATCTAAAAAAAAAAAATCTAAATTACGCCATATGCTTTCATTGACAAATGCGGAACAATTAGTTAATGCGTTCATGACCTCAAGGCTAGATTATTGTAATGCTCTACTGGGTGGTTGCCCTGCACGCTTAACAAAAAAAATACTGCTAGTTCAAAACGCAGCAGCTCGAGTTCTTACCAGAACCAGGAAGTATGACCATATTAGCCACATTCTGTCAACACTGCATTGGCTGCCTATTAAACATCGTATGAATTTTTAAATATTGCTGATTACTTACAAAGCACTAAATGGTTTAGCTCCGCAGTACTTGAGCGAGCTCTTAACGCATTATAGTCCTTCACGTCTATTGCGATCTCAAAATTCCGGCCAGTTAATAATACCTAGAATATCAAAATCGACTGCTGGCGGTAGATCCTTTTCCTATTTAGCACCAAAACTTTGGAACAGTCTTCCTACCATTGTCCGGGAAGCAGACACACTCTGTCAGTTCAAAGCTAGATTAAAGACACATCTCTTTGACCTAGCATTCACATAATGCATTATAGACTTCTATAACTCAATGTTAGGCTGCATAGATTAGGTCAGCTGGAACTGGGAACACTTCCCTTAAATCCTGATGTACTCGTTACATCATAAGAAGAATGGCATCTACGCTAATTTTAGTGTCTTTGTTTATCCCGAGGTTTTCCCGCAGCCTGCCGGATCCAGGCCGTATCCAGATCTGACAAAGGACCTTCGCCTGGACCCGATGACAACGCAGTGCTGAAGTACCAACTAGCCTCTCCCTATGGAGAGTATCAAATTCTGTATCAAATTTATAGGCAGGACAGGTAGTTTAAGGCTTGGTTTGTAGAGAATTACAAACATGCGCACATATATTCAAACGTACATAACTATAGAATGAATTCTTGATGCGCATGTCACGGGGTGACAAATAATCCCCGGAACTGATTCCACCAGAGAAGTGTTCCCGCCGGGGCACCACAGTGTAACATTGTCCCCGGGCCGGTGTGTGTGTCTATTGTCATGACAACTAAACGGCAGATTGGCAACAGGTGTGGGGACTTCACTTTGAGTGCCTGATTGAGGTGGTGCCAGTAGCCGCGTTTCCATTACAGATTTGCGCAAATGTTTTGCGCTATTATCTAAATATCGATAAAAAACTATTGCGAAATGACGGCGTTTCCATTAACCGATGTTATGCGACTAAAACGTCCTTTTTTCTCTCGCGATAAGTCATTCCAAAAATCACGGCAGCGGACGTTGGTTTATATAATTTCACAGCCACCGCATTAGACATTATTATTATTAATGGAAGGAGACGTAGGCTACGTGTTATCCAAGCATTAATGGCAGGGAAAGACCCTTATATTCCAAACGTTATATAAGGAGTTTCTGGGTGTTTCACCCTCATTTCTGCTCTGAGGTTTTGATTGTGGCATTTCTTTGAAGTTTAGAATCCAGTATTCCTATAGGTTAATTATTGTTTGTTTTATGAATTTAATAAAGAACTCTGTCTCCTATTCCAAACGATCCATGTAGGCTACTTTTGTGTCCATTCGTTTTTTCCTTTTTAAACCCGTAATTGAAAAACGAAAAATAAACGGTTGTCTTTTTAAAACGCAAAGTTGAACACCACAATTTTAATTTGAACTGGCTACACACACTGCTGCGCCAAAAAGTAAATATCGACGAATTTTCAGATGTTTGTTTAATGACTTTTTTCCCCTTTATTAAACATGTAAAATATTCACAAATTAATATGGAAAACATGTTGATTTTACTGGTTTTCTAAGGCCAAATTAGAACCTGGAATTGACATTTTCCCGCAGTGCTGAATAAGAAGAGCCATTAATATTATTAAACTATTGTTTTCTAACTCGGCTAAAAACATCTCCGCTGTTAAGCAGATGCGCTTTTAGAGAGAAATGCACCTTTCATACGGATTACTTAATCAGAACAAAATGTATAGCTTTCGATTCGAATTTGTTCGTTTTAAAGTGGTCATTTCAAGCTTTAGCTACATGCTAGGCTATATGTTTCAGTTCTCACGCTCCAGTTCAGGGAGATCATGAAAACGCGCCTGATTGTTTTATTTTATTTTACAAAAGCACAACATTTTCTTGTTATTGTTTACACAAATAAAACTAGTTACAAATAATGTATTATTATTTTCTGTATGACCAGAAATTATAGAGTAGGCTATATTAAGTTGTTTCACTGTTAATAGGAAAATGCAAGTGTTCACGCCCGCGCCTCCGTGCCATGTAGTGCGTGCTCCACACTCCACACAAACCCTTAGATATGCGTCAAAATATTGTGTTTATTTGTGATAATCTCAGCTCTGTATTATTATTGTCTAACCCGTATTATGAATGACATTTGACGAATTGCTTTGTTCCTTTTTTGGATAAAAGCCTCATCTAAATATGTAGCCTAGTAAATGTTATAATGATGATAATTATTATTATTTGCGTACACGGACCCCAAACACACCGCGTCTTCTAAGTCAGGTGACTGTAAATGCGCAAAAACTGTTTCCATTGCAGTTTTGCGAAATACTCCTTTTTCGAATTGGCTGAAAAACCTCCTCATGCGAGCGTAAAAACTTTTTTGCGATAAACGAGAGTTTTTGCGAAATTGACGTGTTTCCATTGAGCGTATTTTCAATTCGCAATTTCAATTTGCGCAATTTGAAGGGTAATGGAAACGCGGCTAGTGTTTGGAGAGGATAAAACACAAGGGGAAGAGAAGGCTAGGTGTTCTCTCTCCGTGTTGGGCTTGTTGCTTCTTTGTCTTCCCCCGTCGATCTGGTGTGGTTCTCTCCCGTTGGGAAATGTTTGTAGAGTGTTGCAGCTGAAGGATCATCGTGAAAGAAGAGGAGTGTTGCTTGTGGGACCCGAGGGCAGTTTTGAAGAGTGGAATTCGTCGCCTGGACTGGAAAAGAGTGAGATGAGTGATTGACAAATTGAATCTCATAAACGCATGTTTTCTACACTAAATTGGATACTGGTTTGGAGTGCTCGGATCACGTTGTATACATCGCACTGAGTGAAATATACTGATTCCTTGTCGATCTCTTGCCTCCTCCTTGGCCATTGGAAACGGCGAAGCGAAGCCCGCTTGTAGTGGTGAAGAAATTATTCACAACATCTGTCCCAACTCTGACGATCATCGGCTCTTCAGATCGAGACCTCTGGGTGAGTGTTGGCCTTATTTTGCACTTGAAGAGTGGATTTGTAGTGCTGGAATTGACGTTTCCCATCACGTTGCATGTTTGGAGTTGGACTGTCGTGTGTGTGTGGAAGATTTATCTTTTATCGCCGTGCACTCCCCATGTGTCATGCTGGTCTACCGTTCATCATAAGAGCCTAGTAAGATCGATTGTAGTCACCTGTTGGATGTCAGAAGGAAAAGACCCCGTGTGCACACTACACATGAGAACTGTTTATCTCTGCTTGAAGTTTTATGCTGTCTGTTCCAGTGAAGGCCCGCTGAGCTTGTGACTCTGTCCCGGCAGCACACGTGAGAACTGTTTACCTCTGCTTGAAGTTTTTATGCTGTCTGTTCCAGTGAAAGCCCCGCTCAGCTTGCGACTCTGTCCCCTGCAGCACACGTGAGAACGGTTTACCTCTGCTTGAAGTGTTATGCTGTCTGCCCCAGTGAAGGCCCCGCTCAGCTTGTGACTCTGTCTCCTGCCACCCATGTGAGAGCTGTTCACCTCCATTTGAAGTATTGATTCCGTCTGTTCCAGTGAAGGCCCGCTCAGCTGGTGACTCTGTCCCTGCAGCACACGTGAGAACGGTTTACCTCTGCTTTAAGTGTTATGCTATCTGCCCCAGCGAAAGCCCCGCTCAGCTTGCGACTTGAGTCTGTTGCAGCCCTGAAACCCACCTGTATGGTGTGAAGTGCCCGCCCTTTACAACCCACGTGAGAACCGTACATCTCTGCTGGAGGTTCTGATCCGGCCTGTTCAAAAAGAGTTCTGCTCCGCCGACGACCCTGAGGTTGCTGTGGCCCGGAGGCCCTTGTGTGGTGTTCGTCCTTTACCACTGTGAGTCTGGCACCAGCGCCAGAAGGAAGTGAGCTCCGACCGTCTACTCACCTGGGATACCCACCTGTTCGTCACTCACCACTGTGAGACTGGCACCAGCGCCAGAAGGAAGTGAGCCCCGACCGTCTACTCCCCTGGGATACCCACCTGTTCGTCACTCACCACTGTGAGTCTGGCACCAGCGCCAGAAGGAAGTGAGCTCCAACCGTCTACTCACCTGGGATACCCACCGGTTCGTCACTCACTACTGTGAGTCTGGCATCAGCGCTAGAAGGAAGTGAGCCCTGTCCTACCTACTCACCTGCGATACCTACCTGTCCATAACTTACCACGGTGTTGCCTTGGATTTCTGGGAAGAGGAAGGAAGAGGATTTTAGATAGGATTTTCAAATTGCTTTTAGACATTAAATAAAGTTGTTATTCTTCTATTCCTGTCTCCTGCCTCCTCCTTTGACGCGCTCCTCAGGGTGATCCTGGTCCAGGGGTGGGTGCAGTCTGGCTTGGCCCACCTCGACCTGTGACACGCACATGAGTGCCATCAGTGTTTATCACAGGTTCGCGTTTAAAGTCTGTGTAGAGAGAACGGTGTCGTCTTAGCGGACTCTAATTTAACCCTCAGGGGTCTGAGGGGTTTTTGGGGCCCTTGAGAGGTTTTGACATGCCCTGACATTTGTGCTTATTTCAGCTACTTACAACATACCTTTGGCCAACACATAATTATGCTGTATTGCAGCACAAACTCTGCTACAATAATATGTGAGCAAAATGGAAGTTACATGTTTGCATTTTATAGAAAAAAAATATTATGCGTGGTTAGTAAGTTTTGGGAAAAAATGTGTCACTACAATGAGCTCATATAACTCATACTGAATAGTTTGGCACAAGACTTTTGAGTTACCATTCTTGTAGGCTAGAATGTTTACTACAAAATGATGTGAAAATCATTCTGATCACTCTTTCACAAAACAACAATATAATGATTTAAACTTTGCAAGTCAGTTTTTGTGCCAGTACTGCTTTATGCGTAGGGGTGTTGATGGCCATGAATATGAATGAGGGGAGACAATAGACACTCCCCCAATGGCTAATGCCCCCATCAAGTGCTGTGAGGCAGAGAGGAGAATCTGAGAATGAGAGGACATTCAAAGGTTTTGTATTCAATCTGTTTTTATTGTAATTCCTCTATGTGGAGGAACTAAATGTTGTGCCTCACAAGACCACAGTGCTACCGTACATATATAAACATATAGTACCAGTCAAACGTTTGGACACATTACCATTTTTAATATTTTTAATATTTTTGGAAGATGGCTGCATTTATTTGATCAAAAATACAGAAACAACAGTAATATTGTGTTATATTATTACAATTTAAAATAATGATTTTCTATTTTAATAGACTTTAAAATATAATTTATTTCTTTGATCAAAGCTGAATTTTCAGCATCCTTACTCCAGTCTTCAGTGTCACATGATCCTTCAGAAATCATTCTAATATCATGATTTGATAATCAGGTATTATCAATGTTGGAAACCGTTGTGCTGCTTAATATTTTTTTATAACCTGTGATATTTTTTTCAGGATTCACTGATTAAAAAGAAAAGCATTTATTCAAAATAGAAATCTTTCCTAACAATATAACTTAACACATCCTTTAAAAAAGAGAAAGAAAGGTAGTGTACTGTTACAAACAGACTCATGGGCGAATGTGAGTAAACAGAGGTCACTTGCGGTCCAGTTTCCCGGGCAGGAATCACGCAGTCTGTGCAACCATGTCAACATCAGTCTCTGTTTTCCATGACAGGGTGGACTTGGACCTGTTGCTTGTTTGCCTGTTGGTGCTTGGACATGTTCATTGTCACATCTGTTGATAACACAATCAAAGAAACTGTATTATTATCGCTATCAATCACTATGGCCATGGATTAAGAAAAAGACAACCGATTTTGTAATTTCACACAAGAATAGGTAGGCCCTAGCTACTTGTATATTATGACGAGTATATTATGTATATTGTAAACACAATTACATTTCATCAGTAAAATATTACGTCTGTGCACTTACCATCATTCTCGATTGAGAACTGAACGACACCTGCGTGTCCCTCTGCCGTGCTGCAGAAGGAGAGCGTGATGCAAACACATTCCTAAAAAAATAAAAACAACTGTGTTAGCATACATTATCCAAAGATGGGCGATTAATGGGTATGGACGCACAATGCATGTAGTCTATATATCTGTTGATGGGCCATAGGACGGAGAAATATCTATTTATGGGCCATAGATCGCGCTGTTGATGGCCATTATCTGCGCACGCATTTACAGCATTTCAAACATTTACACCTGCATTCACAATCATCTGTGGCAATATTTTAGCGTGTGTCATAGGCTAACCAAAACCGAACATTTATATATAAAAATATAATGTCTAGTATTTAGACAGTATCACATTTTACCGGAGGCTGAAATATATTTGCACGAAATCATATTTACACCTAAGCAGATATTCGCTAAAGTCAGTATTTTTAGCATGATAATCAGTGTCATAAGCTAATCAAAACGGATTGAAATATAATACAAATATGTTTAGAGAGTAATATCACATTGAAACACGACCATATACGAATGTTAGGGATATTGTAAGGCAATCTTTCCTGTAAGATGTCAAAAGCTAACCAAAACTAAGCAAAATATAGTCTGAAAATTCACATGAGTTCTATATAATCAGAAAAAGAATTATATAAACACTAAACAACTTACTCAAACTTGTATCCTCTGTGGGATCAATTCGCTCTTGAAAATGCAGCCGTTCTCCGTCTGAGATGCAACCGTTTCTCTGAGGAAAAGGTGAATTCTTCCTCGCTGTCCATAATCATCTGGAGGACGACTTTACCGGAGAAGCGTGCCATCCTCAAAACGCGATGAACTATCCGTGAATCTGACGAGAAACTGCGTGTTTTCATCTTGGCAATGATCGGAGGGCGTGTGCGATGCGCATAGATCACCTCAACTATTAGCATGTGAATAGCGCCAGGGGGCGTGGCGGCATCAGCTCATTAAAAATAATGAAGAGAGAACGAAAAACTGCGCCTCTCCTTGGTTTCAAACGGATTACATAAACTAAGAATATGTGTTTTTTAATATAAATTACTTCATTTAAAAGAAGAGAATTCTAGCTTCATTAAGACATATCTCTCGTTCCTGAGTGACAAGTATTCGCTGAGTTACAGTTCATTTTCGGACGCGTTTCAGAATGGACTTCCCTGACAGAGAGAAGGCAGAACTCGCATCATGTTTATTTTTCTTTATTTGGCGAAAGACACAACACTTTGTTTTTATTGTGAGTATACACAAAAAAAATAGAAACTTAACTGGATCGAATGATGTAAAACACTTAAATGTAAGATCAAAACCAACAAAGTATTTTGAATCTCTTTTGCACTGATAAGAAAAAAAGCGACCAGATCACGCCGGCGTGATTGCCGACCCCAGGGGGTTAATAACAAATTATCCTTTCGACGGAAGTGAATCAATCAAAACTAACTTTAGCTGGAAAATAGCATTATTCAAGAACCGTTATAAAGCCAAAACAATCTGTTACCTTAAATTATACGTTTATCTCTGTAAAGAAGCTTTGAAACAATCGACATTGTTAAAAGCGCTATATAAATGAAGATGACTTGACTTGACTTCAGGCAGGATATGCAGAGTCCGCTGCCCTCCGAATGTGACAGGGCCTGCACCTAAGAACTTTACCATCCAATTTCTTTGTTTTCAAAATAGAGTTTGTGGAATAGAGAAGCAGGAGTGTGTGGTCACGAGGGTCAGATTTCTCTCCTTGAACAGATTGCCTGAGGTCTGACCAGCCCTCTCAGCTGCATGTACTATTTTAATATCCCATCCTGAACACCTGTGGCTGCCATATTCTTCATTCATGTTGTGTCACACACACACGCGCGCGCGCCCGCAACTGCACATTTGCTGTGGGATAGACAATACAAAGTCTATTATTGAGGAATATGACAGGGGGAACTACACTACTGTATTAACATGAATTAAGGAGTATTTAAAGTTGATTTTGCAGCATTGTGAAAAAAATCCACCAAAATTAACCAACACATTTGTTGACCCCCAGAAATCTATCATGTATCTCTTCATTATTTCACTGTAAGAATTAGTAGAACTGTAAAAAGAGATCCATTGGAAGCAAGCTTATTGAGAACCCAAGTGCAGTTTATTACGAACATAACAAGATCAAAACATAAAATAAAAGTGTCACAGGTCGAGGTGGGCCAAGCCAGACTGCACCCACCCCTAGACCAGGATCACCCTGAGGAGCGTGTCAAAGGAGGAGGCAGGAGACAGGAATAAAAAGAATGACAGGCTTTATTAAATATAAAAACAATTTGAAAATCCTAATCTAAAATTCCTCTTCCTTCCTCTTCCCAGGAATCCAAGGCAAGTGGGGGTCAGGCTCACTTCCTTCTGGCGCTGGTGCCAACTCACAGTGGTAGGTACTGCACGGGTGGGTATCGCAGGTAAGTAAATGAGTCAGGCTTACTTCCTTCTGGCGCTGGTGCCAACTCACTGAACAGGTGAGTATCACAGGTGAGTATCGCAGGTGAGTAGGTGGATCAGGGCTCACAGGAGTTGTAAGGGCGGGCACTTCGCACCATACAGGTGGGTTTCAGGGCTACAGCAGACTCAAGTCGCAAGCGGAGCGGGGCTTTGGCTGGCCCAGACAGAATCAACGCTTCAAATAGAGGTGAATAGCTCTCACATGGGTGGCAGGAGACAGAGTCAATAGCTGAACAGGGCTTTCACTGGGACAGACAGCATTCAAACTTCAAGCAGAGGTAAACAGTTCTCACGTGTGTTGCAGGGGACAAAGTCACAAGCTGAGCGGGCGTTCACTGGAACAGACGGAGTCAACACTTCAAATAGAGGTGAACAGCTCTCACGTTGGTGGCAGGAGACAGAGTCATAAGCGGAGCAGGGCTTTCACTGGGGCAGACAGCACACAGACTTCAAGCAGAGGTAAACAGTTCTCACGTGTGTTGCAGGGGACAAAGTCACAAGCTGAGCGACGTTCGCTGGAACAGACGGAATCAACACTTCAAAATAGAGGTGAGCAGCTCTCACATTGGTGGCAGGAGACAAAGTCATAAGCTGAGCCGGGCTCTCACTGGGACAGGCAGCATAAACTTCAAACAGAGGTAAACAGTTCTCACGTGTGTGGCAGGGGACAAAGTCACAAGCTGAGCGACGTTCGCTGGAACAGACGGAATCAACACTTCAAATAGAGGTGAACAGTTCTCACATGGGTGGCAGGAGACAAAGTCATAAGCTGAGCAGGGTTCTCACTGGGACAGACAGCATACAAACTTCAAGCAGAGGTAACCAGTTCTCACGTGTAGTGTGCACACGGGGGCTTTTCCTTCTGACATCCAACAGGTGACTGCAATCGATCTTGCTAGACTCTTATGATGGACGGTAGACCAGCATAACACATGGGGAGTGCACGGCGATAAAAGGTAAATCTTCCACACACACACGACAGTCCAATTCCAAACATGCAACGTGATGGGAAACGTCAATTTCAGCACTACAAATCCACTCTTCAAGTGCAAAGTAAGGCCAACACTCACCCAGAGGTCTCGATCTGAAGAGCCGATGATAGTCAGAGTTGGGACAGATGCGGTGAATAATTTCCTCACCACTACAAGCGGCTTCACTTCGCTGGTTTCAATGGCCGAGGGGGAGGCTAGAGATCGACAAGGAATCAGTCTATTTCACTCAGTGCGATGTATACAACGTGATCCAAGCACTTCAAACCAGTATCCAATTTAGTGTAGAAAACATGCGTTTATGAGATTCAATTTGTCAATCACTCATCTCACTCTTTCCCAGTCCAGACGACGAATTCCACTCTTCAAAACTGCCCTCGGATCCCACAAGCAACACTCCGCTTCTTTCACGATGGTCCTTCAGCTGCAACACTCCACAAACATTTCCCAACAGGAGAGAACCACACCAGATCGCCGGGGGAAGACAAAGAAACATCCACACAACGCGGAGGGAGAACACACAGCCTTCTCTTTCTCTTGTGTTTTATCCTCTCCAAACACTGGCGCCACCTCAATCAGGCACTCAAAGTGAAGTCCCCGCACCTGTTGCCAATCTGCCATTTAGTTGTCATGACGACAGACACACACACAAGCCCGGGGACAGTGTTACACTAAAAGTGTCCCGGCGGGAACACTTCTCTGATGGGATTAGTTCCGGGGATTATTTGTCACCCCGTGACAAAAGCATGACGTGACATAACATGAACTCAAAATCAAGACATGAACATGAACATGAACTAACAGTGGTTACAGGGAATCACATGACAAGACACAGAAACATGACATGAAACATAACGGATCCCCCCCTCTAAGGGTGGCCCCAGACACCCAACAAAACCAAAACTAAACAGAAGGAGGAGGGTGGTGGAGCGGAGGAGGTCTTAGGGGAGGGATGGTGGGCCAGGCTCGTGCAGGTGGACAGGAAACAGGACGTGGCATGGCGTGGGCGGGCCTGGGTCGGGGCATGGGCGGACCTGGGCCGTGGCATGGTGTGGACGGACCTGGGCCGTGGCATGGTGTGGGCGGACCTGGGTCGTGGCATGACGTAGGCGGACCTGGGCCATGGAGCGTGGGCGGAGCGATCAGTGCAGGAAGCCAGGGCGGCGCTGGCAGTTCAGGGGGCCAGGGCGAACCCGACGGATCAGGGGGCCAGGGCGGACCAGACAGATCAGGGGGCCAGGGTGGACCAGACAGTACAGGGGACCTGTACAGGGGAGCTATAAAGGGACCTAGGTGACGTGAACAGCCTCTGGCTCGGCACACTTGACGTGAACAGACTCTGGCTCGGCAGACGTGACGTGAAGAAGTTTAGGCTCGACAGACGTGTCGTGAAGAAGCTCAGGCTCAGCAGGCCTGACATGAAGAATATCGGTGTAACGAATTAACTCTATGAAATATTAATAATCAATAACAACTGGTTATAATTGATTATGAATATTTGGATCAGTTAAAATAATTAACTTCATGTAATAAAATGAATATTACAATAAACCCACCTCGTCCTGTGAACACTCAGCGTTAATTGTTTATTAATTCTAAGAAATATTAATTTCCGGTGAAGGGAAATGCCTTTCTTCATGTACAGTACTAAGAGCCTGTAGTCAAAATCTAAATTGTAAAGTAAACTTTGTTGCAAGCACAGAATCAGAACCAAATACGTATTGTGCACAAATTGTATGAACTAAATCACAAACATAACTAATCTAAACACATACAAACATGTACGGGTAAAAGGGTTAGTGACAGAATCGAATCGGAAGCAGGAAATGGAACTATGGGAAAGATCCATTTAACTATGAAAAGAACCATCAGCTTATCATTTTCCGAGCACCTCATTAAATTAATACTTGCATGGTCTCTGTGCCGGGTACACAATTCTTGAAGTTGTTGCAAATTAAAGTTGTTACTGGTTCCGTGAGTGTCAAATGTTGAAGTTGCAATCGTTTTCTTCTCCATTGGATGAAGAAGATATGATGAACTTGCATGGATAGTTTAACTCTGTTCTGGTTGAAGGTTTTCTCTTTCTCCATGAGCACATGGCTGAGCACATGCAGATTGTGACCTGCTGGCCCTGGGCTGGAGAGGTCACGCATGCAACCAAGGAGTGATATGGTGGCCCATTCAGTAATGGAAAAATTGCAGTTTTCCTCTGAGTTGGATTTAAGAAAATACAGTCTGACTCTGTTGGGAGAGTGAAGACCTAGCAGGCAGGGGTCACCAGGTAGGGTATATAAATAATCGTACACAAGACAGTAAATCATTCACAGTTTCTGAGATGCATGTTCATTTATAGATCAGTTTGTCTATGATTAATGCAGCAAAGTCTTCTTGCACTCACTGGGGGATGGGACCACAGATCCCAGAGTGAGTTTTAAAGATTGTTTGGTACATATACCAAATAATTGTGTCTGATTTGTTTCAGTCGTTACATCAGGCTCGGCAGGCCTGACGTGAAGAAGCTTAGGCGGCAGGCCTGACGTGAAAAGTCTCAGACTTGGCAGGCATGACGTGAAGAGATTCAGACTTGGCAGGCATCGCGTGAAGAGACTCAGACTTGGCAGGAATGCCGTGAAGAGTCTCAGGCTGTTTCTCAATACCAAGTACGCAAACTTCGGACTTGCGTCCTTGGTAGTTTGGACTTGCCAAGTTTGACTTAGGAGAACGAACTCCCAAGGACGGACGAAAGGACGCAAGTCCGGTTATTCTGCAAATGGAACAGTGGCGTTCTTGATCGCGTCAGTCAGCAAGCTCTGGCTACTCCGGATATCTCTTTATGTATATTTTAGGCAACAATAAAACTAAATATGGTATAAAACACCACTTTGCCTCTTTTCATAATTTTTTTTTTTTAACATATTAAATGGCCACACAAATGTGGTTCAGGCAACGTGTACATTGATTATTTTCACTGCATATATTTATAACAACACGGAATATAAAACACAAGCTTCTTTTTGTTTTCATTTTAAAAATATGAAACATTATTGATCATTAAAACTGACCTTTAACAAAGTTTCATTTTTTATACATGTACAGGGAAGAGAATGTATAGTAAAAAATAAAATTAAAATCTATATATTTTAAAAAATATAAAATAAAATTACACAACCCTACTCTTTTTGTTAAATGTCAGTTTTAATTATCAATAACATCCAGTATAAATAAAAGTATAAGTAGCCTAGTAGAAGGTATAAGAAGCTATACAATGAGAAATAAAGCAAACAATTCAGTCAAACATAAGTCAGCTCTCTAAGAGGCTACAAAGTTAAAGTTAAATAGCCTAAATATATAAAATTATGAAACTTCACTTTGCCCTCAGCCAAAACGATTTGCCATGGAACAAACTATAGATTAATGAGACCAAAGATCGCCCGTTAGATATACACAAGACAAATTATATCTCATGTTTAACCACTAGATTAGAGACACCAGAGCCAGCAGCAAACATCAGAAGCACTAGCTGAGGAAAAGCTGTTCCAGTTGGGGTTAATGAGCGCTGAGCGCCCGGTGATCGCCTGGATCTCACAACTCCGAAAACGTCAGATACATTTTTCAAATAGGCGCTATCTTTATAAATAAACCACAGATTTGAGCTTTAAACAACTAATTTCTCGACTGAAACGCTCTTAGAATTACATTTTGTGACACGATAACAGTAGTATTTTGATATTGCGCGAGTTTTCTCCTCTACTATTGACGCTTGCTGGTTGGTGCTAGATGCATTCTGGGATACCTGTCTGTCTCAAGTCCGCACAAGTCACCTCTCGATGCATCCTCTGTAAAAGGGCGGATCAAGAACACATCCGGGGATTTGAACTGGACTTGGCGAGATGTGAACTTTGAATTGGAACAGTACTTGGGCAGCGACTGATGACGTTTCACAAGTCCACAAGAACACAAATACGGACAAGGACGCAGATTGAGAAACGGCCTCAGACTTGGCATGCATAGCGTGAAGGGACTCAGACTTGGCAGGCATGACTTGAAGCGATTCAGGCTTGACAGGCATGCCGTGAAGTGTATCAGGCTTGGCAGGCATGACAGGAAGTGGCTCAGCCTTGGCAGGCATGACGTAAAAAGACTCATGCTCGTCAGGCATGACATGAAGAAGCTTGGGCTCGGCAGGCCTGACGTGAAGAGACTCAGACTTGGCAGGCATGACGTGAAGAGACTCAGCAGGCTTGGCAGGCATGACGTGAAGAGACTCAGGCTTGGCAGGCATTACGTGAAGAGACTCAGAAGGCTTGGCAGGCATTACGTGAAGAGACTCAGGCTTGGCAGGCATGACGTGAAGAGACTCAGGCTTGGATAGTACTGTGGTTTTGCGTGGCTCCTTATCCGTGAAACCCACCGTAAAAGTTGACCCACTCACCAACAAGGCATAATCTATATATTTCTCAAAGGAGAAATTAATTTTCCCCCCAGGCAGTCCAGAGCGCAAAGGTTCGTCAAGTCCAAAGCGGAAAATGTCTCCACATAGGTTTTCAGGGGACCCTTCCCCTGGCGTAGATTGAGGAGACCAACTGTTGGGTTCATTTCTGGTCAAGTATTCTGTAAAAGGAGGTCCACTGGAAGCAAGCTTATTGAGAACCCAAGTGAAGTTTAGTATGAACACAACAAGATCAAAACATAAAACAAAAGCATGACGTGGCATGAACTCAACATCAAGACATGAACATGAATGTGAACGTGAACGTAGACTTACTAACAGTGGTTACAGGGAATCACAAGACACAGAAACATGACAAACAAACCAGACAAGACCAAATCGTGACAAGAACGGTGTAGCAAGGTTCGTTGTTATTGAAAAGAGGAGGCGGGAACCGGCGAACATTCAAAGACTTTAATAAATAAATAAATACAAAATGAAAATATAAGCCAGCAGCCCCTCGCGGACAAATGGTTTTATGAACAATGATTCTGCAGTAACAGACATTTCAAACTCATTCAAATATTTGAATTTACGTTTTTTAACCAAGAAAAAAAAAAGGAATATTTGGTTTACTTTTTACTTTTCATTTGTATACTGGAATATTTATGATGATTATTAATTATAGTTCATTCATTATTAGGTATTATTAATAGTACTATTATAGTACTATTATCAACATTTCACTCAATTATAAAGCTATGGATCTGTTGTGTGATAAGATCTGCATTTCTGATGTGACATAAAATCAACTACATTCTCACGGAACCCTGATATTTTTGGACTGTGTGATCTGTCTAAAAATATAGATGTCACAGCAATCACCTGTGACAGAAACCCACGCTGCTGCAACCACTGTATGCCGTTAAACACCATTACCTTCAACAGACCATGAAATAATGTTAAGGGACAGTCCAATCACTGTATTATATCGGCTTGTCTTATGATTTTTGTACAGATGTATATGTGGTCTGTATTTCACATGACTGAGTGGGCTGTTTTCAGGTCACATGTTTGGGTATTTTATGAGACTAAAATAACATCAGAAAGTGTCCAGATCCTTTGATGTTGTGAAGGGGAGGGAAGGGGAGGGGAGGGGAGGGGAGGGGAGGGTGGGTGTTTTAATGAAAGATTGCAATGGCACATGAATAAAAAAAATGGTTTGTATGGATATACCATTTATACTAAACACTCCAACATACCAAAAAGACATTCTGATTTCATAGTGACTTTATCTGCTCTATAGTTATCATCCAAATCACTGTCATGGTTTAATGACTAATGATCTTCGCAACTTCACTGTTACGCTAATTTCTATTTTCGCTGTGAAGCTGCTTTGAAACAATCCATACTGTTAAAAGCGCTATATAAATGAAGGTGACTTGACTTGACATGGATGAGCTCGATCGGTTTCCAGGTCATAGGATGGAGGACGGAGGAGAGAGGAGACGAGGAGGGATATTGAGGCTGCGTTACAGTCCACTTTTAGACAAGCACTTGGGAACTTCCCTAAGCGCTTCCCCTCGGGGGTAGGGATGGGCGTATCGATATATTGATACTGACGTTGAGTATCGAAAGTATCGATACTCATATAAAAATATCGATACTACAGTGGGTTTTTTTTTTACCCATTATTTTGTTTATTTGACAATAAATTGTATGCGTACAATATGCATTGAATTGGATGAATAACCTATGCTAGTGAATAATTGTGTAGTAGAACTGAGAGCGTTCACACACTGCCGGCATTCAAACAGGGCTGCGTTTCCCAAAAGTATCATAAGAAACCATTGATGCTTTTAGGAATCGTACAGAACAATGCTTAACAAGACAGAAAAACATTTTTGAGTTATTTATTTATTTCACAATAAACAAATTGAAGTTGTAGCCTACATAGTCTGTGCAATTACATTTTTAAAATTGAATGTTAAAAGTTCATACTGATGTCCTATATAATAACTAATTTTAATATAAAACATACACTGTCAGAATAAAAAAAGTTGCATTTTATGGGTTACCACTACAAGTAAACATTTGAACCATGTGTAAAAAATTATATATATTCTAATAAGTTCCAATTAAGGCATATTGAATGTTAAAATTCCTTTTAAATATAATGTTAAGTATGTATCATTACTCATTTTACTCTTAGTAGTTCAATAATTTAAGAATTTTTTATATTTAAAAGTTCAGTTTAGAGGTATCGTGTCGGTATCGGCATCAGCGATACTGGCCTTGAAAGTATCGGAATCGTAACGAAAACAAAATAAGTGGTATCGCCCATCACTACTCGGGGGAATCCCAAGTGAGTTCCACTTCGTGAAGTGGACGAGGGAAGTTTATATGGACAGAACCTCATTCCCTCGATTTTGACAGATGAGCGAGTGTACTTCATATGTACACTTCAGGCACCTATATGTCCCACAATGCAGTACGATTGTGACGTCACCACATATCTCGTCTAATCACCATCACAACAAGCAACTCTATGATATATTAATTATACTTTTTTAAATTTAAAACAACCCAAACACACCTATATACATTTGGATGCTGCATTAAACAAATTCTTAAAGGGATAAAAAAAAAGAATAATACATCAACTCCATAGCTGATTCCAAGTGATCAAGGGCTTAGGACGTTCCAGTTCAGCCCATTGCAGTTTCCACCAGAAGTGGGCACTCATGCAACGTAAGCAATGACGTACATCCGAGTGAACGAGACGGAGGGAAGTTAGCGAGTGAAGGGCATGACAATTTTGGACTGGAACGCAGCACCAGAAGCACCCCGTGTGGTTACTCAAACTGAATCTACCTCTTACTCTTCTACTTCCTCTTTTATCCATAAGGTATAGGTGCAACTGGTGTCCCCTAGTGGATGGGATGAACATAGCACTGACAATAAGAACAAGTAAACCATGTGACAGACAGTGACTGTTACAACATGGGAAAACTGGGTGTCATAGGCAAACATACCATGCACACAATGAAAACTAACTCAAAAGAGAACTTAAGAAGAGAGGAGAAGGTTTTGAAAAGCATGCGAGAGTCAGAAGAATTGTTAATTTTGTTGTGATAGTAAGTCATTTTAGCAATAGATATGTTAGCAGAGAAGGAAGAGAGGAGGGATTGATAAAGACCAAGGGCAGTATGATCTTTGGATTTGCGCCTCTTCCTCTCTGCACCCCTGAGTTTAGCACCATGTTCACGGAGAACATCAGATAACCAGGGGGCAGAGGAAGTGGCGCGGGCTGGCCTGGAGGAAAGGGGGCAGAAGTTGTCCAAGCAGGATGTTAAAGTGGAGAATAGAGTATCAGTGGCATTGTTAGTATCTAGTGCTAAGAGCTGGTCTGGTGGAGGAAGTGTGGATGAGATCAAAGAGGATAGACGAGAGGGTGAGAGTGAGCGTAGGTTCCACAAAAAGGTGACCTGTGGAGGAGAGTGCGTTGTGTTCTGAGGCAGGTTGAGGTTGAGAGTGAGGAGGAAGTGATCTGAGGTGTGCAGTGGAGTGACTAGAGTATGGTCAGTGGAGCAGTAGCGTGTGTAAATAAGGTCCAATTTGTTACCTGATTTGTGAGTAGCCGCAATCGATACTCGTTTGAGGTCGAATGAGGCAAGCAGAGTGTGGAAATCAGCAGCTTGAGGTTTTTCAAGGTGGATGTTGAAGTCACCAAGAAATGAAACTCTAGCGCAAGTTCTGCCGGGAAGACTCAATTGTTACGTAACTTATTACCTTCTCATCTATCCAATCATATCCTAATACTTTTGGTATAAAAGATTGGTACTTACTAGAGATGCGCGGTTGGCGGTTTCAGCCGCGGACTCCGCGGATAAACCGCGGATCGGGCGGATGACGTGACATCTCTGCTCTCTCTGCCGTGCACGCGTTACGCGGTTTGTAGCACAGTCTTTGTCTCGCAGGCGCGCTCGCTCTAGATTCCAGGAGATTTTAACTAATTCGCGGGCATCAGTGAGCCGCTATCAATATGATACTTGGGATGTCTGCATTTCTATACTGAAATAAAATCGGCATTATAATTACTGATTATTCATTAGGCAATTTTTTTGGTGCTCCCTCATCTCTTGGTGCCCTACGCGCAGCGCGTGATGCGCGTGGTGGGCCTGACATGACAGTGCGTAGAGTTTGCATATAATAAATTACTTATTTTATTCGAGCTTTCTATCTATTTGCTAAAAAATATAGCAGCATGTTGAAATGATGTACCAAAATGCGATTTCTATTAGGCTACAATGAAAATATTGTACAGTAGCCTATTGTCACATTGTTAATGTGTTTTGTTCTGTGTTGTGATCTTGTTTCCCCCTGTCTTTGTGATTTTTTGTTTAGTCCTGTTAGTTTTTCACTGTCTGTTTAATTAGAAATTCCCGACACCTGTGTCTTGTTAATTTTTCCCATTAACCCCAGTTCTTTTAAGCCCTGTGTTTTCCCTCAGTGTTGGTTGGTCGTCGTCGTTGTAAGGTTGTGTGTTTTGAAGTTCTTGAGTGTTTCCCTTTGTTCCTGAGAGTTAATTTAAGTAATAAACTAAACTGCATTCAAGTACCCGTGTCCTCGTCTTCGGCATCCTGCACCAAACCTGACACCGAGGCCATGGTCCTCAGTCGGAAAAAGGTGGCTTGCCTACTTCAGGTTGGTGGAGAGTTCCTGCCTCAAGTGGAGGAGTTCAAGTATCTTGGGGTCTTGTTCACGAGTGAGGGAAGGATGGAACGGGAGATTGACAGACGGATCGGTGCAGCTTCCACAGTAATGCGGACGATGTACCGGTCTGTCGTGGTGAAGAAAGAGCTGAGCCGCAAGGCGAAGCTCTCGATTTACCGGTCAATCTACGTTCCTACTCTCACCTATGGTCATGAGCTTTGGGTCATGACCGAAAGGACAAGATCCCGGATACAGGCGGTCGAAATGAGCTTTCTCCGCAGGGTGGCTGGGCGATCCCTTAGAGATAGGGTGAGGAGCTCGGTCACTCGGGAGGAGCTCAGAGTAGAGCCGCTGCTCCTCCACATCGAGAGGGGTCAGCTGAGGTGGCTCGGGCATCTGTTCCGGATGCCTCCTGGACGCCTTCCCGGGAAGGTGTTCCGGGCACGTCCCACCGGGAGGAGACCCCGGGGAAGACCTAGGACACGCTGGAGAGACTATGTCTCTCGGCTGGCCTGGGAACGCCTCGGTGTCCCCCCGGAAGAGCTAGAGGAAGTGGCTAGGGAAAGGGAAGTCTGGGCATCTCTGCTTAGACTGCTGCCCCCGCGACCCAGCCCCGGATAAGCGGAAGAAGATGGATAGATGGATGGATGGATGGATGGTGATGGTAATATAATGTGATTCAAATGAGCTGTTTTTACACAGAGGTGATAAATGATTACATTTCCAATCGTTTGAGATTAGCAGACCAGTACCTCCACCCCTTCCAGTCAGGCGAGGGGTGTGTGAGAAAGTGAAGTTAGTGGAGAGTGCAGCCAGTGCGTAGAGTCGTTGGTCTTTACACTCTTCGGTCTTCACACAATGAGGGCTTCACACCACAGCTGCCGCGACCGCTGCCGCGGTGCACTAACCTATTTATACACGCCTAATACCTCGTTGTTGAATACAGCAGGCCACGCCCTCGTCTTGAGTCAAGCGAAACTCAAAAGTCACGACACAAACAAACAAAGGCCGCGTGGCCTCGTGTTTTACCTGAGTAAAACACAGTAAACAAAAACAAAGTTTCCTAGCAACAAAGAACCACGCTAAAATCTACTGAGAGAAGTAAACACTCACAGACTGATGCTTTCTCCTGCTGTTCGATTGCTTCTTCTGTCCTGTTGGAAGATCCAAACATGGCCCATTATAAGATTTATTGCACAGTCTGTTAACTACAGTCTATTAGGTTTAGATTTTTTATCTGTTGGTATTTGATCCAATCCATGATGCCATGTATCTGAACAAAATGTCCAGGATCTCTGGCAGAAAATTAGACCCACAGCATTAAAGATACAGCAGAGTATTTCATTTTACACATGGGGTACTTTTTTTATCCCTGTGTGCACCAAACCGATCTTAAGTGTTTGCTGCCAAAAAACCTTTTTTTTTTTTTCATCTGACCATAGAACCCGTCCTGTTTGAAGTTCCAGTAGTGTCAGGTACTTTTCAAACGTTCTATGGTCAGATGAAATGGTGCATCTGCAATGGTCATCCCAGTCCCTGGCCTGAACCCTTATAGAAAATGAGTGGGCTGAACTTAAAGGTGCCGTCGGCAACATTTTTTTTTATCAAATTCAGTGAAATTGACACTATAATCCGACAGAACAACATAAATAAGGTGGTTTTAGAAAAAAACCCGAGCTTCTAACTCCACCTGAAGCGTATTATTTTGTTTTGCAAAAATCCACCGTCCCGGATCATCGGGTCTAATCAGAGCAGGGGGGTGTGAGATCTGACTGTCAATCACAGGTCGTGCACAAATCACAGATCCCCCTCCCTCGCGCAGACGCGGACGTTACAATATCACATGCACACGACACGCCTGAAGTTCGCCTGAAGATTGTACGAAGCGTGATGGCAGAGAGAAGATCTAATAACAAGCTTCCAATTCCTCGGTTATTACTATCTATGGATAGATTAGCCAGGGCAGCCTACCTCCGAGTCTATGGTGTTGATAGATGCTGAAGAGACGGACGCGTTCACAGAAAATCAGGTACACACGCACTGACGATGGGCGGGTGCTCGTTGGTAGTGGGGGAGGGGCATGAGAGTTGTAAACATTAAAATTTTGTCTAAGTCCACTCAATCTGCCAGACTTGCCGACGGCAGCTTTAAGAGAAGAAGCGCCAACATGGATCTGGTAATCTGAAGGATCTGGAGAGATTCTGTATGGAGGAATGGTCTCTGATCTCTTTTCAGGTGTTCTACACTTTTATTCATATTTAATAAAAGGGGGCAAATAATTGTTCCCAACGTGTTTTGGAGAAAAACATTTATTTCATAATGTGATTTCCCCCCCACTTTCAATTATTTTACTTCAATGAAAGGTTAGATTTTTGCAATTTTTTCAAATATAATATCAAAAGGATTAACAATGCAGATTTATTTTTTACAGCCATCTTTGATCATATTTACCAAGGGGGCAAATAATTATGACCAGCACTGTACTAGAAAAAGTCGTGTCCGCTCAATTAGGCTCTTTTTTTGCAAAATAATGATATATATGAAATATTTCAGCCTGGATTTAGGCCCCATCATAGCACATAAACTGTGCTCATTAAAATGACACATTTCTTAGTTCTAGCTTTTGACCAAGGCTATATCTCTATAGTAGTTTTATTGGTAACACTTTACAATAAGGGTGCACTAATAATTAACTAATGCACAGATAATACTGAATGAATTTATTACTAATGATTATCTAAGCTATTCATTAATGATTGCCTCATTAGCAACTAATGAAGAGTCTATCTGGTTAATATATTAGTTCATATATGAATTGTTATTAATTAAATATGTAATTGTGGATTAATTCCATAATCACTTATTTTATTAACTAATAGTGTTCATTAATTTGTTAATTACCACAATGAGCCTAATATGCATTATTACATTATTAATTACAACATTAGTACTGTGTGAATTACTACAATTACTAGATGATGAGTTGATAATGATGTGCCTCAACAAGTAAAGTCACAACATAATGATTGTTAGCTAATGATTAATTAATTAATCATTAATTACCATCACTAGAGTTTATAAAAGCTGTTTATTAAACACTGGTTTCCAAAAACATTGTAGTAATTGACACACTACTAATGCTGTAATTAATAATGTATTAATGCATATTAGTTTACCTGTATTACTGTATCTGGAAGTTGAAATATAAGGCTTTGGCTCATTGTGGTGACACTATTACACTATTAGTTAATAAAATAAGGTATTATGGAATTAATACACACTTACACATTTAATTAATAACAATTCATATATGAACTAATATATTAACCAAACAGATTATTCATTAGTTGCTAATGAGGCAATCATTAATGAATAGCTTAGATAATCATTAGTAATACATTAATTCAGTATTATCTGTGCATTAGTTAAGCATGAATTAATGCTTATTAGTGCACCCTTATTGTAAAGTGTTACCGTTTTATTTGATCTTAGTGCTGTGCCCGACACTATAGATCATAAAATACTCTTAGATTGATTACAAAATTAGACTGGTATTCAGGGACAGGCATTAAGGTGGTTTAGATCGTATCTATCAGACTGTTACCATTTTGTCTACTTAAATGAGGAAAAATAGAAGAAATGTCTGTAAATTATGGAGTGTCGTAAGGATCTGTGTTAGCCCCTGTGCTATTTTTAATATATATGCTGCCACTTGGTAATATTATAAGAAAATATGGAATTAATTTCCACTGTTATGCCGATGATTATCCGTTATATATTTCATCACGACCAGATGAATTCTCTAAATGATCTAAGTTGACAGAGTGTGTTAAAGATTTAAAATATTGGATGACCTGTAATTTTCTTCTATTAAATTCAGCTAAGACTGAGGTATTACCTATTGGACCAAAAACATGTACACAGAATCTCTTATAATACAATTATATATTGTATTTGGAAGGATGTACTGTAACTCCTTCCTCTAAAGTTAAAGACCTGGGGCCTTTTATAAATTGGTATTTATAAAAAGCAAACTTCACGGGAAAATGTGCGGTCCTTCATGCAAGCTCTGACCCAGGCGTACGCACAAAAACGGGTGAAATGAGAAATGGCGACACCGTCGGCAGATGGGAGAAACACGTGAAAGTGTGTGAAACTGTAGAGCGTTGTGTAAACGAAATGGCAATACTGCCTCTCATAAATAACATGAAGACTTCACAAAGCAAGTCTTACAATTAACAGCCTACACGAACACCCGTTCGATCGATCTGCAGTGTAAAACAAACAAAATCAAATTAAAAAAAAATATATATATATATATATATATATATATATATATATATATATATATATATATATATATATAAATAAATAAATATAGCTGCGAGCAGCGATGGAGGGCCCAAGCCGGTGGCACCGCCACCCTGGTGCCTTTAGTTACACTAAAGGCACCGGGCTGGCGCTGCCACCGGCTTGGGCCCTCCATCGCTGCTTGCAGCTATATTTATTTATATATATATATATATATATATATATATATATATATATATATATAAAAAGCCGCCACCCCCGTTGCCTTTCGGGTTCCTGTGCACGACGGGCAATAACGTAACCCCGCTTTGACTGTCGAGAAGAAGTCTGCTTTAGAGCTTGTATCAGTGTGAGTCTTTCTGCTCCCCTCCAAACACACACAGAAAAGGGGGGGGACTCACATTAGTTACATCCATGTGATCGCTCTCTTACAACAAACACGCTACTGAAGTTTCATCAAGATCAATAAATGTATGAAGACGTTATAACACATCGTGTTTCTCTTTTCTCGCCATAATTTCGTTTCCTCGCCACGGCCAAACTGTTCGAGATATCAAAAATCCGTAAGCAATTTAGTATCCTCAATGTCTTGTCGTCAGGCTGACCGAGTTTGGTTGCGATTGGATGAATTTTCTAGAAAGAGTGTTTCAAATTCCAGGGGCATGCGTTTTCATACCACCCACAATAGCCGACTTCCTGTTGGGCTGGCGTAAAACTTAGAGCACGAAAGTTGTTCGGCCCGATGAGATCTAAATGTGTACCGAGTTTCATATTATTACATGCAAGCGTGTTTGATATACGGACAAGTGTTTGAATCCCATTCCAGGGGGCGCTGTCGAGCCCCCCTGCCACACCCGGGTACCAGCTTCAGCCTGACCCTGATGGCCGCGGGTTCTGACCTGTGTGCAAAATTTCAAGAGTTTTCGAGCACGTTAAGGGCCCCAAAAGTGCCCGAGATTTTGCACACAGCAGAGAAAGGGTTAAACTAAACTAGCCCCCCTCCTCACACACACACACACACACACATACACAGATCCCCCCCTCCCCTCCCCACCCCACACAGACAGACACACACACACAGAATGGCAGAGAGACAGAGAGAGACACAATTCACATTCAAACCACAATATCTGACTTTCTGTTGGTCGGAGCTAATGACTGTAAATTAGAAAGTTGTTCGGCTTGATAAGATCAATATACACGCTGAGTTTTGTAACTGTAGGTAAAACTATAACTAAGTTATAACACACTTTATGCATCCTTTTTTAATCATAAATTCGTTTCCTCGCCACGGCCAAACCGTTCGAGATATCAAAAATCCGTCCGCAATTTAGCATCCTCCATGTCTTGACTTCATGCACACCGAGTTTCGTGGTCATCGGATGAATTCTCTGGGAGAAGTGTTTCAAATGCCAGAACATGCGTTTCCATACAGCCCATAATAGCCGACTTCCTGTTGGACTGGCGTAAAACTTAGAGCACGAAAGTTGTTCGGCCCGATTAAATCTATATGTGTACCGAGTTTCATATTATTACATGCAAGCGTGTTTGATATATGGACCAAGTTTTCAGACCACGTTCAAGGGGGCGCTGTTGAGCTCCCCTGCCACGCCCGGGTACCAGCTTCAGCCCGGCCCTGATGGCCGCAGGTTCTGACCTGTGTGCAAAGTTTCAAGAGTTTTCGAGCACGTTAAGGGCCCCAAAAGTGCCCGAGAAGTCCCACACAGC
The DNA here is from genome assembly GCF_949152265.1 of Phoxinus phoxinus. Taxonomy (NCBI): domain Eukaryota; kingdom Metazoa; phylum Chordata; class Actinopteri; order Cypriniformes; family Leuciscidae; genus Phoxinus; species Phoxinus phoxinus. The sequence continues at coordinate 13,117,993 of NC_136883.1, forward strand.
AGAGAAAGGGTTAAAATAAAGCCCCCCTCCTCTCTCACACACACAGACACTGAGAGAGATTGGCAAAATTCTGAGATTTTCTCCCATCAAATCAATATCTGACTTCCTGTTGGTCGGAGCTAATGACTGTAAATTAGAAAGTTGTCCGGCTCGGGGAGATAAATATAGATACCGATTTTTGTTACTGTAGGTAAAACTAATACCCCATTTTTGACTAAAGGTGGCGCTACTGAGCCCCTTACCACGCCCGTTTCTGAAACTTTGCACAAGTGTACTAGGCAATACATTTAAAGTGTCTGTCGAGTTTCATCCAATTTCAAGCATGCTAAGAGTCTCAAAAACATCAGAAAAAAATATTAAAGTTTGATGCGTTGCCATGGCAACATTATTTAAGATATCAATAATCCTTTCACAGGTCCACATCTGCCGTGTGTTTACATTATACAGATGAAGTTTGAAGCAAATCGGGTAAAAATAAGAGGGTGATTTTAAAGCATTTTGAAAGTGACACACTTCCTGCTGCCAGTTGGTGGCGCTATAACTTTGACTCACAATAGTCACATCCATGTGATCGGCCTCTTACAGCGAACACACTGCTGAAGTTTCATCCAGATCAATTAATGTATGAGGATGTTATAACACACTTCCTGTTTCCAATATTCGCCATAAATTCGTTTCCTCGCCACGGCCAAACCGTTCGAGATATCAAAAATCCCCTGGCAATTTTTCATCCTCCATGTCTTGACTTCATGCACACCGAGTTTCGTGGTGATTGGTTGAATTTTCTAGGAGGAGTATTTTAAATTCCATTGCATGTGTTTTTTAAACTACGCCAAATAGCCGACTTCCTGTTGGGCTGGGGTAAAAAGTCAGAGCACGAAGGATATATGAACCGATGAGATCTATAAGTGTACCGAGTTTCATATTATTACACGCAAGCGTGTTTGATTTATGGACCAAGTTTTCGGACCGCGTTCCAGGGGGCGCTGTCGAGCCCCCCTGCCACGCCCGGGTACCAGCTTCAGTCCGGCTCTAATGGCCGTGGGTTCTGACATTTGTGCAAAGTTTCAAGAGTTTTTGAGCACGTTAAGAGACCCAAAAGTGCCCGAATAGTCGTAAGAAAAATAATAATAATAATAATAATAATAATAATTAAAGCTGCAAGCAGCGATTGCGGGCCCAAGCCGGTGGCACCGCCACCCTGGTGCCTTTAGTTGCACTAAAGGCACCGGGTGGCGGTGCTACCGGCTTGGGCCCTCCATCGCTGCTTGCAGCTTTAATTATATATATATATATATATATATATATATATATATATATATATATATATATATATATATATATATATATATATATATATGCTTGGAAACATCACAGTGGAGCGGTGCTTACTGTGAACGGTACGAACTGTACAACTGACTATTTAAACAGAGCAGTGTAATTTTTTTTATGTTAGGTTGACTATTTTATTATTAAATTTTATTAAGGCTATAATGAACATGCTGCGATGTCAAGATTGGAATGCTGTGTGTGTGTGTGTGTGTGTGTGTGTGTGTGTGTGTGTGTGTGTGTGTGTGTGTGTGTGTGTGTGTGTGTGTGTGTGTGTGTGTGTGTGTGTGTGTGTGTGTGTGGCTCGATCGAATGGAGACATGAAAACATACTCCGTCATTTTGTTCACACAGGACATCATTCAAAGTGTTTCTCTATATTTGTGTACACTCGCAATAAAGCACAACATTGTGCTTTTGTTAAACTATAAACTCTTGTCAAACTGTAACCTACAACTGTCACCCAACCAAAATATCACACACACACACACACACACACACACACACACACACACACACACACACACACACACACACACACACACACACACACACACACACACACACACACACACACACACAGAATGGCAGAGAGACAGAGAGAGACACAATCCACATTCAAACCACAATATCTGACTTTCTGTTGGTCAGAGCTAATGACTGTAAATTAGAAAGTTGTTCGGCTTGATAAGATCAATATACACGCTGAGTTTTGTAACTGTAGGTAAAACTATAACTAAGTTATAACACACTTTATGCATCCTTTTTTAATCATAAATTTGTTTCCTCGCCACGGCCAAACCGTTCAAGATATCAAAAATCCCCTGGCAATTTATCATCTTCCATGTCTTGACTTCATGCTGACCGAGTTTCGTGGTCATCGGATGAATTCTCTAGGAGAAGTGTTTCAAATGCGAGAGCAAGCGTTCTCCAATCAACCCGTAATAGCCGACTTCCTGTTGGGCTGGCGTAAAACTTGACCCAGGGAAAGTTGTTCGGCCCGATTAAATCTATAAGTGTACCGAGTTTCATATTAATTCATGCAAGCGTGTTTGATATACGGACAAGTGTTCGAATCCCATTCCAGGGGGCGCTGTCGAGACCCCCTGCCACGCCCGGGTACCAGCTTCAGCCTGGCCCTAATGGCCGCGGGTTCTGACCTCTGTGCAAAATTTCAAGAGTTTTCGAGCACGTTAAGGCCCTCAAAAGTGCCAGAGATTTTGCACACAGCAGAGAAAGGGTTAAACTAAACTAGCCCCCCTCCTCACACACACACACACACACAGAGAGGGGCAGAGGGAAAATGCTCCAAACAGTACACATTCAAACCAAAATATCTGACTTCCTGTTGGTCGGAGCTAATGACTGTAAATTAGAAAGTTGTCCGGATCGAAGAGAAGAATATACGTACCGAGTTTGGTTACTGTAGGTAAAACTAATACCCCATTTTTGACTAAAGGTGGCGCTACTGAGCCCCTTACCACGCCCGTTTCTGAAACTTCGCACATGTCTATTACACAATAAATGTCAAATGCATGTTGAGTTTCATGCAATTTGAAGCATGTTAAGAGCCTCAAATGCATCCAAAAAGAATATAAAAGTTTAAAGCGTTGCCATGGCGACAGTATTAAAGATATCAATAATCCTTTCACAGGTCTACATCTGTCATGTGTTTACATTATACAGATGAAGTTTGAAGCAAATCGGGTAAAAATAAGAGGGTGATTTCAAAGCATTTTAAAAGTGACACACTTCCTGCTGCCAGTTGGTGGCGCTATAACTTTGACTCACAATAGTCACATCCATGTGATCGGCCTCTTACAGCGAACACACTGCTGAAGTTTCATCAAGATCAGTTAATGTATGAGGATGTTATAACACACTTCCTGTTTCCAATATTCGCCATAAATTAGTTTCCTCGCCACGGCCAAACCGTTCGAGATATCAAAAATCCCCTCGCAACTTTTCATCCTCAATGTCTTGACTTCATGCACACCGAGTTTCGTGGTGATTGGTTGAATCGTCTAGGAGGAGTATTTTAAATTCCATTGCATGTGTTTTTTAAACTACGCCAAATAGCCGACTTCCTGTTGGGCTGGGGTAAAAAGTCAGAGCATGAAGGATATATGAACCAATGAGATCTATAAGTGTACCGAGTTTCATATTATTTCATGCAAGCGTGTTTGATTTATGGACCAAGTTTTCGGACCCCGTTCCAGGGGGCGCTGTCGAGCCCCCCTGCCACGCCCGGGTACCAGCTTCAGTCCGGCTCTAATGGCCGCGGGTTCTGACCAGTGTGCAAAGTTTCAAGAGTTTTTGAGCACGTTAAGGCCCCCAAAAGTGGCAAAAACCTTGAAAAAAAAATTATTATAAAGAAGAAGAAGAAGAAGAAGAAGAAGAATAACAAAAAACCCTTAGAAGAACAATAGGGCTCTGCGCCCTTTCAGGGCTTGGGCCCTAAATATAGCTGCAAGCAGCGATTACGGTCCCAAGCCGGTGGCACCGCCACCCTGGTGCCTTTAGTTACACTAAAGGCACCGGGGTGGCGGTGCCCCCGGCTTGGGCCCTCCATCGCTGCTTGCAGCTATATTTATTTATATATATATTTATATATATATATATATATATATATATATATAAAGCCGCCACCCCCGTTGCCTTTCGGGTTCCTGTGCACGACGGGCAATAACGTAACCCGCTTTGACTGTCGAGAGGGCAATGTAGCCCTATGTATCACTCGATTTTATTTAACCAAATGTTTTTTTTACAAAATATGTTATTTATCTGATTCATCCAACCCTATACTGCACTCTTTTACTAATACTATATTATATTTCATCGTTTTCATGTCTTGCCCTCAAACATATCTGTTTAATCTGCTTATTTTTAAGTTACACATAATACATTGATTGAAAAAGAAACTCAAACTTTTTGTTTATGGTAATATTATTTGATACAGAAAGAAATAAGTGAGACTGTGGGAGTGAGGGGAGGGTAATGACAGCCAAAGGGAGACAGAGACAGATAAGTTTTGAAACTAAAAAAATGACATCCTAACTTTGATAATGTTTAAATATACATAAAAATGCAGCATATCATTAATTGAAATTAGTGTACTTTAAAACACTTGTTTAAAATAAAAAACACATTTATACATAGTATAAAACACTAGATGGCACAATTGTTCATAGTCTTTCTGCTCCCCTCCCCACACACACAGACAGGGGGGCTGTCTGTGTGTGTGCCCTCCCTCCCCTCCCCACACAGACACACACAGGGGGGGCTGTCTATGTGTGTGTGTGTGCCCTCCCTCCCCTCCCCACACAGACACACACACACACAGACACACACACACACACACACACACACACACACACACACACACACACACACACACACACACAGAATGGCTGGGGGAACTCTGTCAGAGAGAGACAAAACCACATTCAAACCAAAATATCTGACTTCCTGTTGGTCGGAGCTAATGACTGTAAATCAGAAAGTTGTCCGGCTCGATGTGCACAATATACATACCAAGTTTTGTGACTGTAGGTAAAACTAACCCCCCCACTTTTGTCAAAAGTAACACACTTTCTGCTGCCAGTTGGTGGCGCTATAACTTTGACTCACATTAGTTACATCCATGTGATCGCTCTCTTACAACAAACACGCTACTGAAGTTTCATCAAGATCAATTAATGTATGAAGACGTTATAACACATCGTGTTTCTCTTTTCTCGCCATAATTTCGTTTCCTTGCCACGGCCAAACTGTTCGAGATATCAAAAAGCCATCCGCAATTTAGCATCCTCAATGTCTTGACTTCATGCTGACCGAGTTTGGTGAAGATCAAATTAAATTTCTTGGAGGAGTATATAAAATTCCAGGGGCGTGCGTTTTCATACAACCCATAATAGCCGACTTCCTGTTGGGCTGGCGTAAAACTTAGAGCACGAAAGTTGTTCGGCCCGATGAGATCTATATGTGTACCGAGTTTCATACTAATTCATGCAATATTCAGTTTGATATATGGACCAAGTTTTCGGACCCCGTTAAAGGGGGCGCTGTTGAGCCCCCCTGCCACGCCCGGGTACCAGCTTCAGCCCGGCCCTGATGGCCGCAGGTTCTGACCTGTGTGCAAAGTTTCAAGAGTTTTTGAGCACGTTAAGGGCCCCAAAAGTGCCCGAGATTTTGCACACAGCAGAGAAAGGGTTAAAATAAAGCCCCCCCTCCTCTCTCACACACACAGACACTGAGGGCCCTATCTTGCACCCAGCGCAATTGACTTTGAACACCGACGCATGTATCATTCCTATTTTGCAACCGCGCACAGCGGACTTTTCCCTCCACAGACGCACGTCGGTAAATTAGGAAATGAACTTGCGCTCGCGGGGGCGGTACAGCGCAAAGAGAAGGCGTGTTCCGGCGCAAAACTTCCATGGTGCTATTTTCCAGTTTTAGAAAGCAATTCCGCCATTGACCAGGAAAAAAACAGTCTAAAGACAGTGGCGCGTTGCGCGTTAGTGATATGGTATTTTAAGGGCGCGTGCTTGGCCATAATGTTAACGAGCATCCACTTTGATTCTCTAATATAAACAGATGCAGCAGTTTTCATTTTTGCAAATCATACATTATTACAAGGAAAAATATTAACACACGAGGGAAATCATTGTTGTGTCCGTGAAGATGTGAAAAAGATCTATCTAGATACAAAAAAAAAAAAAATCTAGATTAGGCTACACATTTACTACCCAAATTATACGCCTGTTTAACCGAAGCTAATTTGGGTGGGTTTCTCCCATCATCCCCAATGTCACTTCTCTGTGTTTTACAGCCCTGACGAGAACGTCGGTTTCCTCGGCTGTGAACCGCTCCTGGTGTGCGCCGGCAAATCCGCCGTTATAATAGCAATGCGCCATGGAACAAGCGCGCCAGCCCTTAAAGGGAATGTGAGAGGACGCTCTGATTGGTTTATTTCACGTTACGCCCAAACCACACCTATGAATAATGAAGCTACTTCAGACCAACCCCTTTTAGATTTGCGTCGGGCGCAAGAGTCATTTATCCCGCTGGGAAAATAGCAACAGCGCCGGGATCCGCCCACAAAGTTACTTGCGCTTTGCACTTTGACACTTGCGTTTCAGATCGTTAAAATAGGGCCCTGAGAGAGACTGGCAAAATTCCCATCAAATCACATTCAAACCAAAATATCTGACTTCCTGTTGGTCGGAGCTAATGACTGTAAATTAGAAAGTTGTCCGGCTCGGGGAGATAAATAAAAATACCGATTTTTGTTACTGTAGGTAAAACTAATACCCCATTTTTGACTAAAGGTGGCGCTACTGAGCCCCTTACCACGCCCGTTTCTGAAACTTTGCACAAGTGTACTAGGCAATAAATTTAAAGTGTCTGTCGAGTTTCATGCAATTTCAAGCATGTTAAGAGTCTCAAAAACTTTAAAAAAGAATATTAAAGTTTGATGCGTTGCCATGGCAACAGTATTTAAGATATCAATAATCATTTCACAGGTCTACATTTGCCGTGTGTTTACATTATACACATAAAGTTTGAAGCAAATCGGGTAAAAATAAGAGGGTGATTTTAAAGCATTTTGAAAGTGACACACTTCCTGCTGCCAGTTGGTGGCGCTATAACTTTGACTCACAATAGTCACATCCATGTGATCGGCCTCTTACAGCGAACACACTGCTGAAGTTTCATCAAGATCAGTTAATGTATGAGGATGTTATAACACACTTCCTGTTTCCAATATTCGCCATAAATTCGTTTCCTCGCCACGGCCAAACCGTTCGAGATATCAAAAATCCCCTGGCAATTTTTCATCCTCCATGTCTTGACTTCATGCACACCGAGTTTCGTGGTGATTGGTTGAATCGTCTAGGAGGAGTATTTTAAATTCCATTGCATGTGTTTTTTAAACTACGCCAAATAGCCGACTTCCTGTTGGGCTGGCGTAAAAAGTAAAAGCACGAAGGATATATGAACCGATGAGATCTAAAAGTATATCGATTTTCATATTATTACATGCAAGCGTGTTTGATTTATGGACCAAGTTTTCGGACCCCGTTCCAGGGGGCGCTGTCGAGCCCCCCTGCCACGCCCGGGTCCCAACTTCAGCCCGGCTCTAATGGCCGCGGGTTCTGACCCGTGTGCAAAGTTTCAAGAGTTTTTGAGCACGTTAAGAGACCCAAAAGTGCCCGAATAGTCGTAAGAAAAATAATAATAATAATAATAATAATAATCCGAAGGAAAACAATAGGGCCTTCGCCTTTTCAAGGCTTGGGCCCTAATAATAATAATAATCCGAAGGAAAACAATAGGGCCTTCGCCTTTTCAAGGCTTGGGCCCTAATAATCCCATGGAAAACAATAGGGCCTTCGCCTTTTCAAGGCTTGGGCCCTAATTACAACAGAAATGCAAATTAACACATATTTGCACAAAAAAAAAGTGAAATGTTCTGCATGCAATAATGTTGGCATGTTATGCAATTCATCCTCATAAATAATATGGTAAACAGAACGAAATAATGTACAAAACTGATATTCTCGTCAATGTGTTCGTCTGGCGGAGCAGATATGCAATTAGATAGACAGATAGATAGATAATTAGAGAGATATATAGATAGATAGATGTATTAATTGTCCACTGGGGAAAGTTGTTTTCATAGTAAACATTTATTCATCAGCTATGGAATCATGGTATTCATGCATATGCCTTTAGTTTGTTTTATTTTTGATAAAACAACGTATGACGTATGTCTCAACCACACTCTAAAAAATGCTGGGTTGTTTCAACCCAATTTTGGGTAAAATATGGACAAACCCAAACTTTGGGTTAAAAATGTAATTGAAAAATTTAACCCAATGGCTGGGTTTGTCCATATTTTACCCAAAATTGGGTTGAAACAACCCAGCATTTTTTAGAGTGCATTCAGAAAGCTGCAAGAAAATGACATTCGCACTGAACTATTTCCCATTTCCATGTAGATTATAACCGACATCTGTAGCTTGTCAGATGCAATTAAATGGATGGAAATAAAATGCCCCATCACAATGCGTAATGACACACAATGGCTGATCTTGTCCGACCATTTCTTTTTTATTTCGGCCACAGTCCGAGGTTGTGAGGCTACAGCATTTACGCCGTCTATAACCTTTTGCCACTCAAGTGCCTTTTTGGCATTAGTAATGCCCACACTGTGCCCTCCAAACAACATTGTTCTCCTCTTTTCCACCTCGCCAACGATAACTTCTATTTCACATTGAGTGAAGTTAAGTTTTTTTGATATCCTCTCTGTGTTTGCCATGATTTCGCAATCGTTGAATATTAACTTGTGGGCGTTTCACAGACTATTTATGGGCAACTATGGGCGTGACATGAAGCCGCAAAAGCTGCGCTACATTTAGAATTGATTGTGATTTATTAAGGGAAAACTGCGTAGGATGTGCGTAAGCACGGTTTTATAAATCTGAATATTTCTGTGTGTACGCACGTCCTATGTTTCATCCGTACGCCACTTCTGATGCAAATTATACGCAAAGTTTTATAAATGAGGCCCCTGGGCGTTATATTAGACAGCAAATTATCGAAAATCATATTTCATTTGTTACAGAAACAGCCTTTTTCCACGTCAGAAACATTGCTAAACTACCTGTTTCTGATGCAGAAAAGTTAGTTCATGCATTCATGACCTCTAGACTAGATTACTATATTGCATTACTAGCTTCTTGTCCTGCATCCTCAATAAACAAGCTACAATTAGTCCAAAATGCAGCTGCTAGAGTTCTTACTAGGTCAAGAAAATATGGTCATATAACATCAATTTTATTATCTCTACACTGGTTAGCTATCAAGTTCTGTATCAATTACAAAGTATTGCTGACCTATAAGGCCCTAAATGGTTCAACATGCACCAATGCTACATTTTCTAAATGAAATTATCATATTTAACAAACAAGTATTCATTACTTCAATGAGTTAATTGTGTCTGCATTAAATTATTACATAGTTTAAATTAATACTGTATTTGCTAACTGGGATTTTCTATATGTACATTTCTGAAATACATAACTTAGACAGTTACCTCTGATAACAGATCACTCTAAATTTAAATATGGACACTCTCTGCTTTGAAATGATGTGTATTGTGAGAAGCGCTATACAAATAAACATGAATTTAAATAAATTGAAAGTTAAACCTCATATAAATTTTAAAATATTGCTGATGACTTACAAAGCAGTAAATGGTTTAGCTCCGCAGTACTTGAGCGAGCTCTTAATGCATTATAGTCCTTCGCGTCTATTGCAATCTCAAAATTCCGGCCAGTTAATAATAATATATTAATAATAATACCTAGAATATCAAAATCGACTGCTGGCGGTAGATCCTTTTCCTATTTAGCACCAAAACATTGGAACAGTCTTCCTTACATAGTCGGGAAAGCAGACACACTGTGTCAGTTCAAATCTAGATTAAAAACACATCTCTTTGACCTAGCATACACATAACACATTAGACTTCTATAATTCAATGTTAGGCTGCATAGATTAGGTCAGCCGGAACCAGGAATACTTCCCATAAATCCTGATGTACTTGTTACATCATAAGAAGGATGGCGTCTACGCTAATATTAGTCTCTCTGTTTATCCCGAGGTTTACTGCAGTCCGCCGGATCCAGGCCGTATCTGGATCTGATGAAGGACCTGCGCCTGGACACGATGACAACGCAGTCCTGAAGTGTCAACTAGTCTCTCCCCTGTAAAGGCCTCCTTCCCTTCCCTTTACCTCTGTACATATAAAACGTTGTCGGGATAATTCCGGTTCACATGGCTATGCGGAAGCGATACAAAATTCTGTATGATAAATTTTTGTGCAAATGAGCGGCCGAATCGCATTAAGGGTTTTCTGATAGAACGGTGTCGTGTTAGCAACTTAAGCTAAGTTAAATATAAAGAAAAAAATAATAGATTCACCATTTTTGATTCACCATTCGTGGCAGCGAGCTATAATGCACATACGTGTTATTTTTATGTTTCTTAGAGGTTGAATTCATTTCAAAATCTGCCAAACTTCCAATACTACTTATGAATAGGATGTCTACTTCATAAATTGTATGAACATTGTAAAAATAATGTTTCAGATCACTCAAACAACATATGGAAATGGGGCGCCCTTATATGGGCAGTAATGTCAACTAGTGAACAAGTTTGGTACTGCGCCCAAACAAAATCTCACTGAAAGCTGATTTATGCCTTTGATTTTTTTGCAGTTTTAGAGTCTACCAGGTTTTGAAAATATATATTTGATATAAAATATGAATAATTACATTTTTAACATTGTACATTTTCATAAACTCAAACTTCTATAACTTTTTTTCTGTTTAACTGTCTGAATTTACAGTATTTCACTTCTACAAAAATCTGCCAAGTGTCTTCTTAAAAACAAGACCGATCTTACATCTATATTCCAAGCATTCTTGAATTACAACCATTTAAGTTTGGAATGCGCATTTTCATGTCTATTAAAAAAAGGGGGGCGCTTGATAAGGGGTTAAAACATTTTCAGACCTTTTTTTAAAACAATTGAATGGATGCTATCTTTTGAACTCTTAGCATGAAAACAAACTGAGGTTTCTACCATTCTTTCATGATTTTTCATGTTCATCACTATTTCAAAATAAAGGTCTGAACACGCCTTAGGAGTATGAAAATATTCTTGTTGCAAATTGATAAATTACGGCTCCTCTGTAATGTATTTAAAAAAACAAAAATAAAAACTAGAGATTGTATTGTAAGCTTTCAAATGATATAGTTTGTCAAGATTGGTTCAGGTTTAGTAGGATATTACTGTTTTAAATATATAATGGCCGATATAATGTGTATTATGTATAATGCCGATGCCAATATAAGGGGTTAATAACTAATGATCACTATGACGGAAGTGAATTAATCAAAACTAACTTTAGCTGGACAATAACTTTATTCTAGAGCTGCCGTAATGCCAAAACAATCCCTGTTACTTTAATTTCCTATTATCACTGTGAAGCTGCTTTGAATTTGAAAAACAATCTATATAGTTAAAAGCGCTATATAAATTAAGGTGACTTGACTTGACTGGCCCTGCAGGAGCAGGGTTGTGTGTCAGCTGTCACATTGCTTGGTTCTCATAGCACATATTTTTTGACTGAGACTTCAGGGTTCACCTTTCATATATTTAGTATGATTCTACACAGTGCGTTACATTCACTTAATAAAAAGCTGATGCTGTGCTGTACAATACATATTGTCAAGAGGACACACAAAAAAAGGTTTAAAACTCCCTCTACGCTTGAGCAGCAGGGCCTGACTGCAGTGTGATGATGTTTGCATATCTAAAGATAGCAACCAGGTGAACCACCACTGCAGACTTCATTTGCATTTACTGTTGGTGAGTACCCATCCATTTTGCAGTTTTTATACTTAGAGGGATAACAATAGACATATGAGAGAACAAATGTGTAGATGACAGCTTGATTTAGTTCTTAAAATTTGATAAAGGTGATCAGATAACAGAACAGTTTATGTTAATATGTTATGTTGATTGTTGTAAATTTCAGAAGAATCAAAATAAACTTTTGCTATAACTTGTTTTTGATTAGATAAACAGTCAGAAAAAAATTCTCTCTGTTAGGTCAGATGGTTTCTATTAGGTCAGGTGGTCTTGCAGTACCCAGCAGGTATTGAACAACAATGGCGCCCTCCTCTGGTAAAAGCTTACAGTCTTCAATTTCCCTTTAATAGTAGAGAAAACTACACGTAACTGTTTTAGAGATAACATCCTCAGATCTGAAGTAGAACATGACCAGACTTGTGGCTTGTGACGTGCCTTTATGGCTCGTACAATTATAGTGCAGTGGGGGGGGGCTTTGAGGTAATTATGTGAAACACCTGCAGAGAGTTATAAAAGGTGATGGTTCTCTGACCTCAGTCGCTCCTCGGTTACCCTTTAGTCTTTTTGTTATTTTGGGTTTGCTGCTTTATTTGTTTATTATTCGTTTGCTTCATGTATTAGTTTTGTTTGGGATTTTATGTTTGCAGGCCTGTGATTTGGAGCGCGTATTTGGGGTTTGTGTTCATGACGCAGCTTATTCTTTATTTAAGTTGATGTGCTGAGCAGAATGTTTTCCGTCATGTTTTTCCTTATTTAATTATGAGTTGTTAATGTTATTTTTGTTCCTAAGTTCCTTTTCTTTAATTTTGTGACTGACACTGATTTTACTAACAACAGTAACACATTGCTTCAAGTAGTGTTGAGGAATTTACTTGAAAAAGTTACAGCATACAGCATATATGTATCATACATGATACAATACTGCATTACATTCGTTATAAAAAGTAGGTATGTACTTAGTAATTACGTTTCATTGTTACTTAGAATTAGTACATAGAAATGTGTCTTCATATCTTTGAGCTGACAATCACTCTCCTCCAAGTGAAAGTGCTGTCCTGCAAAATGTACTGTATCTCCAACTCTGATAAATCGTGCCTTCCTGTAAGTTTCAGGTACTCCCGAAGAATGTTTTGATTGTTTGTTTGATTAGGGTTAGAGATAAACTCTGCAGGATAGACCTCGAGGGCCAGACATATGCAGTAGGATACACCACAAAAAGGTACATTAGGGAGACTTTACTGGGATATGTATTAATGCAGGCATTCACAAGTTTGCATGTAATTCTTGAGTATTATAATGGTAAACATTGAACTTGCTGTGCAAGATTGTGGGTTTGAGATACTCAGATGCTCTTAAGGCTCAAATGCTGTTACTGTGTACTACAAATAATGAGACACTCTGAATTATATTTGTTTACCAACAGTATTTTGCCGTTTTAAAAACACAAATCTAAAGGTGGACTGAAAGAAAACTTATTGTGCTCTGTATGTTACTAACAAGTATGTATGACACACAATGGAGATATGTTCAGTTGTATTCTTTATTAAATAAATTAAACAAATAAAAAAAGTGATGTGTTACATTGTAAAAGTTATTCAGATATTGGGATTGTACTACATAAGTGCTTGAATGCTTTGGCAATATTCTAACCTTTTAGAGTCACGCTAGTTTGTTGAATCTGAGAAAGATATTTCAGTGGTTATTCTCTGCTGTACAGTCCCATCAGCTTAGTCTAATTCCAACAATTACATTAATCTATGAGAAAGCATAAACAGGAAACACAAATAATGTTTGAGGGTAGGGAGTATGTTCTGTCATGATCTGCACATAAGCCAGCTGATTCAAACAATGTATTTTTTTTACACACAATGTTGTGTCACAATAACAACTGAGTGTGAAGAGGTTACAAGCATAATGACAAAAATAATTAAAATTATGACATGATTGGCTGGAGTCATTTATCTGTTAGGTTACATCCATCATTAATTATTCAGTTATGTGGGCTGAATAATTTTTTATATATATTAATATTAATAAATTTCAGCAATTTAGCCAAATAAGTGAACACTTGTAGATGTGCATAACATCTTATTCAAACACAGCATGCTGAGAATTACAAATACTAATACAGTTTTACAAAATTAGATTTAATTGCAGTTTCAAGTGTGTGATGCACTTCCTCCTTTATGCATATCAAAGTTTCAGTCTGTAACTCACATAAAGCTATCATATGACTACAGTATAGTTGGAATATATTATTTTCAAAAGCTATTCGGTAGCACTTTATAAAAACTGCACGCTATTAATCATTAGTTAAGCATTAGTAAAAAGTTAATTCATAATTTATAAAGCATTAATAGACATTAGTAAGCGGTTTATAAATACAGCTATAAATGCTTTATTCTTGATTTAGAAGCATATGTTTAATAATTGTATTTTCATACTTTATTAATTTATTTATGAATAAGTAGCATTATTAACAAACCAGTTATTTAGGAGTTGTCAGTGATTCATAAGTGTAAGTAAATATAAGTAAAATCAGGTAGTTATAAAATAGTTATATATTTTTGTGAGCTCATCTAAAGTGAGGACTATTAATGCTTTGTAAATCATTTACAAAGGAGATTTAAAGGCTCATTTATCTTCTAAACTGAAAAAGGAAACAAACACAACACAGTGATACAGAACATAAAAATATTTAACTGAGCCTTTAAATCTCCTTTGCTTTACAAGGCATAAATAGTCCTCACTTTAGATGAGCGGACAAAAATAGTTAACTGATCACTACTAAATGCTTAATAACTGAATTAACCCTGAATTACAGTAGAAATAGGCTACATGTTAATAAAGCATTTTTTAACACACTAAGTAACTATTACTATATGTCTGAATAATAACATGTAAGAATGTACATTTAAATAGTTTATTAATAATTTACTCACACTTTCTAAGTGATCTTATGAACCACTGACAACTCCTAAATAACTGGTTTGTAAATAATGCAATACTTCATTTAGAAATGATAAATTGATAATTAATAAAGTATGACAATACAATTATTAAACACATTATATATATGCTTTTAAAACAAAAATAAAGCGTTTATAGCTGTATTTATAAACTGCTAATTAATGTCTATTAATGATTTATAAATTATGAATTAACTGTTTACTAATGCTTAACTAATGTTTAATAGCGTGCAGTTATTATAAAGTGTTACCAGATATTATTTTCAGAGATACAAGTAACTTAAGAACCCACACAAATAACAGTTTATTCCTCTTTGAAGACCCAAGTGTTTCCGTGCCCACCCCTGGGGATTTTATTTGCGTTGTGTGAATAATTTATTTTAGTGTGGTTTTTAAAAAGCTCTCTTTGCTAGAGCTATTCACAAACACGAAGGGCATATCATTTCCCTCTTATTTTCACTGCAAATTCCCTCACACTTGTCTCATTCACCTTATTACTCACTGACTGTAATTGCAGATTTGGCAGTGTGAGGTCAGATGTCTAACATGTACTCTTGAATGATCACTCACAGTCGGCTGCCCTCCTTTAGACTCAGCACTGACCTATGATGTCATGACTTAACAGGTACACTGTACATGTGCTGGAAAAGCATTGTAAATCCACTGGCAAATACCATGTCATTACAAACGAACAGGCTGATGGTAATCTCCAACAAACATCTACACTATTGAAAATAAAAGTTCCAAAAAGTTGGGTTTCATAGCAATGCATATTACTGACAGACTGGGAGGAGAGGTGCTGCAAAATAATGTGAAAATGTATCTTTTTTTTTGTGAAGAAATTAAGCATGAAAACCTATTCTAGTAGACCCCAAATACAAAATCGAGACATTGAAAATTGTCCACTTTAAAAAAATATTTTATAATGTGGCCTATTGAGCAGTTTATCCCAAAAGTGGGTCGCAAGACAGTTTTGAGTGGGTCATGGAGTGTGCAGTCAAGGAAACAACAACAACAACAAATGCAATTGTATGTTTTTCTGATGCAAGGCTTTAATAAAAAATTTAAAAAGTGTTTGGCGTGGTAATTCAATTCAATTCAATTTAGATTTATTTGTATAGCGCTTTTCACAATACATATTGTTTCAACGCAGCTTTACAGAAAATGCATTTCAGAAATGTATATAAAAAAAATACAGTTAGGTAATCATGTATTAATTTAGGGCATAACATATCGCATACCCTAGAACATACCCTAGAAGAGAAAATCTTTTCAGGTTAACTAGGTCTAATTTTGCCATGCCTACTCTAAAAAATAATGCCCTGTTAACTACATTTAATTGTGTCATGTCTAATATATCTAACAAAGCCATGTCAACAACATACATTTTTGTCCTGCCTACTAGATAAAATTGACAACATTATAATTTTAGCTAACTTGACTAGTTAATTCCAATGAAAGTTAAATACTTGTGTTCAATTAAATTAAAACCACTTTTTACATAGTAACAATAAATATTACTTGTCCACGTGAGGTTAGTCTACTATGAAGAGAGTCAATATGTTCAATATGTTTTGCAAACAAGGCAATAAAACGTTCACTAAGTTAAAAAATGACAAATAAAACATGAGAACACAAGAGAATATAGCATTTCCTTTTGTTTATTACTGTAAACATGAGATAGCAATTAAATGAGACTTAAATAAAACACCTCTGCTCACAGTGCAAAAATGCCAAAGCAACAATAACATGAGTATGCTAAAGAATATAATCCAGCATTTTCTTGTTCATTAGTGTAAACATGAGATAGCCAGCTATTAAATGTGCGATAGAGACTTGAACACCTCTGCTCACAGTGCAAAAAATGCCAATGCAACAAGAACACGATGCTAAAGAATGTAATCCAGCATTTTTTTTGTTCCTAACTCTAAACACAAGACTGCCAGTTACACAACACGATCTCACGGCAATTCGTACGAATTTTACGAGGTGGCTAATTCGTACCAATTCATACGACCTCACTCGTACGAATTTGTACGTTTTTTGCTAAATCGTACATATTTTACGATTTGCCAAAATCGTACGAATTCATACGAATGACCTACTCCTGACCCCGCCCCTAAACCCAACCGTCACGTGGGTTTAGACAAATCGTACAAATTCGTACGAGTGAGGTCGTACAAATTCGTACGAATTAGCCACCTTTTAATCACTCGTACAAATTCGTACGAATTGGTCGTGAGATAGCGTTGAGTTACATGAGATCAAGAAGAAACAAAATCAAAGTGCTCTGCTCACAGTGCAAAAATGCCAATGCTAATGCAACATACAATCAAGTATAAACCAGCATTTCCTTTTGTTCATATGGTTACATGAGAATGCCAATTAAATGAATTGAAATCCAATTGAGAAACTTAAAATCACGTCTGCTCAAAAAATGTTCAATGAAACGTCTCGGTTACGTATGTAACCCTCGTTCCCTGAAGGAGGGAACGGAGACGTATGTCGTGACCGACAAATAGGAATCTCGCTAGAGAGGCCAATCTACTTCGAGTGAAACTTAACAAGCCTAAGGACACGACGACGTATGACGTTCCGGAGGAGAGACTGGTTGACACTTCAGGTCAGCGGCGTCGTCGTCGTGTCCTGGCGCTGGTCCTTCATCAGATCTGGATACGGCCTGGTTCCGGTGGACAGCGGTAAACCTCGGGATAGACAGAGAGACTAATATTAGCGTAGACGCCATCCTTCTTATGATGTACCAAGTACATCAGGATTACGGGAAGTGTTCCCGGTCCCGGCTGTTCTAAACTATGCAGCCTAATTATATAACTCTATAATGTGTTATGTGTATGCTAGGCCGAAGAGATGTGTTTTTAGTCTAGATTTGAACTGACAGAGTGTGTCTGCTTCCCGGACAATGGTAGGAAGACTGTTCCAAAGTTTTGGTGCTAAGTAGGAAAAGGATCTACCGCCAGCAGTCGATTTTGATATTCTAGGTATTATTAACTGGCCGGAATTTTGAGATCGCAGTAGACAAGAAGGACTATAATGCGTTAAGAGCTCGCTCAAGTACTGCGGAGCTAAACCATTTAGTGCTTTGTAAGTGATCAGCAATATTTTAAAATGTATACGATGTTTAATAGGCAGCCAATGCAGTGTTGACAGAATAGGGCTAATATGGTCATACTTCCTGGTTCTAGTAAGAACTCGAGCTGCTGCGTTTTGAACTAGCTGTAGTTTGTTTATTAAGCGTGCAGGGCAACCACCCAGAAGAGCATTACAATAATCTAGCCTTGAGGTCATAAACGCATGAACTAATTGTTCTGCATTATTCATTGAGAGCATATGACGTAATTTAGATATATTTTTAAGATGGAAGAAAGCGGTTTTACAGATACTAGACACATGACTTTCAAATGAAAGATTGGTATCAAAGAGCACACCCAGGTTCCTAACCGACGACGAAGACTTAACAGAGCAGCCATCAAGTGTTAGACAGTACTCTAGGTTATTACGTGTGTGTCACGCTCCGGGTAGGTGATGAAGGAGGTGAATACGTAGATAGTAAATCAAAGGTTTTAATTCTCAATAAGGCAAATAAACAAGGAGCGTGTCCTCAGAGCACAGACTTCTACACGAACATACACATGTATAAATGCAAGCATTAACAAACATTGACCGACAACTGAAAGGTGAAAGACAGGAACTTAAATACACAGAGGATGACGAGGGTACAACAGGTGATGACAATGAAGGATGATTAACTGATAAACCAGACAGGTGATGAAAATGCGCTAATGAAAATGACGACAGAGATGAAGAAAAACACTGAATAAGAAAAACAAACTAAAAGTCCATGGAAACAACAGAAAACAAAGTCCCAACCCTGACAGTACCCCCCCCCCTCCCGCCAGGCGCGACCCGCGCCGTAGATGGAGAAAGGCGGAGCTGACGGAGGGAGGGGCCATGGAGGAGGAAGGGCAGAGGGGTCCAGGGGGCCGACTGACGGAGGCGGAGCAGAAGAGGGAGGAGATCCGGGGGGAGCCGAAGAGCCGGCGGACCCAGGCGACACCGAGGGACCAACTGGACATGGCGGACCTGCCGGCTCTGGCGAGTGAGGGACTGACAGGGGACAGAAGGGCACGGTGACGACAGAGGGAGTGAGGACCAAAGAAGGAACTGAAGGGAGCGAGGAGTCCAACAGAGCCGGGAGGACGAAGGGACGAGGCATAGCCGGAGGAGAGCAGTCCAGAGGCGAGGGAAGGTGGACGAGTGACCAAGGTGGATTCGGGGGGACGAGTGAGCCTGGAGGAGCTGGTGGACTGAAGGGCCATGGAGGGGCTGAAGGAGGTAGGAGCCAAGGGGACGGTGATGGACAGCTGGCCTGAGGTGGAGTGCTGGAGACGGAGGCTGGAGGCGGAGACCGGAGATCCACCGACCAGGCAGTAACAATAGGCCGGTGGACCGCCGGCGACTCCACCTCCCTGAAGGTGACAGGAGGAGTAAAGGGTGCAGTACAGGACCAATCCGGTGCCGAGGTGATGAAGCCGGGCGACACCGGTGATGAGGAGGGCGGGCCGGGAGGGACCGGTGATGAGGAGGGCGGGCCGGGAGGGACCGGCAATGAGGAGGGCGGGCCGGGCGGGACCGGCGATGAGGAAGGCGGGCCTGGGCTGGACGGGACCAGCGGCGAAGGCTCTGGGCTGGACAGGACCAGTGGCGAAGGTGGTCCTGGGCTGGACGGGACCAGCGGCGAAGGCGGTCCTGGGCTGGACAGGACCAGCGGTGAAGGCGGCTCTGGGCTGGACGGGACCAGCGGGGAAGGCGGCTCTGGGCTGGACGGGACCAGCGGCGAAGGCTCTGGGCTGGACGGGACCAGCGGCGAAGGCTCTGGGCTGGACGGGACCAGCGGCGAAGGCTCTGGGCTGGACGGGACCAGCGGTGCAGGAAGCTCTGGGCTGGACGGTACCAGCGGTGCAGGAAGCTCTGGGCTGGACGGGACCAGCGGTGCAGGAAGCTCTGGGCTGGACGGTACCAGCGGTGCAGGAAGCTCTGGGCTGGACGGGACCAGCGGTGCAGGAAGCTCTGGGCTGGACGGGATCTCAGGAACAGAACGAAGCGGGAAGGCGGCCATCCTGGGAACCAGAATTAGGCGTGGCCGCCTTCTTGGCTGGAGACTCCCCAAAGCTGCTGCTAGATCCATTTGTGGTCGGGCCATGGGACTCGCAGAGGCAGCTCCCGAAGCAGCGGGTGTTTGCGGAAATGAAGGGAGGTGAGGATCTTGAGGGACATCAGCGATGATGGGAGGATTAACTGGTGGATTTTGTTGTAAGGCTTGACGAACAGCTTGAACCAGATCCGCGAAAGTATCGCGCGGTGGTGAATCCTCGGAATCGGCTGCAGCTTGCATGATGGTCTGGTCTTCTGTCACGGATACAACGGAAGCAGACAGGTGGTAAGTTGAATTGAAGTTTATTGAACAAGGTGCAACAGATCCGGGATGCAATGGTGAGTAGATACTTTGAAGTTAGAGTTCACAAAGACTTAACTGAATGGTAAACAATGTCTCTTGGTTGTAGATGCTGGCGAAAGGGTTCGCGAGGGTTCTCAATGGAAGGCAGACGGATGGTTGAAGACAGCAGATGGGAGACACCGAACACGACAGGTAAGTAGAATCTCTGAGGTGAGTAGCGTGGATGAGTCTGTATGTCAGTGGTGTTTGACGAGACCAGACAATGACTGGTGAGTGAGAGTGGTGTATAAAGGGTGTGACTGATGAAGAGGCCAGGTGAAGGTGATTAGAACTCAGGGGAAAGTGAACGAGTGGGTGGAGCGAGTGATGATGAGGATGGAGTGAGTGATGATGAGGGCGTGGCTGTGACAGTGTGGAAGTTTTTTGTCCAATAATTAGAATCTCTGTTTTTTCTGAATTTAGTAGTAGGAAATTACTAGTCATCCAATTTTTTATATCAGCTATGCATTCCGTTAATTTTGTGAATTGGAAGGTTTCGTTAGGTTTTGAAGAAATATACAGCTGAGTATCGTCGGCATAACAGTGAAAGCTAATTCCATGTTTCCTAATTATATCTCCTAATGGTAGCATATACAGAGTGAACAGCAGCGGTCCTAGTACTGAGCCTTGTGGTACGCCATACTGAACTTGTGATTGATAAGACATCTCTTCATTTACTGCTACAAACTGATAACGGTCAGATAAGTATGATTTAAACCATGCTAGTGCAATTCCACTAATGCCAACATAATGTTCGAGTCTATTTAAAAGGATGTTGTGGTCAATGGTGTCAAATGCAGCACTAAGATCAAGTAATACTAATAGAGAGATACAACCACGATCGGATGATAAGAGCAAATCATTTGTGACTCTAACGAGAGCTGTCTCGGTACTATGGTACGGTCTAAATCCGGACTGAAAATCCTCGCAGATATAATTTCTTTCAGGAAAGGAACACAGTTGTGAGGATACTGCTTTTTCTAATATCTTTGACAGAAATGGCAGATTAGAGATCGGCCTGTAATTGACTAGTTTTGTAGGATCAAGTTGCTGTTTTTTAACAAGCAGTTTAATCATAGCTAGCTTAAAGGTTTTTGGTACGTATCCTAGAGACAAAGATTAATTAATGATATTAAGAAGAGGATCTATGACATCTGGAAGCATCTCTTTCAGCAGCTTAGTCGGTATAGGGTCTAACATGCACGTTGTCGATTTAGATGATTTGACGAGTTTGCAAAATTCTTCCTCTCCTATAGCAATGAATGAATCAAATTTTCCCTCAGGGAGACTACACTGCACTTCCTGATGCGATACTGTATTAGACGGTTGCATAGTTATAATTTTGTCCCTGACATTATCGATCTTATAAGTGAAGAAGTTCATAAAGTCATTACTGCTGTGTTGCTTGGAAACTTCTGGGCTTGAAGCTTTCTTTTTCGTTAGTTTAGCCACTGTTTCAAATAAATACCTAGGATTATGTTTATTTTCTTCTAATAGGGTTGAAAAATAAGCAGATCTAGCAGCTTTTAAAGCCTCTCTGTAAGTAATCGAGCTCTCCTTCCATGAAATCCAAAACACCTCTAGTTTTGTTTTCTTCCAGTTGCGCTCCATTTTTCTGGCTGCTCTCTTAACCCTCAGGGGACTAAGCCCTTTTTGGTCCGTTTTCTCTATTTTTACATTAGGGCTTATAAACCATATGTAATGGAGATGGAACACCATGTGTTTGGTATCTATGGATTCAGAAGACCCTAAGCTAACATAAGCATGCATGTAATGTGTTTATAAAGGAAGTATGAGTGAAAAATGTACAATAATCGAGAGAATTTCACAAATGAAAATTAGATTTTTGTCATTTATTACTGAAAATCACACCTCACACAACAATAGTGAACAGTTTTTGAACCAAAAAAATATTTGTCAAACCCTTTGCTTGACAGACATTTGTAATTGTTCAATCAAATGTGTTAAGAACAATGAAATAAGGAACTTTTTTTACAAACAGTCCCAGGCGTGAAAAAGCGTCTGCTTCGAACTAAATGAGACCTGCTTGCTCTGAAGAACAGACACACTCACAACCTGGCAGATTTACTTTCCACTAACTGTTCCAGAGCTTGTTCTGCCGTAAATCTTACTGCTTGCCATCATAAAAGTGCTAAAACAATACAATAATAATGCTATTTAAGTTATTCTGTCTCTCTCTTATATAGATCTCTGTGCGCTCTGTAATACTCCGCTCCGTTCGCGATCTGTCTCATTCTCCGTCCACATGACGCTGTTTGTTTGTACATGTTGAAGGCTACAGAGTCCTCTGATTGGCTAGAATACGTCTTGGTAACCTTCCTCTGATTGGGTAAAAAAAAAATCCTCCCAGCGGCAATTTTTCCATTGGTGGAATTTGCCTAACAACATCGATTTCATTGGCCTTTTTATGCAGTGGTATTGCGCAACAGCGAAGCGTGTGAATAATACAAACGGGATATCACTGTTTTCAGCGGAATCTGAGGAAGACGGCAAAAAAGACCGCACCTCTCTATCATTAATAGTTTTGAAGATAATTGCACATTTGTAAAAGTATGCCATTTTGGGCGGTACCGCCCAATTCGTCCTCAGAGGGTTAAGGGCCTGAGTGTGCTCGTTGTGCCACGGCGTTGGACTATGTTCTTTAATCTTCTTTAAGCGCAGCGGAGCAACTGTGTCTAAAGTGCTGGAAAAGAGAGAGTTAAAAGTTTCTGTTGCAATATCAAGTTCTTCTAAGCTATCCGGGATGCTGAGATGATGAAACTGATTAGGAAGATTATTGATAAAGCAATCTTTAGTGGCAGAAGTGATCGGTCTAACATATTTATAACACGGAGTCGGCTTTGCAGCCTTGGCTAAATGTAATTTACACGAGACTAGATAGTGATCTGAGATGTCATCGCTCTGCTGCAGTATTTCAACGGCATCAACATCTATTCCATGTGATAGTATTAGATCTAGAGTATGATTACGACAATGAGTAGGTCCTGACACGTATTGTCTAACTCCAATTGAGTTTATAATGTCTTTAAATGCCAATCCCAATGCATCTTTTTCATTATCTATGTGTATATTAAAGTCACCAACAATTAGTACTTTATCTGCAGCCAATACTAATTCTGATAGAAAGTCCGCAAATTCTTTTATAAAGTCTGTATGGTACCCAGGTGGCCTGTATACAGTAGCCAGCAGAATTTTCAAACGTGATTTATCGTTTACACTGTATATTTTTACATTAAGCACCAACACTTCAAAATAATTATATTTACAACTAGATTTCTTAGTGGTTTTGAAAATATTACTATAAATTACAGCAACACCTCCTCCTTTGCGTTTCAGACGAGGTTCATGTTTATAACCGTAATCTTGTGGGGTTGACTCATTTAAAGCAATGTAATCGTTTGGTTTTAGCCTGGTTTCTGTTAAACACAGCACATCTAGGTTATAATCTGTAATCATATCATTAACTATTAGCGCTTTTGAAGTAAGAGATTGAATATTCAGCAACCCAAGCTTTATCATTTGCTCATTTGTATTATATCTGTTTTTTATTTGTTGAAGATCAATTAAATTTTTAACCTTAGATGGGTTTGAACGTATTTTTGATTTCCAAGTTCGGGGAACAGACACAGTCTCTATATGAAGATATCTAGGTGAAAGAGGCTCTATGTGATGGGATTTATCTGACCTTGGTGACGTGAGGCCGCTAGCAGACGGTCGGTTAAGCCAGTCTGTCTGCTTCCTGACCTGAGGCCCAGATTGTCATGTTTTATCTCTAAGACTATGAGCCAAATTACTAGAGAGAAGAGCAGCACCATCCCAGGAGGGATGAATACCATCTCTTTTCAACAGGTCAGGTTTGCCCCAAAAACTTTTCCAATTGTCTATGAA
The DNA here is from genome assembly GCF_949152265.1 of Phoxinus phoxinus. Lineage (NCBI taxonomy): Eukaryota > Metazoa > Chordata > Actinopteri > Cypriniformes > Leuciscidae > Phoxinus > Phoxinus phoxinus. The sequence goes on from NC_136883.1 coordinate 13,142,164, forward strand.
TTCTATATTATTTCGTGGACACCACCCAGACAGCCAGCCATTGAGTGAACACAATCTACTAACTCTAATAATCTCATCACTCCGGCGAACAGGAAGGGGGCCAGAGCAAATTACAGTGCTTGACATCGTACTTGCAAGTTCACACACCTCTTTAATATTAATTTTGGTGATCTCCGACTGGCGGAGTCGAACATCATTAGTGCCGACGTGAATAATAATCTTAGAGAATTTACGTTTAGCATTAGCCAGCACTTTCAAATTTGCTTTGATGTCAGGCGCTCTGGCTCCCGGCAAACATGTGACTATGGTGGCTGGTGTCTCTATTTTCACGTTCCGTGTAATAGAATCGTCAATAACTAGGGCACAATCAGAATAATTCTCAGTGGGTGTTTCACTGAGCGGGGCAAATCGATTTGTTATCGGAACGGAAAAGTGTTTTTTTGATCCGCGATTAGAGCGACTTCAATATGAGCAGTACTTCAATATGAGCAACATTTCCTTGCTTTAAGTAGTCTATCTAGGCTAATAGGATGTCAATTAACTAAGCAAGTGTTAATGCAAGTGTCGTTTTTCATTATTAGGCACGTAGCGGTTTTCATTAGGGTATTAGGCTACCTTGATTTAATTTAATTGAATTCACAACTTTTCTCTCTCTCTCTCTCTGCCTTTTTAGAATTACACTTTACTGGGGCCTGCACAAACATGTCATTATATATGTATTTCGATGACATTATTATTATTATTTTATGTAGGACACAGACATATTTAGATGTCGTAATTCCATGATTTGGTGCGTCTGTGTTATGGTTCGCATGATGGCCCTGTTATCTAACAACCAATCACCGTGATCATTGCGAGGAAGCTCGTGCATGAGAATTGACGTCATCCATAGCAACGAAGACTCTAAGTTTAGCAGTTGTCATTTTTCCTTACTAAGAGTAGGTCTGAAAGGCGTTGTGAATAACTTTTAAGAGAACACTCCTAGCTAAAATCTTTTAGTGCGATTTAGGAGTACTCCTAGTGGTAAGATAAAATTCTTTGTGAATACGGCCCCAGAAATCCAGTGGAACATCAACGACACGTCTCTCAAGTACTTCAACGGCTACGCGAATTCTCCCTGTTTCTGAAAGCAGAGAAGTGTTCCTTCCATCAAACCTCAGTTGAGTTCCTCGGCTATCACCTCAGTGAAGAGGGAGTAGAGATGGATGATCATAAAACCAAAGCCATTACCTCCTGGACCACTCCGCAGTCTGTTAAGGAATTACAACGATTTCTTGGATTTGCAAACTTCTATCAAAGATTTATTCACCAATACAGCATACTAACAGCTCCTCTGACCTCTCTCCTCAAAGGTAAACCAAAAACTCTTCAACAACTCTGAGGCAGAACATGCTTTTCAGTCTCTCAAGACAGCGTTCACCACAGCTCCATTACTCCAACATCCAAATCCTGAAGAAAGGTTCATTGTTGAAGTTGATGCTTCTACTACAGGAGTAGGAGCTGTCCTGTCCCAGTACTCGGCTTCTTCATCCAAACATATGCCTTGTGCATTCTTCTCCCGCAAGCTATCTCCTGCAGAGATCAACTACGATATTGGCAATCGAGAATTCCTGGCGGTTAAACTTGCTCTAAAAGAGTGGAGACACTGGTTAGATGGAGCCAAACATCCATTTATTGTTCTCACAGACCACAAGAATCTTCAGTACTTGAAAGAAGCAAAGAGACTTAATCCATGCCAGGCCAGATGGGCACTCTTCTTTACTCGCTTTCATTTCCAGATCTCCTTTCGTCCGGGCTCGAAGAACGTCTGAGCGGATGCCTTGTCTCGTCTCCATGCCCCCGAAGTTTGCCACGAAGAACCTGAGAATATCCTACCGGAAAATATGTTTGTCAATCCCATTCAGTGGGATTTAAATGAACAATTAGTTGAATTGTCCCAACAACAACCCAGTCCTCCGGAGTGTCCAGCCGGGAAGTTTTATGTACCCGAAAATTTCGTACCTCTCTAATCTCATCAGCACATTCATCTGTTGGCACTGGTCATCCTGGAATTAACAAAACCGGTTTCACTCTCCAGTCTCATGTGGTGGCGATTTAATGATATTCACTGATCTTTAGTAAAATATAGATGATTCAAAGAATGTCACATGTGTGACTCTCACTTGTAGTGAGAGAAGATTCTTTTATGTACCTGGGAAGGCAGAAGGGAGAGACACTCCAGAGAACAGACGAACAAGGACCTCTGACCTAGATGTCAGAAGGCCATTTGGTGAAGGAGGGCTTAGTCTATGGAAAACTACTGGTAGGAAGGCTCTGCGGAGAAGGCCTTGAAACTTATAGATAAAAGCTGGTTCAGTCTGTCTGGGGGTGTGTCACTCTTCTGCACAGGGTAACAACTGTGTATTAGACTGCTCCTATTCTTGCAAGAATAAATACTTCTATTTTATAATTTGACTCTGAGTGTCTCTTACGCAGTGATGTTTGTTTGATGAATTTTTGCCACAACAATTTGGTGTCAGAATAGTGGGATTCCTTGGACGATGGCTCCTGGACCTGAGATCGGACGGTGTTTGGCCACCTGGACTGAGTAAGTTCCAGCTCTACCTCGTAAATTTGAGAGAGAGAGGCCGGCCGATGTCAGAGCCGGGAGAATCGGACACTGGAATCAAAAGAACTCGAGGTGGCTCAGAACAACACATCTCTGGGTAATGTATAATTAAATTCAGTTTAATTGGGGGAAGAATGAAATTGAACCATATTGGCTGAGGACTGTTTTCTGTGGTACGTAATCTGAAATTAATTGAGATCTACGTACAGATCAAGATATTTCAAACAGATACGAGGAAAATAATCTGAAATTAATTGAGGTCTGTGACAGAACAAGATATTTCAAGCAGATAAATAATCTGGAATTAATTGAGAACTGTGACAGACCAAGACATTTCATACAGATAGGTACCTGGAAATTAATTGTTCCACCACGGAGCAAGTTATTTTTGGGTGCTGAAGCTAATTAGGGGGAACCAAGACAATCGTAACAGATTTGTTGGTAAACCGTAATTAGGAGGACACTAATAGTGTAACCCGTCCGATTTGGGTTAAAAGAAAGATCGGGTTTGTCGGGGACGCTTGACAAATAAAGAGAACGCGCGTAAAAGAGAAATCCACAGAAAACAGATAAGCGGCCAATATGGGGAAGTCTAAAAAGCAAGCTTGCGAAATTTGGTACACCGGTGTTTTGTCAAATGAGATAAAATTAAGGGCAGAAATGTATGATATTGAGCGCCACAAGATTAAAGATGGTGCGGGAATCAGTTGAACAGGGCAGTGAGAAACAAAGGTTGTTGTGTCTGCGTTCAACGTGTGTAAAAGTGTGAAAAGACAATGAGTTGTTGGCTTGAAGCAGATAAAAGATAAAAGAGTCGATGTAGAATGTATTTCCATATAGTAAGATTGAATATAACTGATAAAAGGTTTTTATTTTTTTAAGACATTAGATGTCAGAAGATTTTGTTTGTAACAAAAGTTGAAGTAGCAAGCAGCAATAAGGCTGTCTTTGTGAAGGATTGAGATTTGAGTAATATGATATTTTGGTTTCTGTAAAAACAGTAGAGATAAGTTGTACAGAGACAGTAATGATAATAGTTGTGGAATCGGCAGACTAACCATTTTGAGAAGAAAACAACTGTAGAAAATGTATGTTATGAAAATAACATTTCTGATAAAATTTATGGAACTATATATGAACGGCTGTTAAAGGACAAGTTCGGTATTTTACACTTAAAGCCCTATTTACAGATCGTATCTGATGAAATAGAACGGTTAAGTTTAAAATTTGGACACATGTTCCAGTCCCGAGAATTTTGGGTTTATTTCGCTTCCCCCCCACCGCCACACAATGGTTGTCTATGGCCACTGGAAGATTCCTTCCTAAAACACATTAAACTTTCGTTTACAAAGACGTGAAACTCACCGAGTGGTCAGGGGTGTTCACTGATACGGGCCCAAAAAAAAACGCTGAAAAAGATGCATTCCAACAGGTTTTATCGTAGTGTTTGTCCAACTCCATTGATTGTATTGAATGTGCTGTGTGAGGTACGTTATTCCTCCGCCGCTTCTTCTTCTGCTTCTTCTGTGTATTAAATGAAATGCCAGCGGTTTGCTTGCAATCGGCAAAGGTGCATTATCGCCACCAACTGGTGTCTATTATTCAAGCTCTCAACGGAAGAATCTGGGTGTGACGCGTTTGGCAAAATAGGTCCACAAACGCTAAATAAAACTAAAATTCTCGGGACAGGAGCATGTGTCCAAATTTTAATCTTAACCGTTCTATTTCATCAGATACGATCTGTAAACAGGGCTTTAAGTGTAAAATACCGAACTTGTCCTTTAAGTCAGATTAAGAAATGGTATGAAAACTGAGGTTCAGATTAAAAATAATGAATGATAAAGTATTGAGTATGATTAACAGGGATTAACATGATATAAAGATAATGAATGTTTCATTAAGCAAAATGGGGAACAATTCTATATTTTAATGGTAAAATAAAGAGTGAAATTATGTTTATTTTCAGTTTGACAACCATTATCTTTTGAACCTAAAGACTCCAGCTATGCTAAAATTATATAAAAGCTACAGGAGAATGTGAAGTTTAAATCTTATTTAAACCTTAAATATTATACTTTTAGAGTTAATAAAAAAAAAAAACGAACAGTGGAAATGAGCAGTTAACATATGTGTGTCTAGCATAAGTGTGTGTGATGGGGACAGCACTTTATGTCTTGTGTTAGTTTAGGGCAGCTATTCCGCCTGAATAGTGAGTATATTGTGTCTTTAACCTCTGGAGAGTGTTTTATCATTACAGATGAGTTAAGGCAAGTGACAAATTGTAAAGAAGGCAAATGCTGAGTGAATCTGATGAGAAGATGATAGAGAACATGGGACGAGCTTTAAGTTGATTGGTCATCACGCTCCGTCTGGTAGTAATTACTTTTGTCATTTATGATGTGGATTTGAATTACTTTTGGATAAGTTTAGGTATTTATATAAATTGGAATTGTGGAGTTGTAGATCATGGTTTGAAATAAAAGAAGATGTTATAGATTTGACAGCAACAACAAAGATGTGACACATTGGCTAAGTCAATATCAAATTATGCAGAGAGCCATTTATGATTATCGTAAACAGGAGGAGAATGTTTTTTTGACTGACATTGACCAAGTCTGTACAGCACGACCTGACTTTTAAAAATGGTTGCGAGACAAAACAACAGGCCTGAAAAGCAGGATACGCAGTGAGACTGAGGGCCGTTGCCCTTCAAATACTTCGATAAGAGAATGAAATTGTGGCTTTAAGTGAAGAATGTAATATTTTTGTTTCAGAGACAGAGAAAGATGTCTGGAGGAAATTTGTCTGAAGACACTATGTTAAATGTTATGTTAAATTGATGATCGAGTTGTGTCGACCATCAAAAGGGGGATGGTATAACAATTGCCAAATATGGGTTATTAAGGGGTAATTGGGTAAAAGCCCTGAAAGAAGCCATTCTTCTGCCTAACAAAATTGCTGCCTGGATTGTTTCAACAGGAAACGCCAGGACATCGAAGGCCGTGGAAACTACGTACTTTACTAGCTGACAATAACCTCGAAATTGGTTTTTCTTTACAGAGAGCATGCAGGATTGGGAGACAGGGCAAAATGTGTTGAATAATGGCTACAAGTGAATTTTGCTAACTGTCCTGGTCTGGATTATTATTGTGGCAGAAAGCTACACCTTGTACAACATAAACTTTAAAATGTTCCTTTTGCAGAATGTCAGGATGGATTGCATCAAGCTGAACTGATTCTGTTTTCCAAATGTATGAATATTGACTTGTGAACGATATGTGTTTTTCAGGGGAAAAGGACTCTGACTCTAATAAGCAAGAAATGTCTAATGATAATATGTTTCAGTTTGTAAACAGATGGTGAAAATTCCACAGGTCACACCAAAAGGGACAAGGGAAAGACAAGCGGTCACTAACAAATACTTAAGGTCTCCATTCACAGGTCCATGGGGCGAACGAGATGATAAACACGCCTGGAGGAGGATGTGGACCAACTAATGGTTTAAGAATGTGGTTTTGTGATGATTTTGAGGATTTTATCTGATTATATTGAAATAGGGTTTAGTATTGATATTGGTATATGACAAATGATTTGATTGGTTACTGATTCATTAGAAAATATTTAAGGCAAATGTTTTCAGGAAGAGAAGATTATTATTGAAGCTGATTAAGTAGAACCACTGCCTGATTGAATTAAAAGTAAAAGAACAAAATATGGTTAGGGAAATGGATATGGGGAAAATGTTGAATGTGTAGGAGTTATGATTGTATGTGTTATTCTGATAATTTTGTTATTCAGGGGTGAATATGAGAAAACTGGAATGTCTGTTCAATTGGTGAAAATGACAGTCTATCCGAACGATGATGATGTTGATGAACAACAATATGATGACACCAGTAGCGGAAGTTACAGTGAAACGTGTTAATTGAGTTAAAATGTTTTCCTTTTTCTTTCTGAGAACGATGGATATGTTTTGAAACTGAGGGATTTTTTATTATTATTATTATTATTACAATTTTTATGATTTGAATTTTATATGTTTGTTTTCCTACTGTGCTATAATCTTTTTCCTTACTAGTGTGACTGAGGTTTAGCCCGGCATTAGTAAACATGTTTACTTGCTTGCAAAATTATGGGGGCTTTCCTCCACAAAAACAGCCTTATGCTTTTCATTCTAAACTTTTTCTTCACAGGTTCAAGGAGAGTGATCTTTTATGTGATATGTAATGACTTGAACTTGAATTATTATTATTGTTATTATTATTATGTTTGATTAATAATGATAAAAAGTGAGGAGTTGTGGTGGCGATTTTATGATATTCACTGATCTTTAGTAAAATATAGATGATTCAAAGAATGTCACATGTGTGACTCTCACTTGTAGTGAGAAAAGATTATTTTATGTACCTGGGAAGGCAGAAGGGAGAGACACTCCAGAGAACAGACGAACAAGGACCTCTGACCTAGATGTCAGAAGGCCATTTGGTGAAGGAGGGCTTAGTCTATGGAAAACTACTGGTAGGAAGGCTCTGCGGAGAAGGCCTTGAAACTTATAGATAAAAGCTGGTTCAGTCTGTCTGGGGGTGTGTCACTCTTCTGCACAGGGTAACAACTGTGTATTAGACTGCTCCTATTCTTGCAAGAATAAATACTTCTATTTTATAATTTGACTCTGAGTGTCTCTTACGCAGTGATGTTTGTTTGATGAATTTTTGCCACAACACTCGCTACTGGTGGCCCAACATGTTGCAAGAACTTAAGACCTTTATCCAGGGATGCATTCTTTGTGCCATGAACAAAAGCCCCCGTCATTTACCAACTGGGAAACTCATGCCTTTACCTGTTCAACAACGACCCTGGTCGCACATTGGAGTCGACTTTGTAACAGACCTTCCTCCCTCAGACGAGAATACATGCATCCTGGTGTCCATTGATCGCTTTTCTAAAGCTTGCAAATTAATTCCCCTGAAAGCCTTACCTACAGCATTTGCAACTGCAGAATTATTGATGGAGCATGTCTATTGATGGAGCAGGATATTGTGTCGGACAGGGGCCGCAGTTTATCTCCAAGGTGTGGCAAGCATTCTTTGCTTTAACCCTCTGGGGACCAAGGTGTTTTTGGGCCCTTGGGATGTTTTGAAATGCCCTGACATTTGTGCTTTTTTCAGTTATTTATAAACATGTTAATGCCAAAGGTGTAAATTCATTCTATATAGCACAAACGGGGCTACCATAATATGTGAGCAACATGTATGTACATGTTTGTATTTTTAAGAGAATAATGTTTATGCATGGTTATTGAAAATAAAAGAAAAAAAAAAGTTGCTGATATAAGACCACAAAATGTATACTAAATATGTGTGCCCAAGACTTTTGACTAATGGATGTTGTCGCTTCGAGTTCTGGCTTCAAAATGATGTGAAAAACATCCTGCCTAATCGTTCACATAAAACAATACATTGATTTAAAGTTTGTAAGACAGTTTTTTTGTCAGAAGAGGTTTAAGCATGGGAGTGGTAATGGCCTATCAATATTAATGAGATTCAGACCCGGGGTGTGACAGACACTCCCCCAATGGCTAAAGGCCCATCAGCCTGAAAAAAGAGATTCAAAGGTTTTGTTTTTCAATCTGTTTTATTGTCCTCTATGTGGAGAAACTAAATGTTCAATTGAAGACACAAGTAAAGATTACATGCCTGGCATTTCCAAGGTGTGTCCTGCCTTTTACCAAGCTGTCCTTTGCAAAGCACACAGATCTTGCCTCCAACTGTGCAAAAAGGAATATTTTGCTAAATTTATTTATTTATTTAATTAATTTATTTATTTGACATGGACATACAATTACATTGGACGAACCATATGCATTTGATTAAGTGTTTTAGCACACATGCTAATTTTCAACACCTGTCCACGGGAGGCTTTTGGAGATAAAATACAGTAACAAGACTAGTAAACAAAGTAATGCTAAAAATACTAACAGAAAAGGATAGCTAAAATATACCATATAATTACAGAGAAAAGAAAAAACGTTGTGCTTTTGTAAAATAAAGAAAGTATACAGGGTAGGGCTGTCACTTTTGAGAAAAATCAAATTCGAACGGATATCAAATACCAGCATATGTATTCGAATATATTCGAATATCTATTCCCACCCCCCGTGCGCGCGTGCAAAAAAAAAAAAAACGTCAATCGAAACTTTACTAACAGTTTGACAGTCATAAACAGAACTCCCAAAATTACACTTATAGGACTCATATCTGCAAATAAACCTTGCCTTTACATGTGCATCTGCACGGTGCCGACCAGTTGTGCAGGAAAGTATGCAGTCATACGATGTTGGACGCCTGGCGATGCTCTGGCCGTCTGCTGCGTTTCTGGGGCTGTTTAAACCTGGCCACTTCATGCGTTTTCTCAGATCGGATAGCTATCAAAACGATTTCATTTACACCTGGTCACATAGGCCTAAATGTGGTTTAAACCGGATATAAATCCGATCTTCAATTCCCGCACTATATGCAGATTTAATGGATTTAATGTCACCGAAAGCAACATATGAGCTGCATTTTATTGATCATCAGCTAACATCAAAGACTGCAATAAGAGAGAGCGGCAGCCCTGGTAAGATCATTTCGTTTCTTTACTTTTAATGAAGATTATTATTATTGTGTGTTAAAGCGTCTGCGACTTACTTTCACTTTGATTTGCGATAGTTTGCACATTGGCTTGGCGCTTGATAAATAGATCATCTGCGGTGATGCGTGTTGCAGCGCGCCGTCATATCTGACTATAACATAGCCTATATAGCCTGTAACACGCTTTCAAAATAACACCCTTTCAAAATAACACGCTTTTTTAAAATAAAAAGCAAACGGTCTTATCATAGACTGTAAAAAATGCGCTAGACATGGCACTTTAAAAACCGAATAGTTTATTTGAAGTTCGATTACGGTTATTTCACGTCATGTTCGAATGCATATTCGAATATCGAATAAAAAGTGACAGCCCTAATACAGGGTGTGCTTTCTGCCTGAACTTTTTTTCTAGTGCACGTCTCTAAACTTAAACAAAACTCAGCGAATACTATTCACTCAGACATGAGCTATATATCTCTATAATCATATAAGTGTGTAGTTTTAAATTATCTAATTCAAAACTAAAACAAATAATCTCTGTTTATGTAATCTATATAAAAAGAGCGAGAGATCAGCCGTTCTCATTATCGTTCTGGCATCTCATTACTCAAACGCAGATTATCTGAAGCAACACATGCAAACCAGTCAACGCCCACAACAGCTGGAAAACACACTCGCTGTGAGGAATAATAATATCGTGATAATCCTGAAAATTTTACCTCAAACGTGCTGGAGTAGCCTAACAACGAATCCTGCTGCAGATCATCAGTAAGTGCTTTGTTCTAATCGCGATATGAAATGGTGTCTGCAAACCGCAAAAGAATGTTTAAATTTGAATCGCGTTTCTGTGTTTGAATGAATGCACGGCGCATTTGCGCTGTTGTTTACTACAGCTCGCGCGTGTCTGTGTGAATGAAACTATCTATATTGCCTACTGAGATGAGTAAAAATCGACTGAATATGTTGAAATAAAATGTCTTTGTATAAGCAACATATTAAACTGCAAATTAACATATATGCCCTAATATATATAATAAAAGACGATATGTTACAGACCGACGAAATATGAAAGACAACATTTCGTTTTGGATAGATTATAAAGTTTTTACTGCCACATCAAAACCTAATTTACAAGGTGCAAACAAAATCTTAGGTCCCACTTTATATTAAGTGGCCCTAATACCTGTGAACTTACATGGTAACTACATGTGTACATAGTATGTAACTACAGTGTAAGTACACATTAGTACATAGTATCTACAACTGTATTATTAGAGTAACTACACGTATGTAACAACCCACGTAATGGTATGTGTAAGTACAAATGTGTAACAGGACATTGGTAACAACACTTTTTTTCACATTAGTAAGTACACATGTGTAACTACATTTTGTATCAACAATATGTAGCCTATTTGTTGTTCCAATTCCACATGCAGTCTTAGATACTGCAGTTACCAGTTTGGGTATAAATGTATTTAATTTCCAACAAGTGGACAGTTCCTATGGAATTATCATGTAACGACACTGATGTACACAACAATTACCTTAACAATTACACTTTATATTAAGTGGACAGTTCCTGAGGAGTTACCATGTAACACTGGTATCACAAGGTGAAACTTTAGTTGTAATTCAACATTAGTCCTGCCAGTCATAAATACATGTATTCCAACTTGTAACTGCAGTATCTAAAACTGCATGTGGAAGTGGAACAACAAATAGGCTACATATTGTTGTTACAAAATGTAGTTACATAATTACTGTTACACATGTGTACTTACTGAAGTGAAAAAATGTTGTTACCAATGTCCTGTTACACATTTGTACTTACACATACCATTCTGAGGGTTGTTACATATGTGTAGTTACGCAAATGTTACAGCTGTAGATACTATGTACTAATGTGTACTTACACTGTAGTTACATACTATGTACACATGTAGTTACCATGTAAGTTCACAGGTATTAGGGCCACTTAATATAAAGTGGGACCAAATCTTAAAAGGTCAATATAAGCCTTCTCTTTAAATTATTTTTGTGTTTTATTAGTGACAAATTTGGGGAGAGGATAACATCCAAAACTTTCTGAAAATACGAATGAGAATTAACTGCACAATTACTAGAAATGTTTACCTTGGATATTATACAATTTGCAAGCATACACAGTTTGTGGAAAAATACACTTTTTTCAAGATGTTTCCAACTCTGAACCAATTCTGTAGTAATATATATATATATATGTGTGTGTGTGTGTGTGTGTGTATGTATATACTGTATATATGTGTGTGTGTTGTCTTTGCATTCTTTTTTGTGGCTCAGTGACACCTGAATGAAATGCTCATTAGTATGCAGCATTAGCGGGTCTTTGGCTTCTCTCAGGTGTGAATGAGGACATTATTCATGACCTTGTTGGATCATTCACGCCCACCTGCATATTGCCTTTCCAAACAAAAAGTGTCTTACAAAATTTAAATCAAGCTATTGTTTAATGTGATCGATTAGCACGGATGATTTTCAGATCATTTTGAAGTAAACACTCTAGCCGAGAACATCCATTAGTCAAAAGTATTGTGGGAATATGTGAAGTTGGTCATTTGTGGCCTTATATCATAAAATTTAAGTTTGAGTTTTTTGAATAACCACGCATAAATAATATTCTCTCAAAAATGCAAACATGTACATACATGTTGCTCACATATTATGATAGCCATGTTCGTGCTAAATATAGTGTAATTACACCTTTGCCATTAATATGTTTATAAGCAACTGAAAAAAATACAAATATCAGGTCATGTCAAAACATCTCAAGGACCCCAAAAACACATTGGTCCCCAGAGGGTTAAGAGTCTTTCCCTGCCATTAATGCTTGGATAACACGCCACGTCTCCTTCCATTAATAATAATAATGTCTAATGCGGTGGCTGTGATATTATATAAAAAAAACGTCCGTTGCCGTGATCTTTGGAATGACTTATCACGAGAGAAAAAAAGGACGATTTAGTCGCATAACATCAGTTAATGGAAACGCCGTCATTTCGCAATAGTTTTTTTATCGATATTTAGATAATAGCGCAAAACATTTGCGCAAATATGTAATGGAAACGTGGCTACTGATGGACATTTAGCAATGCTGATAACACAAAACATATGTAACATCATCAACCAATCTCCAAAAATAAATAATAAAGTCATACAGGCTCATATTGTATTAACACTTAGTATAAACAAAATTGAACTAACATCTGTAAAATAGTGGTAAGTACTTACTCTTTCTGATTTCTGACTGTGTTGCTAAGCGCACTCCGAGTTGCAGGCGGAGGTAGTGATGAAGCTACATTCCTTTTAAAAAAGTTGAAGAATATTTTTGTATCGTGCCTTCTTCCCAACGCACAGGTGACTGAATGATGAAACTTGAAGCGTTTAATGCATTTGCTTGGGGGCGTTTACCTGTTTTGCATAGTTGGCTTAACACATTATCTTGTGAATAGTGCGCTCCGTTAGTAGGCGTGAACGAATTACATTTTTTGAGCTCGTAAACAGCTCGACTGGAATCGCTCTCTTTTCATACAGATTGTTGCATGCTTAGTTAGTATAATAATCTGATGTTTAGTTAAAGTAATATGTTTGTTACATTAATAAGATAGAGAAAATGCTTGTTACTTTAAGGATTGGGAACGGAAGTGACGTAAAGGTTTGAATGTTTTCGACACACAGTTCGGTGATGTAAACGTGGAAACAGAAGAATAAAGAAGTGAACTAAGCTCAAGTACGAGTCGTATTTACAGACGTAACATTTGGCGACTCCCCCCGAGTCCTTTTTTGCCTCATCCCGGCGAGCCAACGGTCCCATGGGAACAATGGAAAAGATAATTTGAAACATACCTCTTAGCAATGGGCCTCGATGCTGTCCCAACGAAGCGGAAAATGGCCATATTCCTTCACTGTTTTGGAGCCAAAGGACAGTGTGTGTTTCGCACACTCGGAGACACGGATGATTACGCTGCTGCAATGACACTGTTAGATCGGCACTTTGAAAAGAAACAGAGTCTCCTGCTGAAACGGCTGCTGTTTCGACAGCGCAGACAGCGCGCTGGTGAGTCGATTGCAATATATGTCGCTGATTTAAGAGGGCTTAAAACCGTGCTGTTTTGATACTTTAACAGACGAGATGATACGAGATCAGTTAATTGAGAAAACAAATAATACACTCATTCGGGAGCGGCTGCTATTGGAAGATGATGATCTCACTTTAAAGAAAGCTGTAATTCTGGCATCTCAAATCGAGTCTGCTTCCCAATGCGCTGCTAAATTAAACATGGGACATTAATCAAGTGTAAGCAGTGGGGACATGATACAAGAATGCACACAAGTTCACGTGGCAGAGGCAGATATATCTTAGAGTGCGGACATACAGTATGCATACCCTCAAGTTCAGCGCCGATGTGGAAATTGTGGCTCAACTAGACACTCATCACATGCTCCTGACTGTCCTGCACGGGGACAAACATGTCGACGCTGTCAAAAGCTGAACCACTTTGCAAAATGTTGTCGGTCTGCTCCAGTTCAAGCCCCTTCACAGCGAAACCCGCGTGCTAATGCTACAACCCCTGCTATTATCCATTCAATCAACACTAATTCAGCAGGGTTTTCTACATGCACTGTTAATATAACTGACTCTTGTATTCCTTTGCTACTGGACACGGGGGCTAAAGTCTCGCTACTCAATATGGCCACTTATGAGCGTTTCCTGTCACACTTACCCATCCACCCACCCTCTCTGAATTTGTTTGGATATGGAAGTTCTGCAATTGACATTATTGGTCTTGTACATGCGCCTGTCCAGTATGGGACCAAAGCTCTATCTAACTCCCCATTCCGCATTACTCGCCATGGCAGCAATATCCTCGGACTGGACCCGTTTACGAGTCTGGATTTTTCTCTACTAGACAACAAGGAGGCTCAAATTCTGACTGTCAGTTGTCCTTGGCAACTAGAATGGCCAACACTGTTTGAAGGCCTTGGGTGCTTAGCTGCTTTCGCACACCAACCTCTCTTGGACCCCACAGTGAAACCAGTAATTCAGCCGATTCGCCGCATTCCGCTGGCATTGCGTGAGGAAGTCACAGCAGAACTCAGTAAACTGCAAGCAGAGGGTATCATCGAACCTGTTGATGCGTCCCCATGGGTGTCTAATTTGACTGTGACTAAGAAAAAATACGGTGGCCTGAGAGTTTGTGTGGACTTAAGATCCGTCAATAAAGCAGTAATCCCAGATCGCTACCCTCTGCCGACAATCGAGGAGCTGACTACACACTTTCACGGCTCAAAATTGTTTCCCAAACTTGACCATCGCCAAGGTTATCTCCAGGTCCCCCTCCACCCAGACAGTAGGAATCTTACTGCATTTGTTACACATGCTGGCGTATTCCGTTATACGAGGATGCCTTTTGGACTCAGTTCGGCACCTAGCTGTTTCCAAAAAATCATATCCACCATCCTGGCCAGTGTCCCTGGCCAGTGTGCCTGGCATTGCCATTTACCTTGATGATGTCATTGTCCATGCCCTAAATGCAGTGATTCACGAACAGCGCTTAAGGGACACTTTTGCTGCCCTCAGTCAACATAATCTGTCGCTTAATGTGGAGAAATGCTTATTTGCGATGCCAGAGGTTGACTTCGTTGGTTTTCATGTTTCAGCTGAGGGCCTTTCACCATTACACTCCAATATCGAGGCTATACATCAGGTGCCAGAGCCTTCGTCCGCAGCGCAAGTCGCATTGTTTCTGGGGATGACAACATACTATATGCGTTTCCTGACTCAATATTCCACCATCCTCTCCGCCAGTTGCTAAAAAAGGATGCTACTTGGACCTGGTCTTCGGTTTGTTCAGACGCTGTACGCAGGCTCAAGGAACTGTTGACGAGCCCACCTGTTTTGGCCCACTTCAGTCTTGACTGCCCCACACTGGTCACTTGTGATGCTTCAGCTATTGCCGCTGGCGCGTTTTTTTCACAACTCCAGAACGGTATCGAACGGCCTGTGGCTTATGCTTCTCGGGCATTCAACCTGACAGAACAAAAGTACTCTGCTGGGGAGAGGGAGGCTCTGTGGCCTGTGTATGGGCCTGTGAGCGCTGGCATGCCTACCTTATTTATTAAGTCTGTATGACCATAGATGATGGAGTATTTTAAGTCTATTCAGCTGCTATGTGAAAAAATCACGAAAATCACGCCAGCGTGATTGCCGACCCCAGAGGGTTAAGAAAACGTGAAAATTATAAACTTTAGTTACGATCCACTGATGGCTCGATTATGCAAGTGACAATCCAGTCATGTCCCGACTCCTGAACACGAGAGTGTGGTATTTGCCGCTTGCAGCGCTCGACGCTTGTGCAACACATTTTGAGTGACGAGAGAAGACACGGCAGCACCGATGAATACTCAAGCTGTTTGTGAAATTGCGTCTCGGAGATAGTTTGCTTGTACTCGACGGTGTGTTTGAAGTAGCTTCCTTTTTATGTACTAAATCGTCATTGGAGGCTAACACAAGGAGTCTCTTACTCTCAGACAGGTGTTGTTGTTGTTGTGCGCTAAGGAACGTAAAAAGCCCATAGCAGAACATCTCCTTTAAGACAGCCTCGTTTGAGTCCACCCCATGGCAGAGCTGAAATTCTGACACTTACTGTTCAATCGGGTGGTCACCTTGGCTGAGGCGGAAGAGACGGAGTACTGGCTCCATGGTAGGTATGGGTCTTACTTGGCTGCTGGATCTATGTTTGGCAACGTTTTCTGTTACGAACTGCTCCAAGACACGAAGGTTGAGATCCAAATGCAGCTTTAATTAAGGGGCAATCCAGACACGTAATCCAACATACAGGTAATAGGTCAAAACACAGGTAGGCAGTCCAAACAAACAAACAAACAAAACCGGCAGTGGTCAGAGACAAAAGAGTAATCCACAGTAGGGATGGCTGACGCGAAACTGACGTTCCGAAGCTTTTCGAGATCCCGAAGCGCAGATGTTTTGAAACACTGATCCGAAAGCGTGATTCAAAACACAAGTCACGTGACTACGGCTAAATGAAGCGTCTGAGTGTTTCGAAAGGTGGCATGGTCCGCCGAATCAGCGTTTGATTGACAGGGTCCCCGACAGACCACACAATCGCACACAGTCTGTATAAAAGTGAAGTCAACGCATCTTGACCCCGTGGGATTTTTCTGAGAGGAGTTTGATTATGAGATAGCGGATTTTTGGTGATATAGTGACATTTATAGTGTGATTTGTTCAGTCATATTTAGGCTTACATTTAAATGTACACATTGACTGATAGGCTAGAGACAGACAGAGTATATATAGTGACACATTTTAATAGATGCATAGATACAAATATAAATAGACACATCTGATACATATAGATTAATAGATAGATAGCATAGCCTACATATATCCTAGATAGATAGATAGATAGATAGATAGATAGATAGATAGATAGATAGATAGATAGATAGATAGATAGATAGATAGATAGATAAAAATAACATTATGTACAGTGAGGAGCCTACAGGTTACAAGCTTCACATATTAGAAAAATACAATAATAAAAATTGCCATTTTTTAATGGCTCGTTGTCACGGTTGTTTCAGATCAACACCTGCAAGTGACCACTAGGTGTCACCGTTGAGACGGGTGTTGGATTGTTTCGAAGCCTCGACACAATATGGCACATTTGCTTCAACTGTTTCATTATTTCATGAAGCCTCGATCTGCCCACCACTAATCCACGGAACAGGCAAGAAATCCAAAAACCAAGAGACATCAAACCAGGAAAAACGATCGGCAATGCAGTGCAACAACATACAAAACTTTCCTGTGAGTGAATGAGTGAACATGGTATAAATAGGCTGAGACTAACAGGGTAATGAGACACAGGTGAATGCAATCAGTGATGATGAGTCCGGGCAGTGAGTTATGGGATATGAGGTTTGTGAGGTAGATAATAGGTAGATAGTTTGTGAGCTCAGATAATAGTATGATGTGGAGTGCCCTCTGGGGGCTCTCAAGGGCACTCCAGCTGGTGACCGCTACAATTACGTAAGAACGAGCCTATGATTGAATCTGGAAATAAAGCAAAATAACTGAGAAAAAAAATGAGAAATAGTCCTCAGATGCCATGTCTGTAATTTATAGCAAAACATCTAGCATTAATTCGATCTAAAACGGATTAATTAAAATGAGTTATTACTCCACCATGTGCCTGACATCATAAACCAACGTGGTTGAACGACCACTTTGAGACAATATGGTTTCGGGAAACAGTCGTGACTAGCAAGTTGATTTATTCAACGATGCATCGTACTATGGTAGTTAAGCAGCGAGTTACGTCGTTGTATGGGAAACGCACCCCAGATCAGCTCAGTCTAATTCCAATAATTACAGTAATCTATAAAGGAAACAAAAAAAGGTTATAGGGGTGTATGCTCTGTCCTGCTCTGCACATAAGCAGCTTCTCCAAACTAGGGATGCTCATATTGACCGTTTAACCATTAACCGAAAGTAGTTAACACTCAAGGGGTGCGTCGACACGCGCAACCGCACGCGGCTACAGACATACAGTATTTCGCTGAGCAAGCTAAATGAAGCAAGCGAAAAGAAGTAGCCTACTGTGTGGGACCATTTCGACAGAAAGGGCGACGAAGTTACTTGCAAAATATGCTACGCGGTATTGAAATAAAGCAGTAGTGCAAATACAATGCAATAGGCTATCACTTGCGAAGCAAACATCCACACGCAAATGAAAGGCGCTTCCCGAAGTTGGCCACTCTAGCGATACGTTATCTCTGTATTCCCGGGACATCTGTGCCATCGGAGACCCCGACTAACCCCACATCATGTAGGCATGTTACTTTTGTTTAAATAAAAACTAGACAAGCTGTGGATTGAGGTAGGCCTGCTAT
Organism: Phoxinus phoxinus; assembly: GCF_949152265.1. Lineage (NCBI taxonomy): Eukaryota > Metazoa > Chordata > Actinopteri > Cypriniformes > Leuciscidae > Phoxinus > Phoxinus phoxinus. The sequence continues at coordinate 13,160,362 of NC_136883.1, forward strand.
TTTTATTTGATTAATTATTGTTAATTATTTAAGTAAAAAATATATATATTTAGTGTAAGCCTATTTTAGGTTTTTTATATATATTATTTCATTCTGTTTTTCTCTGTTGTCACTGTCAGAAATGCTGCAGGTGCGTGATGATGTGGATCCAGGTTCTGTTGTTGATCTGTTCTGCATGCTGCCGTTTGCACGTTAAAATAAACCTGTGATATTTTTTTTTTGTATTTTTAACGGGTCACAGGCACTCGTTAATTTTATTTTTATTTAATGCCAATTCAATATTATAATCTTATCAGTTAACGGTTAATAATCGGATAACGAGCAGCGGTTGTTGGTCGGGAAAATTAACTGAAATGAGCATCCCTACTCCAAACAGTGTCATCTTTCACACAAACACTGTTGTGTCACCCTTAGTTGTAGACGCATCCCAATGAAATAGCAACCACATACTCACACGCTCACAGCATTTACTGAACTCAGCATTTACTGAAGAATTTCCAGTGTGTGTGCTTTAATGGGAAGAGAGGGTGCTGTAAAATAAAGAAGTGTGTACTGAGCAACACTGCCCTGCACTGGAAAAGTCTCTCACATTCACCAGGAAGTAGTGATTTCTGCCAGAAAGAGAGAGATGGACAACGAGAGCTTGGACAGGGATGGTCCAACATAAACAAATGGATGGCTGGAAAAACTCAAAATGACACTGTGTGTGTGTGTGTGTGTGTGTGTGTGTGTGTGTGTGTGTGTGTGTGCGTGTGTGTGCGTGAGTGTGAGTGTGTGTGATTATGAATGTAATTTGGTTCATTTCTGATGAAAAGTGTATATTATTATGTATTCATCAATGTAAGATGTGTCGGTCAACAGATTTACAGATGTATTTGTATAGTCATACTGCGGCGAGCGGTGAGAGTCACACTAACACACACTGGACACATTCCTGCTGTCTGTGCATGCCATCATGACCGTACCGGATGAAACTCTTGCCCCAGCACAGTGACTTTGCTCCTTCCTGTGTCCAGAAATAGGCAATGGAGAGACAGTGTGAGTTACAGTTTCCTGTCTCCGCTACTAAAGGACAGTGATGGAGTTCTCATTCAACAGGTCACAGCAAACAAAACCTCCTCCAAACACTTGATTTTGGCAGGAGAGCCAGTAAATCAATGCACATACATGCTCATTTACTGAGGTTCAGCAAGGGGGTGCAAAAGGTTCAAATGATCAAATGACTTCCACTTGCTTATTTCAGGATAGAGTATATCAGTTTTTTAATTCATATCTATACTCAGAATGTCTAAACGTTTCACACATTTTAGAGCTACCCTAACCACTTGTCCATTGTATGATGGCAGGGATGCACGAGCCTACCCCAGCATCTCGGGTCGTAGGCAGCCCTGGATGGAGGGCCAGTCCATCACACGACTGAAATAAAAATAAAAATTGACAAAATAAAATGTAGCATATATTTATATCAGAATGCATTGGGCCTATGGCTTTCAGTGCTTTTTTCTTATTAAGGCAATTTTGGCTGGGAAATTGAAATGTATGTGGTGATATTGTCAATGCACTTTAAATGTATAAAATAGCTAAATGGAAAAAAAGCTATTTATTTCCTTTTCAAATGCTTTTTTAAAAATCGTAAAACCATCACTGTTTTGATGCTGTGTAAATGTTTGGACATGGTTTGTAACACAATAATGACACGTAACGTAAAGAAATGAAGATGAACGTAAATTAAAAGAGTGGGTTCTATATGTGTACGAGATACATGAGTTTCCACGATCATGTTAGCAGTGTGACCTCTCAGATGACCTCTTGACATGATTTGTAGTTCAGGCAGCTCTTTAAGAGAAAATGCATGTCTATAAAATGGATAGAAAAGCAGAATATGAAGGGAAAATGTTTGGACTAAAAATTCTGAAAATTCAGACTAGCTGATGTTTGCTGATTCAGCTCTGGCATTGGCCCGTCACATGATTCCTAACAGTTGTCCTTCATTTCTCTTGTTGCCTGCATCAGAGTCTTTGCGTCCTCACCAAATAGTCTTCCTCACCTAAAATAATAAATTACACCCATTGGACTCGGCACATCCAAAAGGTTCTTTAGAATTTCATCAGCAGCACTGAGAAACATTGAATGTGCTGACTTTAAAGCTCTGGACAGATAATATTCTACCTTCCAACTAAAGGAGGGAGGAAGCAGTCTAAAACAATATCTGACAGATTTCTGAGCATTTAACTTATGGTATGAATGTAAAGGGCTGCTGTTGGAGAAACAGTTTAGGCATCTAAATCTTTGTATGTATCTAAAAAACTCTTAGGGGGAAAAAAAAACGTTCCTCTCCGGAAAAACACTGTTGGCATGGCTTCTGGATTGTTTCTGTTGTTTGCTGCAAAGGTGAATTATGATGGAAATCTTGAGTGATCAAGACAGGTCAGAGCCTTTGGCCATTCTGTGATGTGATATATGAAGGAGATGGATGGGAGACTTTTTGCTCAAAAAGCCTCATATGTATAACATGCATGTGAGGTGCACAAGCAGTAGCGGCTACTGAGCGTAAATTTAGCTAGGGCAGATTCTGTGTCTTAGTGCTTGTTTATGATAAACATTTTGTAAGCTTTATATGTAACACTTCGTAATAACTACATGCTATGAATCATTATTTATGCCTTAGTAAATAGTTCATTCATAGTTTATAAAGCCTTAATAGACATTTATAAGCTATTTAAAAATACAGATCTAAATGCTAAATTTATAAGCATATATATAATGTGTTTAATAATTGTATTTTCATACTTTATTAATGATCAGTTTATCATTTCTAAATTATGTATTACATTATTTTCAAACCAGTTGTCGGTGGTTCGTAAGTAAGTAAGTAAGCTTTATTTCTATAGCACCTTTCACAGACAGAAAGACACAAAGTGCTTCACAACAGAAATTTACATCAGAATATACACATAATATAAAAAGGCCAAGACAATATAAGATCAAATTAACCCAAAAGTAGCTCATTAGAAGCCTGAACAAATAGATGAGTCTTGTTTGCACTTGAAGGTATCAACAGAGTCAATAGAGCGCAAAGAGGGCGGAAGATCATTCCAAAGCCTAGAAGCAACAGCCTGAAAGGATCGGTCACCTCTAGTACGAAAACGAGTGCGTGGAACCTTCAGCAGATTCTGATCCACAGACCTCAGAGCCCACACAGGGGTATAGGGCTGGATCAGATCACTGATGTAAGAAGGAGCCTGACCATGCAAGGCTCTGAAAACTAGAACCAGAATTTTAAACTTGATCCTATAGGACACTGGCAGCCAATGCAGTTATTTTAGGATAGGGGATATGTGAGTCCTCCTATTAGTACGGGTCAGAATTCTGGCTGCAGAGTTTTGCACTAATTGCAGTCGAGAGAGCTCCTTCTTGTTCAGACATGAAAATAAACTATTACAATAGTCTAAACGCAAAGACACAAAAGCATGAATGATAAGCTCATTCATGAAAATCATTTCGTGAGACCATATTTCTAAGTTTAGATATTTTCCTTAATTGAAAGAAGATCCTCGTCAGCTGCTTACAGTGCTGCATTAATGACATGTCTTTGTCCAAGATAACTCCCAAGTTTCTAAGACTTGGCTTAGCAAACTGGCCTAAGTCACCCAAGTACTGTTTAATCCCTGGAATTGAAACATCGGGGGCAATAACCAGTGTTTCTGTTTTGTCTACATTGAGCTGCAGAGAGTTATCACTTAGCCATTTTTTTTTCCGACGAGACACAGGAGCAAGGAGTTTAGCTTCCAGATCTCAGACGGCGTAAAGGAGCAGTAAAGTTGGATATCATCAGCGAATAGGTGGTAACCTTTGTATGATCTTTACCAAAGGGATCAAATACAACAAAAATAAAACAGGACCCAAAACGGAACCTTGAGGCACTCCACACACTTAATCTGCAGACTCAGACCTAATTTGGTTAGCTGTAACACTGAAGCTACGCCCAAATAAATATGAGGAGAACCGGTGGACTATCTGAGCCGCCCTGGCTGTCTGATGAACTTTCTGCTCTGCCCTGGCCGCCCGATGGGTGGTCTATTTCGCCCTGGCCACCCGACGGACTATCTGCTTCGCTCTGGCCGCCGGCTAAGCCGTCACTCCCTGTTCTTGTTCCCCTTCATGGACCTGGGGCGGGATTTTATCCTTAATCATCTTAATTTTGTTGGTGAAAAATCCCAAGAAGGCGTTGCTGTCAGCTTCACAAAAAACAGGGGTAACTGAAGCAGCAGGACATACAAGTGCATTGATCGTGTCAAACAACACTTTAGGATTTTTTTTATTCAATGTTACCAGTTGACGGATATAGTCAGATCTGGCATTTTCAACCATCACATTGTATGACGACACAAGATCCCTGAGATAAAGCCTGTGCACCTTAAGACTAGTGGATTTCCACAGGCTTTCAGTCTTTCGACACAGTCTCTTAAGACTTAGGGATATCTTCATTTGTCCAAGGGCACACTTTTTTTCTGAGTAGACAAGTTAGATTTAACAGGAGCCACCTGATCCAGAATTGTTAGACAGTGATTATTAAAACAGTGAATGAAATCATCCATATCGAGGCAATCCATGACTAAAACAGGATCAAACATGTCAGAAAATGTATCTGCAGGATAATTCCATTGCAGGGCAAGATGAGCTGTCATCAACATTAAATAGTCTCTCAGTCTGGTTCAGTAGAATTCACAATCATGGGGAAGACTGCTGACCTAACAGTTGTGCAGAAAACCATCATTGACACCCTCCACAAGGAGGAAAAGCCTCAAAAGGTAATTGCAAAAGAAGTTGGATGTTCTCAAAGTGCTGTATCAAAGCACATTAATAGAAAGTTATGTGGAAGGGAAAAGTGTGGAAGAAAAAGGTATACAGGCAGCAGGGATAACCACAGACTGGAGAGGATTGTCAGGAAAAAGCCATTCAATTGTGTGGGGGAGCTTCACAAGGAGTGGGCTGAGGCTGGAGTTACTGCATGAAGAGCCAGCCACACAGACGGATCCTGGACATGGGCTTCACATGTCGTATTCCTTTTGTCAAGCCACTCCTAAACAACAAATAACGTCAGAAGCATCTTACTGTACCTGGGCTAAAGAAAAATAGAACTGGTCTATTGCTCAGTGGTCCAAAGTCCTCTTTTCTCAGAGCAAAGTTTGCATCTCATTTGGAAACCAAGGCCCCAAGTCTGGAGGAAGAATTGAGAGGCACACAATCCAAGATGCTTGAAGTCCAGTGGGAAGTTTCCACAGTGTGTGTTGGTTTGGGGAGCCATGTCATCGGCTGGTGTTGGTCTACTGTGTTTTATTAAGTCCAGAGTCAACGCAGCCGTCTACCAGGACATTTTAGAGCACTTCATGCATCCTTCAGCAGACAAGCTTTATGGAGATGCTGACATCATTTTCCAGCAGGACTTGGCATCTGCCCACACTGCCAAAAGTAACAAAACCTGGTTCAATGACCATGGAATTACAGAAGTGCTGAATGCCGCTATTGAAGCATCCTGGTCTTCCATAACACCTCAGCAGTGCCACAGGCTGGTAGCATTAATGCCACGCCGCATTGAGGCAGCAATTCATGCAAAAGGGGCCCAAACCAAGTACTGAGTACATATGCATAATTATACTTTGCAGAGAGCCGACATTTCTTTATTTAAAATCCTTTTTATTTAATTTCATGTAATATATAATATTTTCTGAGATTTTGAATTTGGGGTTTTCATAAGCTGTTAGCCATAATCATCAAAATTATAACAATGAAAGGCTTGAAATGTCAAACTTTGCATGTAATCAGTCTATATAATGTATTAGTTTCACCTTTTAAGTTGAATTACTGAAATAAATGAACTTTTGCACAATATAATTTTTTTTTTAGTTTCACCTGTATTATTCCCCTATACCTAAACGTACATACTTTATAGGTACACTAAAATTACGGAAAGTTACGCTGTAAATTCATTTTATATGTGTATGTTATACCCACTATACTTGTGGATATTCTCACCTAGTGAGAAATGGCAGAGTAAGTATTTGTTCCACATACAGTCAGTCAAGGGCACAGCTTTGGTGGGGACCCCTTATTTTTCCCCACCCTTAATTTTTTCAGCCAATCAAATGACGGTGTTCCTTGTACTGTCGTCCTGGCCGTCGGAATCGATCCAAATAGCTGCAGCAGGGGTTTTTTCCTGGCTCAAAACTAGGCGGAGTTGGTAAAATTCTGATGATGTATTTTAAGATAATTTAACTTGTATTTTTCATATACCAACATATAGCCTGTGTTTTCTACAGTACTTTTATGGGTTGACCTCGGTACCTCTAGGGGGTCCAGGGGCATGCCCACCCGTAAGAAAATTTTGTACATTTTAAAGATAATTTCAGAATCAGCTGTTAAAAATAAATAATCCACCCGCCCAAACCTATGATATTCTCTGATTTAGATATCTGATCATCACATTACAATTCAAATTATCAGTGTTAAGCATGATAATATGGTAAAATGTCACACTGTAGTAGGGTGATTTAAAAATAACATTTATTTAAAATAAAAGTTCTTCTTTTGGCAAAATTTCATTTATTTAATAGCCTAAACCGAGGCTTTACTCCCTTCAAACTTAAATTGTCAATGTTCCCCCTAATTCTATAAAATGTATGCTCAGCGCCACTGCTCCCACCACGCGCATCACACGCTGTGCGTAGGGCGCCAAGAGCTGAGGGGGCACCAAAAAAATTGCCTAATGAAAATCAATAATTATAATGCCGATATTATTTCAGTATAAAAATACAGACATCCCGGGAGTCTCCCGCGCATATTGATAGCGGCTCACTGATGCCCGCGAATTAGTTAAAATCTCCCGGAATCTATAGCGAGCGCGCCCGCGAGACAGAGATCCGCTCCAAACCGCGTAGCGCGTGCACGGCAGAGAGCAAGAGACTAGAGTTCTCAACGGGCCTGAAAATTACAACCCGACCCGGCCCGTGGCTTTTAAAGCCCGGACCCGATCTAACCCGACACATCAACATTAATTATCTGCCCGTACCCGGCCCGCGGCCCGACGGCCGTGTATTTTTTTTTCTCATAAACGTATTATCATGACCAGCAGACGGGAATTCAAATCAACCTTTAATGTTCACGCCTTTTAACAATACAAACAACTGAAACAATAAACTTTAAATATATAAATAGGCTATATAAATATGCCTTAAATAAAAATCTTCACACAATAATAAATAAAAAGAACTCAAACATGTACCCAGCCAGCAGGCGGTACATAACCTGTAGAATTTCCATCAGAATCCAGCACCAGTCCAAACACTTTCCAGACCTCTGATTTCCCACTCCTGTACTATCGATGGTGAATTCACCTGCGGCAAGTGTAGATTCCAAAAATCGTGCTTCCCCCATAATTGTTGAATCACGGAAGCTACACCTGATATCTTGCCAAGAGATTTATTATTTGGACATGTGTCATGTGTCAGACAGAGAGAAACACAGGCATATAAGAATAAACTACATGAGAGAAGGTCTTCATTCTAGATTTCTCTATTCCCCATTATCTATCTTCTCACCCCATCATGCTAGATGTAAATGGTTTCTGGGTTTCTCCTTCCTTACCCCATAATCTCTATGTTTCCTCCTTCCTTTCACCCCTCATCATGCCTTAATGCTTCTCCGTGTTTCTCTGAAGTGGTGCAGTAAGATCTAGCTTATATACATCACAGAGAGACTTACAACTTCCATGTAAGGTAACAAAACGTTGCTTTGAGCTTCTTAAAATTGAAACACATATGTCATCTTCAACATGTCACACTCCACTTCCATATTAAGAACTATCCTTGTTGTTTACATTGGTGATATGCTTGCATCAGTGGAAACATTCCTTTCCCTGCAAAGAACATGTTACATAGTACACATACCTCCAAGCAAAATATAGCCCTACCAGCTCTCTGTTCAGTACACATGTACAAACATAGTCTGACTTCACAAAATACATTATGAAACCACAAAGAAAATTAATAAAGAAAAATAATACTAAAAAATAACATTAAACAGTCAATTTTCAGTCTTCAGTCCCTCCACTGGAACTACGACAGTCAGTTCCACACCTTCACTCCACCAGTGGCCACCTAATGAAGCGATAGTGAGGAAAAGGAAAAGCAGACCAAAGAAAGATACGATAGAAAAACAAAATAAACAAAATAAAGATACAATGGAAACAAAAGGAAAACACAAAACAAAAAAACACAAAGGAAAACAAAACAACAAATAACCCCAACCCATGTTATGTCCCCGTATACTATGTGTCATTTAACGTCTATGTGTAAGCATCTAAAATGAACCCCAATCATCTAAGAAAAGAAAAATTAATAAGTCTTCACCGATGCCTTGACTCGTTAAGTAAGTACTTAACTACTTCAAGTTCCCGGCTCCAAAATAATAAACAAAAATAAACGTTGATGTTAAAGGATCCTATCCCTTAGGGTTGAAAATCAGTAAACGGGTGTTCATTGTTTGTGAGATTGTGTTTTGTAAGTAATGTAGCATGTGTAAAATCTCTTATTTCACTTCTTATGTCCCATTCTCGTTTCTACCCATTTGTTATCAAAGGAGCATTTCTTTAAAGTTATCTTTAATTTAAATAATGAATTAATTGATCCCCTGTTATCCAGACCTCTCTTGAGTTAACAAAAACAATCTTCATCTTTAACTACACCATGTCTTGTAATTGTCCAAATGCCATGTCTAATGATCAGCAAAAGTGAAAACTATGGTAGACATAATAATTCACATATGATTCAGGATCTAATACTTTAGACAATGTTGTCCATAAGGAAAATAACATTATATTTATAAAATCAATTAACAATGTTTGTTTTAGTCTCCACAGAATTAAAGACAATCACCCTCATGGTCTCAGCTAGTTCTTGAAAACTCTTTCCCATCAGCTGTTTTGTAAATAATCTCCTTGACACTTGTCACATCCAAGGAATGCGGTGTCTGGTGATCAGGCATTGGAGAGCTCACATTTTTGGGCAGACAACCCTGTCTGTAACCCTCAATGATGCTGTTGGCCTAACAAACATCTGCTCAACCATACCCATCTCACATAAACACCTCCCTTCAGGGTTGGTGCCCAGTGGCGGTGACACCCTGCCTAGGAAGTCCTCCGTTGGCCATTAGAGAATCTTGCCTGTCTTTGAGAAATCACCTCAAGCTCACTGTAACCGCTCTTTCCCATTAGGACATTTTAACAGGTATTTTCTTGAGCTCAGGAAAGTTCATTCAAGAGCCATCAGAGCCATTTGGAATGCCTAATAGTGTAAACATATGGAGACAAATTAATGACAGTATTTAATCACCAAAATCCATTCGACATCTTCAAACATCAACATATCAATGCTGAGTTTATACTTGGTGAATCTAGTTATTACAACCGTCCATTAAGTGTAATGTTCTGTTACATCAATAACCGGTACCATCCGCCCTATACATGGTGAAGACAAAGATGAGACAAAGAAGTTACTGGTCATGGAATAAACAAATAAAAATGCTCACCTCTATCATTCAAGGTAGATTATCATTTCTTAAAACATTTAACTCCCAATTGAATGTATCATTCCTTTTAAAATCTCTGTGTCTATAATCTCCAACTGAGACACTGTGCTGTACTATGAATAGCTTGTTACTTATGCCACAGGCTCAAATATCAGAATCTAACTGACTTTGAATGAGAGAAAGACTCTGAGAGAAAGTCCAGAATGCCTCAGAGTAATTCTGCATTTTCATAACTTTTACAATTTCATTCTACTAACTTTTTACTCTGACTTAGTCAGAAATGACATGTTTTCCAAATAAACATCTTCATTATATCTTTAATTTTTCCTTATATATTTTCCAACTCACATTCTTTTGGAGTCATTATCTATAATTTTTCATCAGCTTGTACTTGTCAATTAACTTTACCACTATTATCATAGATCTTTTCTCAAAGTAATTCCTAAACTTCAATCTCATGATCTTATTTTTTTTATCTCTTGTTCTTTTTAGACAAAAACTTAAATTTTGTAACATTAAACAATTATTTACTTTTAAACCCACATTAACACCAGAAATTTATGTTCAAAAGCTTAGCTTGTTTCTGTTCTTCTCTTCAAATACCCCGAAGATAATGTTTTGCTATACAATTACTTTCGGTCATTTTACCACTCTCTGTGTTTACTAGAGAAGCAACAGGCTTTCTATTTATATCTCTGTGTGTCTGTGTGTAAAGGAGGGTATAGATTTCAAAGGAAGGGGATGCTACTCCCTTCTCACTCATTTATCTTTTCCCTTCCTTTTCAGTTTAACTCAAATCAGTTTCTTTTTTCTTCTTTCTTCTTATTTTTTATCTCAGATTAATTTATTTTAATTTTCTTTTTCTTTAAGTTTAACCCAGATTAGTATCCTCAAATATTTGAACAGCTTTACGGTCAAAATCAAAATTGCCCACGATTCTAGCTCCTATTTTCATTGATACCCTTCTTAGGGTTCAATCCTCTGCGTATTTAAACGTTTTAGGGTTTCTTCGTATCTCTATATACTGCACTGCACTAACCCGGAGCACAGACCCGCCACTTTAAACCGCTATAAATCACCGCTTGTCACACTATCCTCGTTCCCTTCTGAAACGATTCTTCGGTGTGTTGGAAATATGTAGAGATTTTTCTGCCATCGTTTTTACAGTCTCATCATAGTCCAACCACCTCCCAGTCATAACAAGCTAATTGCTAAATCGCTTTACAGCTAATTCTAAATATTCGACTAAATGGTCTTCTTTCTAAAAAAGATCCATCTCCATCCCAGCATATCAAATAGTTTTAGAGGTTTACTTTTCAGAGAAACTCAAATAAGTCAAATTAAATTGAATAACTTAATTTAATTAAATTTTCCTTAATTTTAATTGTTTTAATTTATGTCTGACACATATATTCTTTGGCAATACATCTGGTACTTAAAATAACACAGTTCTTTTAAGCAGTCTCAGTCAATGTCTCAAATCATCAGGCAGACTTAAAACTTTTTAGAAAAGAAAAAGTCTTACCTGGAATGACTGAGACAAATGCCTGAAGATGCAATCCTGTTCGTTCGTGACGCCAAACTGTAGATTCCAAAAATCGTGCTTCCCCCATAATTGTTGAATCACGGAAGCTACACCTGATATCTTGCCAAGAGATTTATTATTTGGACATGTGTCATGTGTCAGACAGAGAGAAACACAGGCATATAAGAATAAACTACATGAGAGAAGGTCTTCATTCTAGATTTCTCTATTCCCCATTATCTATCTTCTCACCCCATCATGCTAGATGTAAATGGTTTCTGGGTTTCTCCTTCCTTACCCCATAATCTCTATGTTTCCTCCTTCCTTTCACCCCTCATCATGCCTTAATGCTTCTCCGTGTTTCTCTGAAGTGGTGCAGTAAGATCTAGCTTATATACATCACAGAGAGACTTACAACTTCCATGTAAGGTAACAAAACGTTGCTTTGAGCTTCTTAAAATTGAAACACATATGTCATCTTCAACATGTCACACTCCACTTCCATATTAAGAACTATCCTTGTTGTTTACATTGGTGATATGCTTGCATCAGTGGAAACATTCCTTTCCCTGCAAAGAACATGTTACATAGTACACATACCTCCAAGCAAAATATAGCCCTACCAGCTCTCTGTTCAGTACACATGTACAAACATAGTCTGACTTCACAAAATACATTATGAAACCACAAAGAAAATTAATAAAGAAAAATAATACTAAAAAATAACATTAAACAGTCAATTTTCAGTCTTCAGCAAGTTTAATTTTCACCATCTCCATCTTCTTCTCCAGGCTAAAGGCGTGCACGCAGCGGCGTCAGGTCTGCCCCCACCCCTATCCATGATGCACGCCACGTTACACGCAGCAGCCAGACTTTCTTTACGTTGAACAGCAGCGATGATTAATAAAAACTTCTTTTTTTTTTTCACTGAGCGGAAAAGATCCGACCCGACCCGAGTCATTTGCTTATATTTTCGACCCGAACCCGGCCCGACCCGGATCGCGGGTCCCATCGGGTTTGAGAACTCTACAAGAGACCGCGTGTGCCTCATGAAGCGCATGTAATATGTTTTATGGACACAGGAACCCAACAGAACCGTCACGGTGCAAAAAGTGTATCTGAGAATGTGACTGTCTATCCATTTTTTGTCGAGAGCTGGAGGCGGCACCAAATTTGACGCAGGCGGCCGCCTCGTAATTCTCTATGCAGGAAAAAGGAGTAAATATTGGTGGGGACAATTTTGTCATTTTAAAATATTGATTGGGACTAGTACCTAGCGTGCCCCCCTAAACCTACGCCCATGGTGTCAATCCATTACACAGTGTTAAATTCCACTTCAAAAGGGATCGTCTCAGGTTACGAATGTAACCATGGTTCCCTGAGAAGGGGAACGAGACACTGTGTCTCATTGCTATGTCATTGGGCCTGCCTGCATTTCTGTCAGGACCACTATCGTCAAATATGATTGACAATTAGCATACAGTTTGGATTGGTGGTATGGTTCCGTTCTGGGTGAGAACTCCTTGCGCATCCATGCAGCCTAGCATGGAAAAGAGCAGCAATAACCCCCATTGGGGTAAACAGAACAGAATCAACATGAATGTATGCAAATATATTTAATTCAAGATTTTAAAGTACAACATAATTCGAGAATTTATTCTGATTCAAGGGGAATCAGAAAGCCAAATCCTGACTGGCGAGAGGAGGAAGCATACACCCTCTAGCTCTGAGTCATATGCAGTGCGCAACTAAGCTATAAATACATTATGCTTCCTCATTCATGAACATGATTTCTGCTACCGTCCTACGGATTCTATCGGCTGTGGAGGTGAAGATGACGACTCCCATGATTCCGCACTCCTTCACAGGACCATCAAGCTACAATGTTGTTAGTGTTGAATACCAGACCTCTGCGGTGAATGTACTGTGTACTAAGTATGTTACCGATATCTAGATAGCTTTAGCCACAAGTTCGCATAACTTTAACACAGCATGTTGCAATAATCGAATAGAATAAAGAACGAGCATTTTTCCAATGCGCAATAAGCATAAAACTACGCTTGATTACTAAGCGTAATCCTAAGTAACAATCAAAAGCCTAAGTAACAAGCATATATTCAATAACATTGCACTAGCAACCACCATACAGTACTGATAGCAGTGTTGCTGAAATGACCGCATATTGCTGATACCTGATAAGCTTAGCACAGAATATGACAATGACACCAAATAAGCCTAAAACACGCCATGTTCCAAATAACGACTGGGCTAAATAACCTTAAATGTACAACAACCATGTATCCAATAGCAACTAACAGCTTTTAATGCAAGAAGTTTTAAATAGCCACTAGATAGGCCTAGCCTTAGAACAAGCAGTGTTTCAATAACAGTTTTTTTTTTTTTACTTAATATACACAGCTTAAATATACAACCATGTTGAATATCAGCCTGTAAAAATGCAAGCCCTTAAATAAAAAAAATGCATTCAAATGCAAGCACAGTATACAATAGAATATAGCTTTAAGAACACCCGTGTTTCCAAGAACTAGATAGACCAAGCGTTTCCGATAACGCTGAAGTGACTCAACTGAATAGTGACTCAACTGAATAGTGACTGTTAACTGTCTTTTTTAGAGCTGTGCCACAGCAGAAATAATTCCGTTTGCAGTTGCACCATGAATTGTTAATTCCTATCACCGCAAGCTGCTTGAATCTGTGCTGCATAGTGCTAAAAGCCAGTGTGCGCAACGCGATCAGTTGCCAATGACAACGCACATAGCCAATATGATCGCATAAGCCTAGCAAAAGCATTTTAATGAAAACGACTAAGTTAGATAAGCCCAAGTGCCACACAGATAGATAGCTTTCTGACGAGGAGCGTGGGCACGGCAGGACTGACGTGAAGCGTAGACTCGGCAGGACTTACATGAAGTGCAGGCTCGACAGGACTGACGTGAAGTGCAGGCTCGACAGGACTGACGTGAAGTGCAGGCTCGGCAGGACTGACGTGAAGTGCAGGCTCGGCAGGACTGACGTGTTGCGCGGGCTCTGCGGGCATGACATGAGGCGCAGGCTCTGGGCTGGACATGACCAGTGGTGAAGGCTCTGGGCTGGACGGGACCAGCGGTGAAGGGGGCTCTGAAAAAAGTAAATCAAGTCCACTTCTTCAGGACTTTGGATGGGGACAGAAACAGGAGACTCTAGATAGGTGGTCATGGCAGGATGAGTCTCTGGGCTCTCAACGACTCCCACAGTGAGGGAGGATCCACATACCCACAAGGTGCGGTCGATGAACTCGACAAAAGAGAGGTGAACATCTCCTAACAGCAGCATCTGGGGCGAGTAGATCGTCCATCCCGCTCCAGAACTGCTGTTTGAGAGATTCCTCATCCCAGCTCGCGTCCTGATAAAGGTTGAGGTAAACCTCCACATACTCTCCGAGTGACCGTTTTGAGATATCCAGTCTTCCCCATTCAATTTTAATTAGTCCGTTCTTCTGTCAGGGTGCGTGCAGGCAGAAGAAGACGAGGAAGGCAGAAGGCTCCAATACAAAACTGTTTACTTACAAATATAACTTTAGTGATACATACAGGCAGGATACACACTAAAGTTAGAAAAATGAAATCATACTCAACCACCCCTTTAGTGTTATTAACATACAATGGGATTTATCAACAGTAACTATAGTGACAGTGATTAAAGTAATATCAAAGAGGCAATGTAAATAATACTGTAAATTCTTATCACATTTCAAACTACAAAAGTCGAGGCACAAGTTCATCTATCAATTTAACTGACAGCAGCTTTAATACCCGAGTGAGAGTGGAACATTTGAGTCAGCTAGAGTGGAACTAGAGCAGCACCGGTGAAAGGCAGTGTCTGGATCTAAATCCTTCAGATGAGGCACAGATTATATCCACGCCTTTGTAAGTTACAAAAAGAGTGTCTCTCTCTCTGTATGTTATTACAGAAAACTAGTTGTCCAGTCCAGTTTTGTTCACACACCAGGGCTTCCCCGAAAATGTTGTTATGAGTCCTAAAAGATTTTACAGTTGTAAGTTTGGTTATAGAACCCTGTTGTCACTGCTGCAAACTGCCATAAATATAAATATAATTATTTAAAAATGTGATTTTAGCCCAGCCAGTAGGCCCCTCCCCAGTGTAGGCTCCTGGGCTTCAGCCCATGGAAGTCTGTAAGTTAATGCGCCCCTTCCTACCAGGTCAAAGGTTTCTGGTTTCGCAAACCTGGATTGCCATCCACAATTTAGGGTTTACTAGGACCACACACACACAATGAGTTTCACCCTGGCCGGCATTTATCTGACTCTGATCAGCCATGCGCCCCCAAACCCTAATTACAATGTTGATGCTGTAAGACAGATGACCACAATTGTGCTGCCAGACTATCTTTATCTGCAGACCTGGCCATCAGAGAACAGTCATCGAGAGCAGTGCAAGCAGAAGAAATTCTACATACTTAACACAAACAAACAACATGACTGTGGAGAGTGTAAATTAACACATCTAAAATACAAAGTTCTATCGCTGAAATAGCCTGAGAGACTTCAGATTTTTCCTGAATAAATAGACACCCTTTTTGGTAACACTTTATAATAACATTCAGTTGTAAGTCATTTATAAGTGGTAATGATGAACTAATCATTTACAAAACATTCATAAATGATTAGTAAGTGATAAGCTAACATTTTATGTATGTTTTGTAAATCACGTTACAAGTCATTTACAATTGATTAGTTAAAGCTGCAGTCCGGCACTTATTTGTGTTTAAAAATATAAAAAAATACATTTTTGAAAAAAAACTTAACCAGCCAGTGTGCAAAACGATCTGCTTGCCTTACCTCGATTCAAAACGGTAAGCTTGTAATAATGATTTTAATTCCAGTGGTACTGGTGGATTTCCGCGGGAATTTCGAGCATGTCTTTGCGTCATTACGTCACTTCTGTACACATAGAGAATGAGTCCCGGCTAGTCGGCTATATAGCGTGTGTGGATGACGGTGGAGTTTTAGCTTAGCACTGGTATGGCGGATCCCGAAAGTTTAAAGCGACAATCACCAGGGACAACTGGAGATTCACCAGTTGTAAAACCCAAAAGACTTCGGACTTCAGAGTGGCTACAGAAAAAAAGAGACTGCAACCGAGTCCATGCTAAAACAAGGATAAACATCGGCAGGGCTTTTGAAAGGTGGCGTGAACTCCGTGTTTTGAAGGGGTTCAAAATGTATGTGAATATATTATAGTTTTAAATAAGCATTTGATTAAACATACGTGTGTGTTTTTTATTTCAAAAAGAAACAGTTATAAGGAACAATAATTTGTTGGTATGACAATTAGAATTTATACTGCACAGAAATGAAAACTGAACTACTGGTAGCCCTAATACACATTAAATGTAGTCACGCAATAATGATGTAGTTAATATTAACATTATTTTTTCACGTTTTGACGTGATATAAGCAATCGTTAGATTTCATCAGCATGATATATAGCCTACTGCAATGCTTCCCCCCACCCCCCGAATTTGGTCATAACAAAAGTGAATGTTACTTAGTTACTTGTTCAGATGACATTTACCGATGAAAATTCTAATGTTGGTTATACACTTTCAAAAAATATACTCTGACATTGCTGATGACAGTACAGTATCCACAGCGACGCGGCAGCGACAGGTTCTCCTCAATACATTGTGTTCATCCGCGCTGTTTCATGCCGATTTACTACCCACGCACAGTTAATAATTCCGCGAATAACTGCAATTGCAGATTTCGAACAGAGATGGCGACAAAGAGGAAAAACGACGGACTGCAGCTTTAATGATTAACTAACCATTTACAAAACATGACTATGCGTTTCAAAAATATTTAATAAATTATTTGGTAACACTTTACAATAAGGTTCATTTATTAAACATTATTTAATGTATTAACTAACATGAACAATACATTTGTTACAGTATTTATGAATCTTTGTTAATGTTAGTTAATATGAATAAAGCTGTTCATTGTTTGTTCATGTTAGTTCACAGTGCATTAACTCATGTTAACAAGATTTTAATAAAGTATTAGTAAATGTCGAAATTAACATTAACAAAGATGAATAAATGCTGTATAAGTGCAGTTCATTATTAGTTAACGTTAACTAATGTAGTTAACTAATGTTAACTAATGAACCTTATTGTAAAGTGTTACCAATTATTTAAACAATTTTTTTATGTTTTGCTTACATCAGGTGCACAGTAGTTAAAGACTCCATGTGTTTCAGAGAAGACGGCTGTCTATACCCTCACCAGTCAGCACGTAACCTGCAGTACACACTACAGTACAGTACTTACACATCATTCGTAGATTACCATTTCAAGAATCAATAAGGCACCAGATCTACGAATATTATCTACGAATGATATGTAACACATTTACAAGTGATTAATAGTTTACACTTTAGATTAGGGGATGCAGAAAGTGTTGTAAATGATTTATTCATGCGTTTACACATCATTGTGTTGAACACTGTTACTTACCTGTTACAAATGATCTGTACGTGTATACAAGGCATTTACAACACTTTCTTCACCCTCTAAAAAAAATAACATAATTTATTAAACATTTTAGAAATGAATATTCATATTTTATAAATTATTAGTTAATCATTAACTAATTAATTGTAAATGACTTATAAAACTGGGAAAGTTTCCAGACGGTCCGTTTTCACTGTTGCACAGCGGTTTCCTGTCTGCTTGAGTTGAATGCGTTTGTTGCTCCGTACAGCTTTGTTTTAATCTCTATTCTATATCTTTCCTTGCTTTTTATATTGCTTAATAAAACTTAATCATCACAATATATCTGATATTATCTAATATTGTCTGTCACATTAATATGACATCAGCTTTAATCTAAATCGTTATTGCTAGCACAACGCGCTAACATTTCGCTAGCCTGTTACCCTGCTATCTGTGCTTGCCGTCTTTTTTCTCTAACGTCTTTTAATCAAACAACTGTGGTGAGTTGGGTCAGTAAACAAACATGGTGAAACATAGATAAAGGTAGACATAGATTCTCTTCTTAATATCATTCATTCATCTTTGTCATTAGGATACATATCGAAAACTTTTAAGATGGCTATTATTATTTGCTTTTATCATCTGATCATGATCTCTCTATTAGTGTTATTGGATCTTAGTGCTGCATTTGATACTATTAACAACAACAACATATTTTGAATAAGCTCAAAAATGATGTTTGCATTAGTGGAGTTGCATTGGCATGGTTCAAATCATACTTATCTGACCGTTCTCAGTTTGTAGCAGTAAACGATGAGGTGTCAAATCGATCACAAGTTTCGTATGGAGTACCACAAGGTTCAGTACTGGGACCATTGCTGTTCACTCTTTACATGCTACCCTTGGAAGATATCATTAGGAAGCATGGCATTAGCTTTCACTGTTACACTGATGATACTCAGCTCTATATTTCTTCACACCCCAACAAAACTTACCAATTTACAAAGTTAACGGAATGCATAGCTGATATAAAAATGTAATGACTAGTAATTTCCTAATACTTAATTCTGAAAAAAAAAAAGAGATTCTAATTATTGGACCAAAAACCTCTGCACATAATAACCTAGAATACTTGATGGATGTTCTATCAAGTCTTCGTTGTCGGTTATGAACCAGGGTGTGCTCTTTGATACAAATCTTTCATTTGAAAGCCACGTTTCTAGCATCTGTAAATCCACATTCTTCCATCTTAAAAGTATATCTAAATTGCGAAATATGCTCTCATTGACAAATGCGGAACAGTTAGTTCTACCAGAAAGACTCGGAGAATAATGCCGTAACCAGTATACATTTATTAACAGCTCAGCAAGCACAATATGATATAAAGTTCTTTGGTGTAGGCCCCGTCCGTAGCTCGCATTCCGAGGGTACGGAATCTGCATATCCTGCCTGAAGACGAATGTCAGGATACAAGGCACAAAGAGATCAAGGTAAGTGAGTATAACACAGTTTTATTTAATGGTGCAACAAATCATGGTGAGTATCAGGAGCGAGAAGACGTGAGGAAACACAGGATGGGGATCCACAACAGGTAAGTTCAGACACTCCAGATAATTGAATTACAATCCGTTCTGGGATATGAATACTGGTCTTTTCTCTTACAGGTTCTGGCGTTGGTTCAACGGTGGCAAGAAGATTCAGTGGTGGCAAGAGGATTCAGTGGGACACTGGAGATCGCTGGATGTCAGGTAACACGTGAATCCTGACTATGTTCCTGGAGACCACAGATCAAGAAGCCGGAGGTTAGTAAATCACAGGTGAGTATACTTTCTGTTCAGAAGTCACAGGTTTCTCAAGGAATCGGAGACAAAGGATAAGGGTCAGTTCCTGTTGGAGGCTTGACAAAGAACTGGGGTATTGCAGCGTGTTTTATGTGTTGGTGGAATGAGGTTGATAACTGTGAACAGGTGTGAGTAATTAGAATTCTGGGGAGAGTGATCGTCGTGTGGTGAGGGAGGCTGAGTCTGATTGGTTCCTGACAACGAAGGCAGGGGTGCAGTCAACCCCCGGGAGTTATGGGAAGGGACCATCCTCGTGGTGGTGTTGCGGAGAATGGAGGAGAAGGGACATCTTGGTGGTGGTGGGGAGGATGGAGGTAAATGGAAGCGTCAGCATCTGCGAACTCAAATGTGTACTTTTCAATCTTTTATACTAGTATTTAAAGCGCGATTGGATAAAGAGAAGGTAATCAGTGACGTAACGATTGAGTCTTCCCGGCAGAACTTACGCCAAAGCTTTCATTTCATGCATTCATGACCTCAAGGCTAGATTATTATAATGCTATTAAATAGCTACTGGGATTTTTCTTTAAAGGATAGAAAAAAAAGATTCTAATTTACAATTATTTTGCTTATTGCTTAATATCTTAATTATTAGGATTTGAATGACAAATGTACTTGAAAATAATTTTGGTATGTGGACTGTTTCCTTTAATGACATCAATACTCTAGCTGACAGGAAAAAAAAAACATTTAGAAACATTTAGTTTATAAAAGAAAGAATAGAGGGAAAAAAAATCATATTGATTATAAATGCACTTTTAAAAAACAATTTAAATGTGCCTAATGGAATTCGGTCAGCCTACAGTTTCACACTTTAAGAGAGCTTGCTACTTTCTTCTTGAGTGATTTTTAGGTTTTCATTTTGCATCATTGTGTCCAAGTCTGGAGACAATTCCAGAAACTGGAATATCAACCATCTGCTGAACACTGTTCGCAGAATCTGTCATCCTAAGTTTTGTATTTGGTCAGGATTTGTCTTACAGTTTTTCTCAATTGTTTACTTTCCAATTGTTTCTCCCAAGGTTTTTTTCTCCATTCTGTCACCTGATGGAGTTTTGGTTCCTTGCCGCTGTTGCCTTGCCTTCTGGCTTGCTTAGTTGGGGACATTTAATATTCAACAATATTATAGATCTGCCTTAAAGGTGGACGATGATGAAATTGTTTTTTGTATTATTTTCATGTTATCACTGTGAAGCTGCTTTGATACAATCTTTATTGTAAAAAGCGCTATATAAATAAAGGTGACTTGACTTGACTTTACACACATTTTCTGAAAGCATGCCTCATACTCTCAGAACTCTACACACAAATAAAAACACACACACACAATAGGGAAAACCCCTCATTTCTCCTGCAAAATTAAACTTTACATTCAAAACAATGTTATTTATTCTCTAAATGGTATTTTGTTTTCAAATGACACACACAAACCATCATATGAATAGACATTTATAAGAACCAGTTGAGCACTGATGTGCTTACAGTTTTTTACGATCGCTATGACAGTTTTTTCAATACATTTAAAAAAAAATGTCTAAACTCTTACTGCACCAATACACCTATAACACACAATTGGCAAAACGGTTAATTTCATGCTCAAAATCACACATTGTAAACTAAACTCCAAAACTAATTTTCAAAATACAATAATACACTGACACAATACACTATGTCTAACAAAACACTGCAAACATGTTTCAAAATAAAATAATTGTTCAAAACACTAACACATGTTCTCTTCCAACAGGAACATTTAGTCAATCATAACACAATGACAAAAAAACACTATCATCAGCTGAAATTACAGAAACGGCATTATTTTATGTCAGGTCTGGCATTTTACAATAGACAGTATATTGTATTGAATACACATTTTTCTCTACATTTTTGTTTTGTTGGGTTTAGTAAATGCATGCATTTCTTTTCTTTTGCTGCAGAAATTCAATACAAAAAATGAATGACCATCTCAGAGTAGCTTTATGTACAGTTTATGAAAAAAAAAAAAGACAGAGACAGAATTGCTGCAGTAAAGACTTAATTTGCAAAAGGACATTATAGCAAGATATACCTCTCCATTGTCCTTGTCCTTGTCCTTGCCCCACTCCTCTCACTTGTCCTGGTACTCGTCTTCCTCTCCCCCCAGGCAGGCATTTTTCTTTCTTTCTTTCTTTCTTTCTTTCTTTCTTTCTTTCTTTCTTTCTTTCTTTCTTTCTTTCTTTCTTTCTTTCTTTCTTTCTCTCTTTGTGTTGCTCTATATTGTTCCTTTCCACACAAGATCAGCCCAAAGAGTCCTCTTTTATAACATATAGTCATGCGATTGAAAGAAACTCAACACGTAAGTGTAATTCCTTGGATATCAGCTGTAATTTATATATTTGCATAACTTCAATAAGCTGTTTCTCAGTAGCAATGGAATAAAATACAGTGAATATATTTGTGTTTCAATTCACAATATGAACAGCTGTTCACTTTGACTTTAGCCTATAAGTTATGTTTAGAACATGATGTTATCTGTTCTGACATACAGTGTGAAAGCATTTGTAAATTTGGCAGTAAAATTACATTGTTTTGGTATTGGTTGAACTTGTAAAAGAAGTTCAAGCATTTTAAATTTGTGTTAACTGTATGCATTTTGTGTCAAAGCAACAATACATGTGTTAATTGTATAGCCTACAAAGACAGATGTTGTGCTAACCGTGTTAAGAGTTTAGGAAACTTGTTAAATGTATTGAAAAAACTGTCATAGCGATTGTAAAAAAACTGTAATGTAAAACAGAAATGAAGAATGGAAAACACTTCTTCATCATTATGACTTAGGCCTTTTTTTTTGTTCAGTGTTACACTTACTACAGACAGTACATACATAAGTGTGTTGTAAAATATTTGAGAATATTGTTTTTATACTCCGAACACACAAATATACACGGTAACAAATATATTATTATATTATTATTTTCCCACAAAAACAATGTACAGTGTACATCCCAACCAACACAAAGTTGCACATACAGTGGTCTACATACAAAACAACAGAAGAATTTACTGTACAGGGTAACACTTTACAATAAGGGTGCACTAATAAGCATTGCTTAACTAATGCACAGCTAATACTGAATTCATGTATTACTAATGATTATCTAAGCTATTCATTAAAGATTGCCTCATTAGCAACTAATGAAGAGTCTGTCTGGTTAATATATTTCATATACGAATTGTTATTAATTAAATATATAATTGTGGATTAATTCCATAATCACTTATTTTATTAACTAATAGTGTTCATTAATTTGTTAATTACCACAATGAGCCTAATATATTAATTACAACATTAGTAGTGTGTCAATTACTACAATTACTAGATGATGAGTTAATAATGAAGAATAATAAAGTAAAGTCACAACATAATGATTGTTAGCTAATGATTAATTCATAATTTATTACCATCACTAGAGTTTATAAAAGCTGTTTATTAAACACTGGTTTCCAAAAACATTGTAGTAATTGGCACACTACTAATGCTGTAATTAATAATGTATTAATGCATATTAGTTTACCTGTATTATCTGGAAGTTGAAATATAAGGCTTTGGCTCATTGTGGTAATTAACAAATTAATTAACACTATTAGTTAATAAAATAAGGTATTATGGAATTAATACACACTAACACATTTAATTAATAACAATTCATATATTAACTAATATATTAACCAGATAGACTCTTCATTAGTTTCTAATGAGGCAATCATTAATGAATAGCTTAGATAATCATTAGAAATACATTAATTCAGTATTATCTGTGCATTAGTTAAGCATGAATTAATGCTTATTAGTGCACCCTTATTGTAAAGTGTTACCGTATACAGTTACAGTAAAAAACGGTGTGACAGGTGTTTACCAATGTGATGAGTCAGTGTGCATATTTGAATGGCAGTGTGTTCCTTGTGAAAACAAGAGATTTTCTGCATTAAAATTGTGCCAAATGCAGAGAATTGTGTGTAGTGTTTTGAAAAAAGTGTGTTTTAGAACTGCAATTTGAGTGTAAAGCAGGAATTGTTCTTGTAATTTAGCAGAATTGGTTCAGGGGGTTGGTGCATGAGTTACATGTTGTGGTCGTTTTGTCTCAAGTACCAGTATTTGTGTGTAAACAATTGAGAAAAACTGTAAACATTTTTTTTTTTAAGGAATGGGCCAGTACTGCTTCACTCCAGTAGGTGGCATTCTTTGCAATGCAATAAAATTACATCAATCCCCTTATGATGTGGGATTATTTAAAATCTTTTTGTTTGTATAATATAATATTGTTTGTATAATAGTGAAGCCATAGGGGTTTAGACAGAAACCAATTAATCTGCTAACCCCTAAAAATATTCCTCCTACAATGAATCAGCCAACAGTATAAATTAAGATTCATAAATGACAAATGGGGCTCCCAAAATGTAAGGAAAGTCAGGAAGTGTTTTAACATTTTGTTTCTGGTTATCTCTAAACTGTTAAAATTATTGTCAAGTTCAAGAGTACCGTAAAGACCCACATCATAATAGAAAACAGTGATTTTGTCCTAAACATTTAAATGCAAATAAAATTGGAAACAAACTAGTTAAAAAGGCTTATAAATAACAATTATTTTGTTTAAATCTAGTGTTTTGTATTAGATTTAGAGGGTTACAGTACTTTGGGGTTGGATTAGGCGACACAAAATATAATTAACCTGATATAAAAATCAATGGAAGTTTATGCAATGTCTTCACTAATGTAATAATAAAAGTATAATATAATAATATAAGTATAAAATATATATGAGTGTAAAAGTGTGTGTGTGTGCGTGTGTGTGTGTGTGTGTGTGTGTGTGTGTGTGTGTGTGTGTGTGTGTGTGTGTGTGTGTGTGTGTGTGTGTGTGTGTGTGTGTGTGTGTGGAGAGATATAAAGGTGACTTATCTTAACTTCAAATGCATCAAATATTCACATGGAATTTAATTACGTTTTTCTTTATGTGTGTGTATTTGAGACAGTGACCAGACCACCAGGTTGTCTGTGTGGCCTGTTCTGTTGCTGTTTCTTGACTCTCTCCTGGTTTCCAGGGAAAGTTCAGTGCGTCTCTGTTTATCTTTGCTGATCCCTCCTATTTGTTTTCAGAGATATTCAGGAGGGAAGACCCATAAAATGATTCCTTGTTATATTCATTTTAACACAAAACACCAAGGATGGTGCTTTCCACTTTTAGTTATAATAAAACATGGTTTTATTTAAAAAAAAAATCTTCTACAGCTTTGTTATGAAAGTCTTCAATGTTTATGTGTAAAAAAACACACGTGTTTTCTTGTCTTTTACATGTATGATTGTAGTTTAATTATTTGTAGTGTATTCTTTTGAAACTTATGAGACTTAATGGATTTCTCAATTGGATTTTGTCTCAATTGTTTCTCCTAAAAAACTTTCTTGTGTTTTTATGTTTTATGATGAAATATATTCTGTATATTCTATCCCCTAATCCTAAACCTACCCATCACAGAAACCCCCAACACACACGCACGCACGCACGCACGCGCACACACAAAGATTGTTTCAATGCAGCTTTACAGTGGTATATAGGAAAATCAATTACGTATACAGAAATCAAAGCTGCTGTAAAGCAGCTCTAAGTAGTCATTATTCAGTTGAAGTCAGTTCAGTGTTGATTCTGATATGATTTGACAAGAGCAGATCTGCAGTGTGAATGGGTATGTGACTGATGCATTTAATGGTCATGATATATGGAGTTTGTGGGAGAATGAAACCAAGACATGCTCAGTCCAGCACCATCAATCACAGGATTAGCAGTGAACTACCTCCCCTGCACACACACAATGCCCCTGATAGCCTACATACCACAAGCAAAAACACACACACACACACACACACACTTGGTCTTGGAATAATTTTTAGCAAATTTTCAATGCTAAGAAACATTGGAGAACTCAATTTGAGTTATTTAGTTTTTAGTTTTTTTTTTTTTGCAGGATCACAAGGTTGGACTTGCCCAACTTTTTCATTCGATTCCAGCCTTTTTAATTGACTCTCAATTCCAAATGTATTTTCAGTGGATTTTTAGTTCAGTGGATTTTCAGTGACCTAATATTTACAATAAGAATTGTAAATATTAGGTCAGAAATCAAATGAAATTGAATCAAACCTGGAATTTAGTCGATTCCAAAATTTCTGGAAGATTAGGGTAGGTTGTGATGGTAGATCAATTTCAGCCTAATAGTGATGCTTCATTCATTTTATTTGTATTTTGATACTTTTTTCCCCACAAATTATTTTATTTTGATCTTTTTAAACAGAGGTATTTAGATTTTTTTATTTTAAATACACTCATGTATTTGTGCCTATCTCTGGCTATACACAAGCGTGGGAGTGATAAGTGTGTGTTGCGTGTGTGATGTGTCATTGGGAAGATGGAAAGATATAGTGTTTGTGCGTGTGTGGATCGGAGTGGTTTGTCTGTGCAGATGTCCTTTGTCATCTAATGGAAGAAACTTCCAGTTTGACTCAATGTCTGCATGTGTGGGACGAGGGTCAGGGGTGAGCGTTTCATGTAACAGGAGAAACACAAGCAATTTATTATCGGACTAGACCCTGGTTTAATTTAGGCTCTGGGGGGAGCGAGTTGGCACGGTGAGGTCCAACACAGGCCTGCTGAATCCACAATCTTATCTGCATAAGATCGGGGACGTCATCTGTGAATTAAACATTGATATGAAATGGCACAGACATGGACATCATGTTGACAGAACCGATCAGTCTTTCACAGCTTATCTGTCAAGGTGTCTTCAGGGTGATTGAATATATGATTAGCTGTTGAGTTAATGGATCCTGTTGTGAGTAATCACAGCTCACAACATAACTGGTTAGGTTGAGTGGGTGGTTCAGAACTGACGTAAAACAAACCATCATCAACATCTTAAACACTCCAACTAAAATAGATAAATATCTCTTTTTAAAAAACTGGACAGCATGAATGTGAGTTAATGTTGAAAACCAGAAAGCAAGGTAAAAATGCTTCCTTGCTCTCCTGTAAAACACACACACAAACACAACTCTGTTTTATTTCCATCCTTCTCGGCACTGGATGACGCATGCTCGGAATAGTTGAGAAAATAATCATCATTTTATTACACCAGTGTCATCACAACATGAAAAATCCCACACAGAAGTAATCACTGGTTTTTGCCAGTTAGCAGCATGAGTCAAACGGCTGTAGGGGCGTCCGCTATTCTGGGCACCTTTCATCCATCCAGAACCAGCACAGAACAGAGCTAAAGCAGAGCTGACATCTGAAACAGCTGCTTAGCTCGCCTGAATGTACAGTAATTGCCCTTGGTAAAGCAAAGGGTTAATACATTTCCCCTTATGCTGTTTTACTGAAAACAACACTGACACTCAATATCAGCTCCAGGGCGGGAATGGAGGTACAGTGTCTGCCTGCTCCCATGTTTCCCCTAGCGGGAATCTCGATTAGAGCTCCGATAAGCTTCAGATCCATTTACAATCACAGCTTCTGTGAAAAAAAAAAACTTTTTTTCTCTAAATAAGTAAATTACCTCTAATACCCTCTCTCCAGCACTCAGACTTTTAAGCCCTTATGTAAACCAGATGTTTCACACACACACACACACACACACACACACACACACACACACACACACACACACACACACACACACACACACACACACACACACACACACACACACACACACACACACACACACACACACACACACACACACACACACACACAAATGTTGCAAGAGACTTGCTATGCATTGGTAAGGGCAGACACACATAATGTACTGAAAATACGTTTGATTTTACCTGACAACATATACTTTACATGGGTTACTCTTTGGAACACATTAATTGACAGATTTAACTCTCTTTTTTTGTCTAATAAAAAATAATAATAATAATATATATATATATATGTGACATGACAAAACTTTGCATGTTTTAAACAGAATCTTCTCTTACAGTATTTACCACCATTTTGATAATAAGATAATATATATTTACACTTATGTTGGGGTGTGGTTCACTGCTATTTGCTATCGTTTAAGATTGTTATTATCCATTTTTGTCTGTTAGAATGAGCAATATATTTAATATTTTTCCAATTCAATTTTTCTGGAAATATCTATTACAAGACACACTAAACTAAAGTTACAGCAGTTGCTAAAAGTGGTGTCTGAAGTTCAATTAAACCATCAAAATATTTAATTTCAAAAACATTTTAAATATAAGGGATATAAAATTTCAAAAATATGAAAAAAAAAATATTTTTTTCTTTCTTTCTACGGCGGACCTCACTTCGGCCACTACTGTCATTAGGCACTGTGTATGGATTGTGGGCACCCACCGGCAGAAACATAAATTAGCACCTGTAAATATCAAATGAGAAAATACATTGAGTGAATCTGAGAAATAATTTTTTAAATGCATATATAATATATGTAAATATGTAAATTAATATGCAGGAACAACGTATACATACTTGTACTACAATATAAAATATACAATATAAATAGGCCTATACAATATAAAATATATTGAGAATTTCAGTTATTTCCCTATCAATCCTTTATGCTCACCGGCTCTGGGAGAGAGTAAGACAGAAAGTAACATATTGTTGTCACGGTATATGGATTCATTGACTTGCCCTCGCTATGTGTGTGTGTGTTGTGTGAATGGATGAACAGATCAGGGCCTCAGGCCGGGCGATACAGGCTCTGGTAACGCAGGTGTCCGAGCTCAACTCTCAAATTCAACGTCTGAGAGTTCCCACTGCGCCAGCCCCGCCCCCGCCGGTTCCCCCGGATTTTTCCAACTTCAACCGGCCAGAGCTGCACATTCCCACACCAGAGAGGTATGTTGGCGAACCCAATCTCTGCAGACCTTTCCTAACTAAATGTTCGATTTACTTCTCCCTTCAGCCAGTGACGTTTTCTTTCGGACAGTCTAAGGTGGCACTAGTGATGATGTTGCTGTCCGGACGCGCGGCTCTGTGGGGAACAGCGGTGTGGCAGAATAAACATCCTTGCTGCTCCTCATTCCTAGCACTCGAGCAGGAGATGAGGCGAGTGTTCGACTGCGCTATCGCCGGATCCGAAGCGGCCCTTCGACAGAACAACAGGACAGTTTCCGACTACTCTATCGAGTTCCGGGCGTTGGCAGCCGAGTGCAAATGGAACGAGGAGGCGCAGTGGGACATGTTCCTGCATGGGTTGGCTGACCATGTTCAGAGGGAGTTACCCAAGACTCTCGATGGACTTATCGAATTAGCCCTACTGGTCGATGCACGTCTGCAGCAGAGGGAGAACCTGTCGCACCAGACTCCAGTGTCCAATTTCACTGAGTGGAAAGTTTCAGGTGTGTGAACATGGTCAGTCCCTCGAACGATCCTGAACCCATTCAGGTAGGTTGAGCTCAGCTTTCCCGGGAGGAGAGAGAACATCGCAGAACGAGGGGTCTGTGTCTCTACTGCGGGGAGGCCGGCCACTTCATTGCCACCTGTCCATTAAAAGGCGAAGCCCGGCGGTAGGACGGAAGCTACATTCGGGCGGGCTTTCCATGACCAGACCCTCGAATGCCACTCTCCTCCCGGTAAGACTGCAATGGGCAGACCGATCCTTCAACTGCCAAGCGCTTGGTGAATTCGGGGGCAGTGGGAAACTTGATGGACTTTTCACTGGCTCAAGAACTGCACATCCCCATCATAGCTTTAGAACACACAATCAACGCACTCAATGGACAAGAGCTCCCGGGAATCTCTGGGGTCATTACACTTACTACTTCCGGTAATCACACTGAAAGGACCTCACTTTTCCTCACCCAGTCCCCTCACGCTCCCATTGTCCTGGGCCATCCGTGGTTGGTGAAACATGGACCCAGGATAGAGTGGGGTCAGAACTCTGTGTCCAGTTGGAGTGTTCAATGTTATGCCTCATGTCTCTCGTCTGCTGTTTCGTCTGTTCCTTGTTCTGTGTTGCAGGAGGAACCAGTGAATCTGTCTAATGTGCCACCGGAGTATCTCGACCTGAAGGAAGTGTTCAGTAAGTCCTGGGCTGCTTCTCTTCCTCCGCATCGTCCCTATGACTGTGCTATAGATTTACTGCCAGGTACGTCTCCGCCTAAAGGCAAGTTATATTCGCTTTCTGTTCCAGAAAGGGAGACTATGGAGAAATATATTTCTGATTATCCAGCAACTGAGTTCATCCACCCCTCCTCTTCTCCAGCGGGGGCGGGGTTCTTTTTTGTGGGGAAGAAGGATGGTTCTCTGCGACCTTGTATTGATTACGTTGATGTCTTCAGCCTTCGAGAGGTTGCAGGGAGCATCAATCTTCACAAAATTGGATTTATGTAATGCATATCATATGGTTCGCATCAGGAAGAGGGATGAATGGAAAACCGCGTTCAACACCTCCAGGGGGCACTTTGAATATTTGGTTATGTCGTTTCCAACTCCCTTTCCAACTCCCAAGTGGTTTTCCAGGCATTCGTCAATTATAATAATACTAATTTATAATAATTTGTTACATTTATGTAGAAGGGGGAATCTCCTCAACCACCACCAATGTGCAGCATCCACTTGGATGATGCGACGGCAGCCATATTGCGCCAGAACGCCCACCATACACCAGCTTACTGGTGGAGAGGAGACAGGGATGAAGCCAATCAGTATATGGGGATGATTAGGAGGCCATGATGGACAGAGGCCACTGGGCATATTTTTGGCCAGGATGCCGGGGTTACACCCCTACTCTTTTTTGAAGGACATCCTGGGATTTTTAATGACCACATAGAGTCAGGACCTCGGTTTAACATCTCATCTGAAGGACGGCGCTCTTTGTCAGTATAGTGTCCCCGTCACTACACTGGGGCGTTAGGACCCACACAGACCACAGGGTAAGCGCCCCCTGCTGGCCTCACTAACACCTCTTCAAGCAGCAACTTGGATTTCTCAGGAAGTCTCTCATCAAGGTACTAACCAGGCTCAGCCCTGCTTAGCTTAAATGGGACACCAGTCTTGGGCTACAGAGTGATATGGCTGCTGATGATGTGTTAAGAGACATGGTAGATCAGTTCATATATGTTTACCTGTATGACATATTGATTTTTTCTTCGTCTCTCCAGGAACATGTTCAACATGTCAGACGAGTGCTTCAGAGGTTGCTAGAGAATACTTTTGTCAAGGCGGAGAAATGCGCTTTTCATGCACAGTCTGTTCCTTTCCTAGGGCACATCGTTTCGTCTGAGGGAGTACGCATGGATCCTGAGAACCCTACAGAGGTTTCTGGGGTTTGCCAACTTCTACCGGCGTTTTATTCCCAACTTCAGCCAACTAGCCGCACCTCTGACTGCATTGATCTCCCCCAGAACAGCGTTTAGGTGGTCAGACACAGCTGAGGCTGTGTTTGCCAAACTGAACAGCCGCTTTGTTTCTGCCCCCATCTTAATAGCCCCTGATCCTTCACGTCAGTTCGTGGGAGGTCGACGCATCAGAGGTGGGGTTAGGAGCAGTGCTATCCCAGCGTTCTCCCACGGACGACAAGATGCATCCCTCTGCTTTTTTGTCTTGTCGTTTATCACCTGCCGAACGTAACTATGACATTGGTAACAGAGAGTTGTTGGCAGTCAAGTTAGCGTTGGAAGAATGGCGTCATTGGTTAGAAGGGTCGGGGGTACCTTTTATCATCTGGACTGATCACAAGAACCAGGAATATATCAGAACTGCCAAAAGATTGAACTCCAGGCATGCTCGGTGGGCAATTTTTTTCGGTCGTTTTGATTTTTCTCTTTCGTGCCGCCTGGGTTCCAAAAACATCAAACCCGATTATTTATCGCGTATTTTTTACCGTTCCGAACGCCCGTCTACTCCCGAGTGCATTTTACCCGAGACCCTATTTGTCTCCACACTCAAATGGGAGATTGAATCGAAGGTCAAGACGGCCTTAGAAGGGGTAACGCCGCCGCCCGGTTGCCCAACGAATCGATTATTTGTGCCGGAGGGATTGCGGTCCAACGTCATTCAGTGGGGGCATTGTTCCAACATGGCTTGTCATCAGTTTTATGGTCAAGCAACGATTCTGGTGGCCACTTATGGCACACGACATTCACATTTTTGTTTTGGTTTGCTCGGTCTGTGTCACTGGTAAGACTTCCAATCGTCCTCCTGATGGGTTTCTCCAACCGCTGCCTGTCCCTTCGAGACCCTCGTCCCATATTGAGCTCGATTTTATCACCACCCTCCCGCCCTCTCAGGGCAATACGGTCATTTTGACCGTGGTGTACCGGTTCTTGAAGGCAGATCATTGCATTCCCTTGCCCAAATTACCCTCAGCCAAGGAGACAGCGTTGACCATTGTAGACCACGTTTTTCACTAACATGGCCTCCCGATTTACATGGTTTCTGACAGAGGACCCCAGTTTGTGTCCAAATTTTGGCGAAAGTTTTGTAAATTACTGGGAGCGACTGTTAGTCTGCCTTCAGGGTCTCATCCCCAGAGCAATGGCCAGACCGAGAGAGCCAACCAGGATTTGGAAAGAGTGTTGCAGTGTTTGGTTTCCAAGAATCC
Source organism: Phoxinus phoxinus (assembly GCF_949152265.1). NCBI lineage: Eukaryota > Metazoa > Chordata > Actinopteri > Cypriniformes > Leuciscidae > Phoxinus > Phoxinus phoxinus. The sequence continues at coordinate 13,192,442 of NC_136883.1, forward strand.
TTCTTCATGGAGCCAACAACTCTCAATGGTGGTCACGGTATATGGATTCATTGACTCGCCCTCACTATGTGTGTGCGTGTTGTGTGAATGGGTGTGGCTCATCAGCACGGCTCGTTATCTCCACTGATGAGCCGATTAGCGCCAGCTGTTCTGAATGAGGATTCTTCTTCTATTATTATTCGCTAGAATTCGTTATTCGTGCCTTACTGAGGTATTCGGCTTCGGTCATATCCTTAAAATATAGTCTATATCAGGGGTTTTCAAAGTGTGGGGTGCTCCTCCCCAGGGGGGTGCCAGAGCATGCCAAGGGAGAGGAGAGTGGTAAATAATTATATTAATAAAAAATAAAATAATTATATTGCACAGATGGACAAACGCGATATATGCGAAGTTCGCCAAACATCACCATGATTTTGATGCGGAGGCCAACGAAAAGTGCCATCATTGCAGCCTGCGCATGCGCTTCAGTTATTGTGTGCGAGCGAGATCTCAGGACTGGCGGGAGCATAATGTGTTTAAAGGACAAGTTCTGTATTATACACTTAAAGCCCTGTTTACAGATCGTATCTGATGAAATAGAACGGTTAAGATTAAAATTTGGACACATGCTCCTGTCCCGAGAATTTTAGGTTTATTTCGCTTTCCCCCCCCCCACCCCCACAATGGTTGTCTATGTGCACTGGAAGATTCCTTCCTAAAAACACATTAAACTTTCGTTTACAAAGACGTGAAACTCACCGAGTGGTCAGGGGTGTTCACTGATACGGTCCCAAAAAAAATCGCTGAAAAAGATGCATTCCAACAGGTTTTATCGTAGTTTTTTTCCAACTCCATTGACTTGTATTGAATGTGCTGTGTGAGGTACGGTATGTAACAACATTTACTATGTATAATACGTTTGTAAGGGTCAATTTAGCTCAAAGGAATTATGAATTAATTTATAGGGAATCTTCAAAAGAATCATTCATACGGCCGAGCAAATGACTCGTTCAGCGTTCATTTGAACGGGCCGTAACTGCAGCTCTGCAGCGGATATAAATATCCAAACTATAGTGAAAACACTATTTATTAGCAAGGTAACTTAGATCAGCAGTTTAAGACATTAAATTCGTAAGCACATAACACAAGAACAATTATCTTTCAAATATAAGCAAGACTTTATTGATTATTCTAACACATACAACTAATATCTAACACAAACACACGCACACACACATTCTACGAGTTGCAGAAAGAGAGAGAGTGAGGAAAGAATGAGTTTTAAGAGCAAGGTGATGAAATCCCAAGTTTCTATATGCACTTGACATGACCTGAACGAACCATCAATCCTTAATTTAACCCTTCTATCGTTTCTTAGGCGGGTTATTCAATTTATATTAATGCACCAGTTCAGTTAAGAGTCTGGAGGTTACTTGCTTGTTTTTGCGTTCCTTTGGGGATTCCTTTTGTTGGCGTAAAAGGGGGTTTCCCGGGAGTGGCTGGCAGTCTTCTCGTGGCTGGATAGATGTCTTGGGCGGCCAATCACGTGGTGTGTTGGCGGATGGATGGAAAGTCTATGAAGTTGGAAGCGGGCTTCACAGTCGAATCGTTTAAACGAAACTTTGCAGCAGAACTTAACTTAGAACCGAGACTTTCAACGGGAAAGAAAAGAAAACTAAGAGAAATAAAGAAAAGTGAGGCGAGTTTAGATGGCTTGACTGAAGCTGTTTAACCCATGTTCTTCTGATCTTGATTTGGGTTCTTTCGTCCGCTCGTCTAACGTTACATGGTTACTTGTCTGGAGGGAGTAAATCCGCTCTTCCGCTAACAGTCTTTTTCCTTCTACTCCTCCTTCCTTCTTTCTAAACTTCTTTTCCCCCCAAACTTCTGAATCTTTGTTCGGGTTTTAAGCTCAAATGTTTGTCCAGCCTCCTGGATGAGTTCTGACCAATTAGGCACTGTCTTTATTTGAGAGGTGGCATTTTCTTCACCTCACGTCATAAATCATGCGTTATCTGTGATCTCTTTACTCTACAGAGTACAGAGGCCACAGTTTAGACATCATTACTATTATAAGAATACGAAACATTTTACACAGATTTCAATCAAGCCATCTTCTGAATTACGAACATATGATCGTACTGATAGGAAGCACGACACACTTTCATTCAAACATCTAATAGTTATAACCATTACATGAATTATATGATCTAAGCATAATAGACACACATATAGAGGTTGTAAACACAATATATAATTATGTAGTTGGATTATGTTTGGTAAGAAGTTCATCAAGAATTGTTTTGGGATGATTTTATGTAATTTTATATGTAAAGTCTAAGTCTCTGTGGGTTTTGAGGAGGTCGTTCAAAGGTCCTCAAAGAAAAGGAGGTCTGTTTTACATGTCATTAATCTTGGTGGGTGCCAGAGCCGTGCCATCTCTGAACCAATCAGTCTTTCCCAAACTATCTAACTTGACAACGTTCTTCGTTGTTGGGCTCATCTCTTAAGGCCATAAATTCCTTTCTGGGGGGTTTTCGTTGGCTATGGTAGACTGGCTGGAGCCGGGGTCTGGAGTGTTGAGTTCTGGGTGGAATTATGTTTGAACGAATCACCTGGAAGATTCATTTGTGTTTGGTTCGCCCTCGAACGCTACAGGTATTACTCCGCCACCGCTTCTTCTTCTGCTTCTTCTGTGTATTCAATGAAATGCCAGCGGTTTGCTTGCAATTGGCAAAGGTGCATTATCTCCACCAACTGGGCTGGAGTGTCTATTATTCAAGCTCTCAACGGAAGAATCACGGGTGTGACGCGTTTGGCAAAATAGGTCCACAAAAGCGGAATAAACCTAAAATTCTCGGGACAGCAGCATGTGTCCAAATTTTAATCTTAACCGTTCTATTTCATCAGATACGATCTGTAAACAGGGCTTTAAGTGTAAAATACCGAACTTGTCCTTTAAATATTGGCTTTAACGAGGAGCAGTGGTTCCAAAATTTTAGGATGAGCAAAATATATGTTGTGTCAATGTTTGTCCACATTCCTCTTCTACGACGACACAGCGTTTCGTCTGCCATCCGTCCCTTTGTAGATGCGCGTCGGGGTTTCTCTCGTCATTAAACCGCGGAGATGTTGCCTAATGCCTCAGAAAATCCGATCTGCCTGTTTACACGACAGTCTTTACATTAGTCACACATATCGGATATATTTCCACAAATAAATGAGGCCCGAAACCTGTCTTAGACTTTGAAAACCCCTGGTTTAAAACATTTGTTGAAAAAAGTTGTATACAATCTAGGGGTGTAACGGTACACAAACATGACGGTTCGGTACATACCTCAGTATTTAAGTCACGGTTTGGTACGCGTTCGGTACAGCAGGGTAGAGAAAACGTCTCCAGTTACTGTTGTAACCTCGGTTCCCTGTGAGGCGGAACCGAGACATTGCGTCAGTTTTTATGTTGCGGGAACTCTTCCCCTTCTCCAAACTTTCTCAAACCTTATCGTATAACGCCAGTAAAACAACTGGCCAATTGTCACGAAATTTGCAAATCGCATGCAAATACGATACTGCCTTTGGGCTGTAAAAAGTGCGGAGGAGAAACAATTGCGTCGGAATCTAGCCTGAATGCTTGCACAGCTGATCGAGAGGCGAACACGGCGGCTTACGCAATGTCTCGTCCCGCTTCTCAGGGAAACGAGGTTACAAAAGTAACCGGAGACATTCCCTTTCGAGAGCGGTCATTTCAACATTGCGTCAGCTTTGACGCTGCAGGAACTGTACACAATCCCACCACGAGAGTGCAAAGATCAGCCCGAAGACGCAGGGCTGTTACACCAAACACGGAGCAGAATAGTACACTATTCATCCAATAGTTATGCAGCTAGAAGAGCGCACAGCTGATGGGTGGAGCTAGACCAATGAGCTGGCAACTCAAGTACACCAAATTTAGCATATCAGATCAGCTCAAGCGAGCGAGCTGCACTGAATACAGGGCAGGAAAAAAACAGTATGCACATATGGGGCATGGGCATACACAGTGTCAACAAGTGGGAACAAACTGTGTCCAGAAGCAGTCTTAGCAAGAAAACCCAAGCAATAAGTGAGGTTATTCACTCACAGAAAGCACTTGAGACACCAAGGACGGCACATCCAACTTGTAACCTGGCGAAAGTGCTTTGTGAAGACCAGCCAGCCACAAAATATATATCCCGAACAGACGTGCATTTAGACCAGCCCCATGAAGAGGCGACAGCCCTCGTCGAGTGATCTCTGATTCTGAGGGGGACTTCTCAGACCGTGACGTTTCTTCTCGGATCCCGGCCACTGTTTGCGATAAACATCTGGCTTGGGACATGACGCCACGACGAACTGCTTGGTCTGCTTAGCTGTTCTCTGAGCAGAACGTGATGCAGACGAAAAGTGGGACCTCGTCGGCGGCTGGAACAAGCGCCGGAGCATCAGCGCTTTTGCGAACAAGCGCTTTTGCGCCTCTGAGAAGCGTTCGACAACCGATTCCGCAGAGTCACCGAAGAGGCCGGAAGGATTAATCGAAGCATTAAGAAGCATTTTACGGTCAGAGTCCTTCAGGTCAGCTAGGGTTAGCCATATGTGCTGTTGAAGGACCACCACAAATCCCATGGATCAGCCAATGGCTTGGGAGGAGCGCTTTATCACCATGAACGAATGAATGAGGCATTTATATAGCGCTTTCATATGTACTACTGTACACCCAAAGCGCTTAACAATCATATCAGGGGATCTCTCCTCAAACCACCACCAGTGTGCAGCATCCACTTGGATGGTGTGACGGCAGCCACAGTAAAGCAGCGCCAGTAAAGCAGCTCCCCACACACCAGCTATAGGTGGAGAAGAGAGAGAGAGTGATAGAGGCAATTCAATGGAAGGGGATTATTAGGAGGCCATTATTGGCAAGGGCCAATGGATGGAATTTGGCCAGTACTCTTTACGAGAAGTGCCATGGGATTTTTAATGACCACAGAGAGTCATGACCTCGGTTTAATGTGTCATCTGAAGGACGGGTCGCCACCGCACAGGTCTTTCATGGCGTCCGCGTCTACACAGCCACTGTCCATGGACTGCAGGAGATTAGCTTGAAAGACCTGCAGTAGATGCTGCTTCACCCACGGAGGTGTAGGCCTTATCTGCAAGGTAGGCAGTCAGTCTTCACGGCTTGGACGGTAGGCTGAGATCCATGCCAAACCTGGCCTGGGAAAGGTACAGATGAGCGGTGACGGTCTCCTCAACGGGGGCATGCGAACGTAGCCATCGGCTTCCGCCCCGTCCACGTGGGAGAAGATGGCCTGCGTGAATACGTGGAAGCACGGGCGCCGACTGGGGTGCAGACTACGACATGCTTGTGAACATCTGGAAAGAACGGGGTCTTCCACCTTAAAGCAGCCTGGCGACGGCCAGATGGGAGTACCAGGAGTCAAGCTTACTCCTGGTGGGCTCTTCCAGAGCACTCCATGCGAGGTAGAGCTCCTTAACAGCCTTGTCAAAGACACTAGGGAGCTCCTTCTGTGTCTGGGTGGCCCAGCTCCAACGTTGCTCAGTCCTTTTTTGACGCCGAGATGGACATGGAGTCTTTGTCTTCCTCATGGCCGAAGGAAAGCAGGCCGGGAACGAAGGCTCTCGTCATGAAAAGAGGACTGGGGAATGGAGCGACAGCGGAGGACGACGGCCCCAGGCCGAGTTGTCACCATCATTCCGAGGGCGGGAGGAAGGCCCACCAGGAAGACCCACACAAGGCTCGCTGGCAGCAGTGGGCCTCGTCCTTGTCAGGCCTGTGCAAAAGTAAGCAGAAGGAAGCCATCAGATGTGGTAAGAAATAATTTTCCTTTATTTAACCAGGAGAAAAGACTCACTGAGATTAAGATCTCTTTTGCAAGATTTTCCTGGGCAAGGGCAGCCGAGCTGAACATGGGGAGCCCTTAAAGGCAGGGTAGGCAGGTTTTTCCAAAATTTGTTTAAACTGTCTTTATATACCAATCCATAATTAAAATGTAAGTACTCTGAAAAGGAGAGTATAAAAATTTAGTGTCTGTAGTCAATAAAAACAGCTACTTATTTCCATTCGGAATGAATTAAATGATTGGTTGGGCGACTGTCACTCTCCCTCGCTACCCACATGCGCGCACCCATTTGACTTGAGGAGGGGGAGAGGCATGTAAGCTAGGAAGAATCACAATTATGGCAGAGAAAGAGCAGTCAAAATTCCCAGTACCTGCATATACAGTCAGCGAAGGCAAACAAGGCAAGAAAGGCAAAAAAGGAAGACAGTATTCGACCCCGGACCTGTCCTTGAGCCGATGATGCGGTACTTGTCTCTGGAGTGTAGTCCTCATCAGAGCCAACAGTGCTTTCATCGTGGAAGCTCTTACATGCAAAACACCGTATATGTTATGAATCTTACACGAAATTCACTTTCATCACAGTGTAACTGATGGTAATGGGAAAACGTGTATCAATGCAACCTGTTTTTAGCTTTGCCTTATGTTACTAGCTCGTTACCGAATCAAACTCAATATATTTTAAACTTTACCAGTATCTATATGCTAGCTTGATAGTGAGTACTAACAGCCATGTTAGTTATTTATATTCATAATGAAAAAGTTAGGTATTTTATAGGGCTGTCCGTTAAACGCGTTATTAATGGTGTTAACGCAAACCCATGTTAACGGCGTCAATTTTTTTATCGCGAGATTAACGCCTAGCAAACTTTGTTGTTTTTTTCACATGCTTTTGCAGCAACTAGTAACGTTATTAAAACTACAACGCCACACCGGATCTAGCTAGACCAGAAACAAAACAAAAAACAAAACAACAGGCGCCGCACACACTTGTTTGGGTTTGCGAGCCGCCAAAGAGTGGACGAGAAGCGCAGTGCCGAGCCGCGTCTAGGACAACTAAGCGCGTCTAGCACATCGGACGCGCACTTTCTCCGTTTATGGCCAGCAATAAAAACGCAGAATGGCGCCGCCGGTGTGTGTACACTCATAGAGAATAATGTGTTCGGATTTTAAATACGAGGCGCTGCGCTTCTCGTCCGGTGTGCGACCTGCTTTAACGTTACGTTTTGAGTGGATGAATGATGAGCGCGAGACGCCGAAATGGATGCCAATACGATTCTGAATGGAAAGTTTACTTTTAAAAAGTTGCCAAATGGGTTAGTTGACAAGACCAAAGTGATCTGTGTGTTTTGTTGTTGTGAACTGAGCTGTCATCGCAGCACGTCCAGTCTGAAATAGCACTTGATGGCCAAGCACACACACACACACACACACCGCTGATGCGATCTCAGCACACTCGTCACTATCAGTAACGTTACCTCGTCAGTATTTCTGTCACCCTTTTATTGATGGACAGTGTTACATTTTGTGAGAGATTATTTGCTCCAAGTGAGAATGTCAGTGTGGAATTGAACAGTATAATGCCAATCTTGTTTTCAATAAAAAACATTTGCACAAAGCAAGCCGATCCACTTTTCCATGTTGATAAGAGCATTAAAATGAGAAAAAATAATGGGACAAAAAGAAATCAAGAGACATTTAGAATAGATAAAAATGTGCGATTAATCGCGAGTTAACTATGACATTAATGCGATTAATCGCGATTAAATATTGTAATCGTTTGACAGCCCTAGTATTTTATTACATGTGATTCTGACATGATGTCACTACATGCACTACGCTTCTCTTCGCTTGGCGCTGGTAAACGCGTCCTCCAGCTGAGCGGTCGGCATTGTGCGTTCATGTGTTTTGGGGGCGTGGCTTTGGAAGGAGCCTAGAAGGGAGGGGGTGGGAGGGAATGAAATAAGTAGCTGTGTTTATTGCAGCCCTGAGAGGACTACGGACACTCAATTTTTATACTCTCTTTTTCAGAGTACTTACATTTTAATTATGTATTGGTATATGTGACCGGTCACGGAAAGTAGGGACACAAGTCGGTTCTGGAGCATTTTGAGTTATTCACAGATTCTGAAAGTGTAGTCTCCAAGCTTTCCAACGATGTGTAACACATGGTAATCTGATAATATTTGGAGAAGTTGTGGCCATTTGAAGGTAGGCACTCAAAAAAATTCAAAGTGGAGAAATCTGCCTCTAAAGATTGAGCAGTTCTCACCTCTCTGCTGCTGGGAGTGACAATAGGGCTCATTTACATCTCATTTAGATAAGCCATACCCCCTGTAAAGCTCCCCCTGTAAAGCTGTAAAGCACATGTTGTTTTATTAACATTAAATGGATAGTTCTCCCCAAATGTTTAGTTAATTGTCATCATTTACTCTCTCAAGTTGTTTTAAACCTGAATATGTTTCTTTATTCTGTTGAAGTTATTTGGAAGAATGTGGGTAACCAAACAGTTGATGTTCCCCAGTGACTTCTATATTTATTTCCTATGGAAGTCAATGGGGACCAGCAACTGTCTGGTTACCCACATTCTTCCAAATATCTTCTTTTGTGTTCAGCACAAGAAATAAATAAATACAGGTTTGGAACAACATTAGAGTGAGTAAAGAATGACAAAATGTTTATTTTTGGGTGAACAATCCCTTTAAGGACAAGTGGCTGTTTACTATTAGGGCTACTGTCTCTTTAACCCTCTGGGGTCTGAGGGGTTTTCTGGGTCCTGGAGGTGTTCTGACATGCTCTGATAATTGTGCTTATTTCTGTTACTTGTGACATTTTCATGGCTAAAATCTTATTACACTGCATTCAGCACAAACTCTGCTACAATAATATGTCAGCAGCATGTATGTAAAAGTTTGTAGATTTGAGATGATAACATTTATGCGTGGTTTGTGAAAATGACAAAAAAAAAAGTCACTGAAATGAGGTTATGAAACCCAAACTGATTATTTATTTACAAGACTTTTGAAAATTGTATCACGTAGCCTAGAATATTTGCTCCAAAACTATGTGAAAATCACCTTGACTACTCATTCAGAACAGACAATATATTGATTTAAAATTTGTATGACATGACTTGTGTAAGAAAGCTTTATGCGAGTAGGCGTTAACCACCATGAATATTGAGTGTTTCACACTTGAGAGAGACAAAGAGCCTCCCATAATGGCCCTATTAGGAGCTCTCAGGGCCTATGAGGAACTGTGAACAAAGAATGAGGAGATTTTAAAAAGAACGGCTTTTTGATTGTTTGGATTTATTTACAACACAACATAATCCAAAGATACACAACAAATGGCAAAAAAGCAAATTATTTAACACACTGAACTAAAGACAGAGACTTAACCAGTCACACACCTTTGTGCCATTCCTGAAACATAGTACATACCTGTAATTTCCCAGATGTTTGATTTTTCACTTTACCATGTTCTGCTCGTGTTGAAGTCAGCAGGACTATACCTAAAAAAAAAAAAAAAAAACTGTGAACATGACATGCTGATATCAAGAGAAACTAGGGCTGCACGATTTTGGGAATACATTTTAGATTTGTTCTGGTTAAAATTGATTTTTAAAATTTATAAAATACACACACACACATATATATACACACACACACACATATATATATATATATATATATATATATATATATAAAATGAACACCAGGCATACGTGCAGGACTGCATAAAATAATAACAATAGTAGGCTATAGCAGGCATCGTTAAAAAGGAACACTTCAGTAACACTACACTAGAGAAAAATATATTTATTATCATATGTTACTTCAAATGTTTACATCGATATGACGTTATGAAATGAGATTGGAGTAAAAACATGCCTATGTTTGGGGCGTTTTGCGGATTTTTCTGTCCGAGCCCGGCCCGCGTCCGATAGGCATAAATATATATTTTTCTCATACTAATTACACATGTATGTTTGTTTGTGTGGAAATTATTCGGAAATGTCAACAGATGAGCGCATCAGCGCGCAGAGCAACAAGGCTCTTGGCGCGCATGCACGTGTCTCGTTGTCACGGCTACATAAACAAATTTCCGCACACAGGAAGACAGATGTTATGGTAATATTTTACATGTATTGTAATCACAAAAACGAACGTTGCATCAAGTGAAAGCATCAGGCACATTGGCTACCTACATAATAAGATAAAATGTTCAATGGCGCGCTGATGTGGGCTCGGGTCGAACTATTTCAAACACACAGCGCGACTGAGAACATTCACTGAAGCATCGAGCAACAGTTCGACTGCAATGTGAAGTTTATGCAACAATACTAACTAATATAATTCAGAATTATTTCTTACCTTAAAATCTTTCTTGTCTTCAAATCGCGTTCTTCTTCTTCGGTAAATCCAATAATCTCACAGCATGTCTTCCAAACTCGACGACTGCAGGACTGATGAATTTTGGCGGCGCTTTGTTGTTGATGTAATGGGGGCGGTCGCGCGACGCGTGGACGATTTGCATCTCTATATGTTTTGCGCGTGTGGGTGTGGTCACATTAAAACTAATGAGGAATGATTAGAGAACTTGGATATCTTGTTGGTTTTATACAAATTACTTAAACAGAGAATATTTGTTTTCGTTTTGAATCAGATCATTTAAAACTACACACTTAAATGTTTATAAATATATAGAGCTCACAAATGTGTGACAAGTATTCGCTGAGTTTTGTTTGTTTAGAGACGTGCTCAAGAAAAAAAAAGTTCACGAGACGGAGAGACAGAAAGCACACCCTGTTTAATTTCTTTATTTTACAAAAGCACAACGTTTTGTTTTGATTGTAAGTGGACACATACAAAAGTAGACATCTCACAGATAATTTTTTCATATTTATTAAGTCTGTATGACCATATTTGACGGAGTATTTTAAGTTTATTTAGCTGCTATGTAAAAAAAATCGCGCAAATCACGCCGGCGTGATTGCCAACCCCAGGGGGTTAAGACCTGGGGGCTGTTCCATAAAACAAGATTAGAATACAAGCCAGACTTATTTTGGTTAGTCAGACTTATTGTCGGTTGATTCTGTTTCATAAAGCAAACTTAAAATAGTTCAAACTCAGTTACCCTGGCAACTTATGCTGGGAAACTAGCCTGGTCCAGGGCAGGCTAACTGTCAGGCTAAGCCTCAGTTGTTACAGATCCTCTAACACTGACCAATAGGGACACAATTACTGACAATCTCTCATACCATTATTTGACTTTATTAACCACTATAAGTCCAAAAATAAATATACAGTAAAGAAAATCAACTTAAATAAGGCTACAATGATACATCAGACAATAGGCCCTATGCACAGCTGCACTACTTCCTGAACTTGTGCAGGCTCCTTTGTTTCCTGTCTGCCAGGATTGGCCAAATTGATTAATCCAGGTGTGTCTGACCAATGACAATAATCAGACACACCTGGATTAATCAGTTTGGCCAATCCTGGCAGACAGGAAACAAAGGAGCCTGCACAAGTTCAGGAAGTAGTGCAGCTGTGCATAGGGCCTATATAGACCTACAAACATATATATGTCGGGGTTTATATACATATATAAATATATATATATATATATACATATATATCCTACAGGTTTTCTTTTCTTACTGGCTGAATGTTTTGTGATTTAATTAGATAGTTGAAAAAATGTATGAAACAGAACATTTTAAATAAATAATTACAAAAGCACAGTATACATTTAAACTGGTAAGATGAATCTGAGCTTAGTAATTGCTATATTAACCTACACTTGGTTTACCCCATTACAATAGTCCCTTTACAGTTATTTATATCATAAAAATATACTGAATTGTAGGTTTAAAATTCTAAATAAGGCACATCTAATGTCCAACAACCAATATTTTAGCATTTATATTTTATGTACTTTATTATGTCTTACAATTCAAATACATTTCACAATTATACAAATGGACAGTTCCTTTAAAGACATAATATTTCCCCCCAATAAATCTTATTTTTCCTTCTACTTTTTTATTTTGTGATAATACACACCAACACATAAAAACAATTAGAACAACAACCATTAAAAACATAGTTAAGACACTTTTACATATGAAAAAATATTGAAAAAATCTAACATTCACATATTTATATCAAACTCTTATAATGACACATAATTCATAATAAGTTATTAAATTAATATTATTTAAATATCAAATATTAAATAAGTAAATAAATAAAATAACAAATAACTAATTAAGGGAGGGAAGGTTATTTAGTTATAGGCTAATGTATTCCTTTATTTTATGGAATATTCTTTGATTTTAGAGTTGCACATATCTTTTCAAAATGTATACTTTTGCTCTTAATTTCATGTTATCCTCTCCATAATGCACTGTATAAACTAAATCTAACCAAACCTTCTTGCTTTCTCCAAAAAAAAAAAAGATTGCTTTAAAAGCTGTAATTCCTAGCATTCTAATTAAATAAGTATAAGTCATCTTTTTTAAGTAGCTTAGGTCCTAAACCCAAAACTATATTTTGTATCTTTATTATATTTGGTTTCTTAAAAAAAATGTATTCCCTGAATTAGGCCTACTTCTGTTCAATTGTTTTATTATAAGTATAAAATGAGTGTAATGAGATATGTTCACTGCAACTGATCCAACATCCTAAAGATAAATTATTATAATCAAGATATTTCTGGTGTTATAAAATATCGCATAGCCGATTAATTTTCCAAGCAAAATGTATATTAGTCAGAATTACTGCGCTCCTATTTGCCGCGCATGCGCGCAGCAGCGCTCGTTCAATGTGAAGTTTACAGCAAAATTGAACTATTTTCACGACTTTTTAAGATTTTCAGATGGAGAATATTACTGTGAAATGTAAGTTTTGCAAACACCATGTCTCAAACGCATAAAACAGCACAAAATATATGCAGTTTGATGGTGGATCGATTTGATCTATGATCGACCTCCAGGGCTGCTTAAGAAACGCGTGCACACGCAGTTATCTAGACTAGATAAACCTGGATCAAATTAGTGGGATTGCGTGAACTTGAATTACCTTTTATGAACCCGCTTTAGCCCCAATTTATTTGTTAGGTTTATTCAAGTCGGGTTTTGGAGTTTAATCCCCGCTTTTCTTAGCATCTTTTATGGAACAGCCCCCTGAAAGCAACGCGTCTAATATGTACGCATAATATGACACGCAGATTTCTCTCAATTTAGACATAAGTACCAACTTTCTTTATGTAAACCTTGAGTTTATTTGACAGTATTAGCTCAAAAAGACTCGAAAGATAACTTAGTCCAGTATCCAGGCGCTGTTAGACAGGCTTTTAGTGCATGCGCGCGTCTGCTGTTTGCGCACAGAAAAGCGCATTAGAACAGCGCTTCAGCAGCGAATGACATGTTTAACCGGCAAGGCTTTAAAGCACATGCAAATAATGAACTTTTGCGAACTGCAGTGTCCTGTTCCTCTGCGTAAACATTTAATGTGAGTATTTGTCGCGTTGTACACTGGGCTGTTGAGACGCAGACTGCTACAAAAGCACGCAGCAGCTTGCTTGCAGCAAGGATCACAGCGCAACTTTGAACTATATCGATGCGATATGGTCTAATTCCATATCCCATTTAAAAAATATATCAATATATTTTTTATATCGATATTATATCGCCCAGTCCTACCACGCTGTTCCCTTGGAGGGCGGGGGCAATAACAAAAGAAACAAAAGCTGGCTTATCCAGTATGGAAATACACACAGACAATGACACGCCCCTACTGCGAGCTAGAATCTCACAAAACAAGCCGATTTCAACCTAAAAATGTACGATTTTAAATATACCAATATTGATATCTAAAACATGGAGAGGCTTCTTCGTGATCTCAACTAACAGATTCTGCAAAAATCGAAAATCACCAGTTTTGAAAAAAAACGCTTCTTTCTCATTTTGCTCAAAAGTTGTGCTGCCGACTTGTGTCCTTACTTTCTGTGGCGGGTCCAGGGGCGCCGTATAGGGGGGAAAAGTTAGGACAATTCCAAGGGCCCCTGACTGACAGGGGCCCCAACAAATAGGTAAAAAAAAAAAAAAAAAAAAAAAAAAAAAAAAAAAAATTATATTACACACTATATAAACTATCATCATTGAGTATATTTCAAATAATAATAAAATGAATGATGTAAATATCCCCATTGACCAAAAAATAAAACATCAATATTGACCGACCACCACCCCCCTGTATCTGCATGAAATGGTTTGGTCCTGCCTTAGCGCACTCATGATCAGTGACGGACGGTGATTAGTTAGTTGCAGTCTGACAGTCAATGCACGGAGCGCTACTGGCGCTAGAAATACAGAGATCATAATGTTGAGAAGCAAAATAAAATCTGGTTTTCAGAAAAGGAAAGAGAGAAAGGAGAGAGAGGAAAGACGAAAAAAAGGATGTATTTCTGTATCCAAGTTTTTCACCAAGAAAGGTGGGTAGCCTTTAGTCTGTGAGTGGTATTATTAACCTGTTGTCCATAGTGAAATAAGCTAGCTAGCTGCAGGCTAGTGTTAGCCTAGTAAGCCTAAATTTCATCAACATTTAATCAGTGCAGGGAAACGTTTAGCAAGATATTCACATTAAATCATTGTCCATGCCCCTTTTAGCAGACTTAACAACAGAGGAGTCACCAGCCCCCCAGTCTCCCCATAACTGCACCCCTCCCTGTCCCAGTGAAGAAGGTGAGCAACACTGTGGTAATGACTTAGCATCATTACAGGGAGTCTATGTGTGGTTCTCTGTCTCTAATCTATTGCTCTTTTTTTACCATAACAAAAAGGAAAATTAAATATTTATTAATGACAGAAATCAAACACAAATTATTTTCTCACATAATGACCATTATGACAGAAAAACAAAACTCCTGTCTGTACTGGATGCAGTTAGAAACAATGAGCAGCTTACCTGAAATTACAGACAATATTAAAATAATCCAGTTTGATGCGTTGATTTAGATTGAATTTTGGCCGTTAAATGACATCTATAATACAGACTTTATTATTCCCATCATGAAGGGGCAATTTATTTGAGAAGCTTACACACACACACACACACACACACACACACACACACACACACACACACACACACACACACACACACACACACACACACACACACACACACACACACACACACACACACACACAAACAAACAAACAAACAAACAAACAAACAAACACACACACACACAAATCTATTGTATTTAATGTATGTAATCAAGTGGTGGTGATACTATATAGGTCATTTATGTCATTGTTCTGTAGTGTTAGTGTCATTTATTGGTATATGGCATATTTTAATATCCTGTATATATCACAGTATATGCAGTATGTATATCCACATGCATTGTTGTGTGCATCCTACAGAGCCAGGGCCCTCTCAGGTAGAAGGAGGAAGAAGTGTGGAAGGAATGGTAGAAGGGAAAGAAAGTTACAGTGATGATGAGGATGAGAGATGCATGGTGGAAGAAGGCAGAAGTCATAGGCAGGATGTTGACCCAGGTTTGTTGCCAGCGGATTTGACTGACAGGGACAGGGAGGCTTTTGTGAGGGCACTGTCTACCAGAGATGCTGATGATGTACTACTGCCACAGGATTCTGAGGGAAAACCATTCCCAGAATACTTATTGTACAGTAAGGCAGCCAATGGGAGGGAAAAGGTGAAGAGAGACTGGGTAACTTACAGCAAATCTTCTAATGCTCTGTATTGCATCCCATGTGTGCTTTTCTCTCATTTACAAAAAAGACCTTCTCTTAGTGCACTGAACAGCCAAAAGGGATATAACATGTCTGATGTAAAGTGGCGTAGGATGTATGATAAATTCCCTGTCCATGAGAAGAATACGGCACATAGAGATTGCTATTTGAAATGGAAGAACTTGCAACAGTCAGTAATGGCTGTTAGTGGCATTGACTCTCAGTTGCAAAAGCAGATCCAAACAGAAACTGAGAAAAACAGAGCTCTCTTGCAGAGAATCCTGGATGTAACACTGCACTTGGCATCAAGGAATTTACCTTTCAGGGGTAAAACCAAAGACCTAGATGATACCCATAATGGAAATTTCTTAGGCACACTAGAGCTTTTGTCTCATTACGATCCACTGCTTAATGAGCACTTGCAAAAAGTTAGGGACAAAAAAAAAGGAACCAGGCTGACACATTATCTGAGCTCTGACATTCAGAATGAATTTATTGATTTATGTGGCAGAAGAATTTTGAGAACAATTTTAAAGGAAAGGGAAGATGCTATTTATTTTTCAGTCATCTGTGATGCTACACCAGACATTTCCCACACTGAGCAGAATGTGGTGCTCATCAGATATGTAAGGTATAGCAAAGAAACAGACAACTGGGAG
The DNA here is from genome assembly GCF_949152265.1 of Phoxinus phoxinus. Lineage (NCBI taxonomy): Eukaryota > Metazoa > Chordata > Actinopteri > Cypriniformes > Leuciscidae > Phoxinus > Phoxinus phoxinus. The sequence continues at coordinate 13,208,722 of NC_136883.1, forward strand.
ATCACAGAAAGGTTTTTAGAATTTAAGGACTTTCACAAAAAAACAGGAAGTGAGATAGCAGAAATGGTTGAAAATGTGCTTGATGACAAAGGGATAGACATTGGGGACTGCAGAGGGCAAGGATATGACAACGGGGCAAACATGTCAGGAAGGGTCAAGGGAGTCCAAGCCCAGATATTAAAGAAAAATCCTCTAGCTACATTTTCACCCTGTGCCTCCCACACCTTAAATCTTGTAGGTGTGCATGCTGCACAGACAAGCCCAGAAGTAGCAACGTTTTTTGGCTGCATCAATCGCCTTTATTCACTTTTTAGTGCCAGCCCAGAACGCTGGGCCATCTACAAAGAGAAAACAGGTTGCTCTTTGCATCGCCTCTCAGATACCCGCTGGAGTTCAAGAATCATGGCTGTTAAACCTGTAGCACAACACCTTCCTTCTGTCATTGAGGCCCTTGACAGAATACTCACGACATGTAGTCTCACCAACGAGGCCAGATCAGAGGCTAGTGGTCTGAAGAACTACTTCATGTCATTCAATGCTATTGTCCTACTCACTGTCTGGCTCAAAGTGCTGCAGTGCATTGATGACAGGAATGTGGTTATCCAGTCTGGAAAAATCTCTATTGACACAGAGGCATCCAATATCAATGCCTTAACAAAAGAGATGCTGGCTCTTAGAGATGGATGGGAGTCACTCCTGTCTGAGGCAACACTGATTGCAACACAAATAGATGTCGCACCTCAGTTTAGCAAGGAACACAGTCGGCAAAAGAAAAGGAAGAGATTCCATGATGAGACCTCTCAAGAGGAGACAGCTCATGACAGTGCAGCAACAGTGTTTCGGAACACAGTGTTTTTTACTGCTATGGACAGCATCATAAGTAATCTGGACACCAGGTTCCGCACCACTGCAGAAATAGTTGAGGAATTCTCTGCTGTTTTAAAAGTTGGACAGATTAGTGACGATAAAGTCCCTTCAGTGTGCCAACCACTTATCAAAAAATATTCCAGAGATCTCACGTCCGAGTTTGAAAACGAAATAAGACACCTGAATGCAGTATATGCTGCCACTTTCCCTCCTAACTTGTCCCCTCTTGGTCTCCTGAATGCAATTAACAAGATGCAGCTAGATAGCATTTTTGGAGAAGTCTGCATTGTCTTACGTATATTTTGTACATTGCCTGTGACTGTTGCTGGTGGGGAGAGAGCTTTCAGTAAGCTAAAGCTGATCAAAAACTATTTGAGGTCCACTATGTCTCAGGACAGGCTTTGCAGTCTTGCCATGTTATCCATTGAAAGTCAATTGGCTAGAAAGCTAGACTTCAAAGACTTGATCAATGACTTTGCTAGCAAGAAGGCTCGGCGCTGGGCTCTTGGTGAGTCAGGCTGAGCAAGGTCTAGTGATAGATGCAAGATGTTTGGCTGAACTGCCAAAAACTTGAGCTGTTATTTGAGAGAAAAGTCTTGGGGTCCAGGAGTCCATTGTTCTTATTTGTACCATGTTAACTTACCTTTTAATTTGATGTCACTGGTACTGTTAGTTGTGCAGTTATGTTAAAAAATCTGCTGTTTTGATATGATGTTAATTTTTTTTATTAAAGCTTAATGTTGAGCTGTTATTTGAGAGAAACGTCTTGGGGTCCAGACTCCAGGAGTCCATTGTTCTTATTTGTACCATGTTAACTTACCTTTTAATTTGATGTCACTGGTACTGTTAGTTGTGCAGTTATGTTAAAAAATCTGCTGTTTTGATATGATGTTCATTTTTTTAATTAAAAAGTTAATATATATTTAAGTTTTTTCGTTTTTCTTTTTTTTAAATCTGTCATTCATTTTACAATAAAAATACATTGAGACTGTAAAGGATTGCCTTAAAGCAGCACTATGGAACTTTTCCTCTTCGATCGCCCTACAGGTTGGAAGCGGATTTGTCCATTACCACTGTCGTAAATAATTTCACCACCCGCAGCCTACCGTCTCACACACACTCGCTGTTTATCTAGCACCGGCTTTGGAATGAACGATGTCCACAAACAAGGTAGAGTATGTTGCATGATTTTATTAAAGTATGATGTATTGCGACATCAGAAACGACGAAAAACAAAATAATGACTATTGTAACGCTTGCCGTAAAGCAAGTCAAATTTGTAGTTTCTTATGTCTTATTCGAACTACAGAAACACGACCCGATCTGGAAAATAATATCTGATCTGTGGTAATAGCAAATATAGAGACGCAAAGCGGAGGCATAAGTGCCTTTCACCCTGTTACAACTTGATGAACCACTGAAACGATTTTGGAAACATTATTTTGAGGTAAAAATGTTTACATACTGTTGCTTTAAGGACATTTTTATGGTGGCTTTTAATCTGGCATCAAATAGTGAACTGCATAATGTATGCAGACTTGCATTTACAAATCACCAGCAGTAAATATTGTGCTAGTACTAGTATTGAACTACAAGAAGCAAGACAGTTGCAAGGCTTTGATTAGAGTTATGTAAAGCTTTTGATGGGACAGTTAGGTCCTAGAGATTTGGTGACAACAGCTGTGCAGGGGGGGCCCAATTAGATTTTTTTGTCATGGGGCCCAAAATTCCTGGCGGCGCCCCTGGGCGGGTCACATATAAATACAGTTTAAACTAATTTGGGGAAAAGTTTTTTAGAAAAAACCTGCCTACCCTGCCTTTAATTAAAATTACTATAATATTAAAGGTTACAATTATCAACATAGCCTAAAGTATTATATAATTATTCTTATTCTATAACTGGTATGTGACAAATAAACTTTGAAATGATTAAATTTAGTTTCTATTTATTTTTGGATATAATAATCAACACTCAAATAAAAAACATGTACTGTAAATTACACATAAGGCAGGTTTGGCATTAACCCTCTCTGGGGCCTGAGGTGTTTTCTGGGTCCTGGAGGAGTTCTGACATGCTCTAACATTTGTGCTTATTTCTGTTACTTGTGACATTTTCATTGCTAAAGTCTTATTACACTGTATTCAGCACAAACTCTGCTACAATAATATGTCAGCAGCATGCATGTAAAATGTTGTAGTTTTGAGATGATGACATTTATGCGTGGTTTGTGAAAATAACAAAAAAAAAAGTCACTATAATAAGGTCATGAAACCCAAACGGATCATTTCTTCACAAGACTTTTGAAAATTGTATCACGTAGCCTAGAATATTTGCTCCAAAACTATGTGAAAATCACCCTGACTACTCATTCAGATAAGACAATCTATTTATTTAAAATTTGTAAGACATGTCTTGTGTAAGAAAGCTGTGTAAGCGTAAACATAAATATTGAGTGTTTCACACCTGAGTAAGACAAAGACCCTCCTATAATTGCCCTATTAGGTGCTATCGGGTCCTATGAGGAACCTTGCACAAAGAATGAGGAGATTTAAAAAAGAATGGCTTTTTGATTGTTTGGATTTATTTACAACATGACATTAATCCAAAGATACACAACAAATGACAAAAAAAGCACATTATTTAACACACTGAACTAAAGACAGAGACTTAACCAGTCTCACACCATTCCTGAAACATAGTACATACCTGTCATTTCCAAGGTGTTTGATTTTTCACTTTACCATGCTCATGCTCACGTTGAAGTCAGCAGGACTCATCAATAGGCATCTGGTCCCTAAAAAAAAAAAACGCTTTGAACATGCTAATATCATTAGACACTAGGGCTGCACGATTTTGGGAATACATTTTAAATTTGTTCTGGTTAAAATAGCTTTTTAAAATGTACAAAATACACACACATATATATAATGAACACCAGGTTCATGGACGCGGGAACTAGGGGTGCTTGGCAAACTGTGATGACAATAAAATGATAGCTTATAAATATTTCTGGTTGTTGTTTCTGTTCCACAACATTTTGTATGTCAAAATGCTAACATTTCATGCATATGCGGACTTGTGCAATGTTGGTGAATGTTTGAAGGTATTGTGTATAATTTGTTTTAAGATAGGTGAGGGTACAATGTGTTATAAATAATCACAATTCACATGTTTCATTTTAAATCTTTATTGAAGATTGGGTTATACAGTATAACATGTATAACTTACCTGCTTGTGAAACACAAGTGACCAAACCTGTATTGTTTCAAAAGCAGAGTATTTAAACATGGTGGACTTATTGAATGATTGGGAGAAACCATGTTGGGTACACTCCAGGGGGTGGCCGAGACTATAAATGGCTGCCAGTGTTAGTGCATGAGGAAGAGAGGGTCAGGTTGGTTTTTGTGAGGTGGAAGTAAACTAATAGAAGTCTGTGTCCCGGAAAGTTTGTGAACCAAACGATACAACTGCTGTTGTGGCTACTTTCCCACAAAGTTTGTAAATCTATATTGTTTTCTTTTCAACATTTAATTTTTATATTATTTTTCTTTGTGGGATTTTGCTGTGGGAATTGCACTGTCTGCATAAATAAATTCACCTCAACTGAGATTTCGTCGCATTGGTCTTATTATGCCTCTGATTGCGAGGGCGATCGCTAACAGAAGGCTAACATTTCTGAGCGGTTTCCCTGGGTTTTTCATGTTCGCGTGACGTATGGATGATTTGCATGTCAATCTTTTGCGGGTGTGGGTGTGGTCACATTAAAACTAATGACCCAGCTAACAGGGAACGTTCCCAGAACATTCACTAACGTTCTTTAAAAGTTGTGTAAATGTTAGTACAAAACGTTATTAAAATAATGTTTTCGGAACGTTCATATAACGTTATTAACGTTCTCATAACATTGAGAGAAAACGTTCTTAGAACAACGTTCTCGGAACGTCTCTTTGACGTTATTTGTGATTGATGAACGTTCTCATAACGTTGAGAGAAAACGTTCTTAGAACAACTTTCTTAGAACGTCTTTTTGACGTTATTTGTGATTGATGAAAGTTCTCATAACGTTGATAGAAAACGTTCTTGGAACAACGTTCTTGGAACGTCTTTTTGACGTTATTTGGGATTGATGAACGTTCTCATAACGTTGATTGAAAACGTTCTTGGAACAACGTTCTTGGAACGTCTTTTTGACGTTATTTGTGATTGATGAACGTTCTCATAACGTTGATTGAAAACGTTCTAAAACCAAAGTTCTCGGAACGTCTTTTTGACGTTATTTGTGATTGATGAAAGTTCTCATAACGTTGATATAAAACGTTCTTGGAACAACGTTCTTGGAACGTCTTTTTGACGTTATTTCGTGATTGATGAACATTCTCATAACGTTGATAGAAAACGTTCTTGGAACAACGTTCTTGGAACGTCTTTTTGACGTTATTTGTGATTGATGAACGTTCTCATAACATTGATATAAAACGTTCTTGGAACAACATTCTTGGAACGTCTTTTTGACGTTATTTCGTGATTGATGAACGTTCTCATAACGTTGATAGAAAACGTTCTAAAACCAAAGTTCTTGGAACGTCTTTTTGATGTTATTTGTGATTGATGAACGTTCTCATAACGTTGATAGAAAACGTTCTTAGAACAACATTCTTGGAACGTCTTTTTGACGTTATTTGTGATTGATGAACGTTCTCATAACGTTGATATAAAACGTTCTTGGAACAACGTTCTTGGAACGTCTTTTTGTCGTTATTTCGTGATTGATGAACGTTCTCATAACGTTGATAGAAAACGTTCTTGGAACAACGTTCTTGGAACGTCTTTTTGACGTTATTTGTGATTGATGAACGTTCTCATAACGTTGATATAAAACGTTCTTGGAACAACGTTCTTGGAACGTCTTTTTGACGTTATTTCGTGATTGATGAACGTTCTCATAACGTTGATAGAAAACGTTCTTGGAACAACGTTCTTGGAACGTCTTTTTGACGTTATTTCGTGATTGATGAACGTTCTCATAACGTTGATAGAAAACGTTCTAAAACCAAAGTTCTCGGAACGTCTTTTTGACGTTATTTGTGATTGATCAAAGTTCTCATAACGTTGATAGAAAACGTTCTTAGAACAACATTCTTGGAACGTCTTTTTGACGTTATTTGTGATTGATGAACGTTCTCATAACGTTGATAGAAAACGTTCTTAGAACAACATTCTTGGAACGTCTTTTTGACGTTATTTGTGATTGATGAAAGTTCTCATAATGTTGATATAAAACGTTCTTGGAACAACGTTCTTGGAACGTCTTTTTGACGTTATTTCGTGATTGATGAACGTTCTCATAACGTTGATAGAAAACGTTCTTAGAACAACGTTCTTGGAACGTCTTTTCGACGTTATTTGTGATTGATGCAAGTTCTCATAACGTTGATATAAAACGTTCTTAGAACAACGTTCTTGGAACGTCTTTTTGACGTTATTTGTGATTGATGAAAGTTCTCATAACGTTGATAGAAAACGTTCTTAGAACAACATTCTTGGAACGTCTTTTCGACGTTATTTGTGATTGATGAAAGTTCTCATAACGTTGATATAAAACGTTCTTGGAACAATGTTCTTGGAACGTCTTTTTGACGTTATTTCGTGATTGATGAACGTTCTCATAACGTTAATTGAAAACGTTCTTAGAACAACGTTCTCCGAAGGTCCTTAAAATGTTATTAGTATTTTATGATTTTATGAATGTTATATTTAGGCTGTCATACAGCGTTCTGGGAACATGTTATTTGCTGAACATTCTCATAATGTTAAGTAGGCTACACTTAACAAATGTGTGCTTCTTAACATTAGTTTACAATCACTAGATTTGTATGACTATATATCCATATAAACATTTTAAACATCACAGTAGTTTATAACACCACCCCAATAAACCAGCACTTATAGCGCTATAAATAATTGTATATTAACTAGTGCAAAATGCCTCTGCAAAATACATTTTTGTGTGTGTTTTTAGTAATTGTTGTTTTGGTGTGTTTGAGTGCTCATTGTTACAATTACACAGCAAAAGTTCGGTGACATCTTTATTTGTGTATGGTAGAAAGCAAATACTGATCCTGAAATAATTACATAAAATAAATGTGGAAAATTGAACTATACGATTGAGGGAGCAGGCTACACAGTGAACTCAGAGAAAACGCTATACGCTTGAGCAAAAACAGTTTGTGTATAGGCTACAAATGATGCCTGTGAAAGATATTGTGAACGCCTTGAACATGATATGTTTTGTTGGTTAATAGCATAAGCTACTATTACACAGTAGCGATAACATTAAGCGCACCAGAGAAGTACATATAATATTCAGATGTAAACAGCATAGCTGACTTACAGATTCAGTTAACATCCACAAATGAATAAGCGTGACGAATCAGGCAGCAGGCTACACACAGTAACTCAGAGAAAACGCTACGCTTGAGCAAACAGTGTGCGAATAGGTTACTATAATTGATGGCAAAGTGCCTGTTAGGGTTAGGGTTAGGGTTAGGGTTAGGGTTAGGCTCATTACAATCACACAGCAAAAGTTCAGTGACATTTTTATTTGTGCATGAAAGCAAATACTGATACTGACATAATGACATACAATAAATATGGAAAATTTAACTACACGATTCAGGGAGCAGGCTACACAGTGAACTCCGAGAAAAGCTGTGAATAAAATACAATATTCAGAAGTAAACAGTGTAGCTGACTAAATGTTTAGCTGACAGAGTGTTTATGTCAGAATGTTTATTTTTAAACAATTACCTTCTTTTGCCGATATATTTAGCGATATCTTTTGCATTTCTAATACAAACAACGTCAAACTTGACACTGCACTTACTCGTGCCCGTAGCAAGAAACCTGTCAAGTTTGAAATCCATTGGACTAACGGTTCGAGAGATATGTGGTTAACAGTATACAGACAGACAGACAGACAGACAGACAGACAGACAGACAGACAGACCTTCCTGTAATTTATAGATATGCTATTCACATTATGTGAAGCTCTGTTAAATATATTGAAATACATTTTGAACATATATTATTTAAAAAATACATTGAACATAAACCTTTTAAATTGTTCCTCATGTTACATCTGTAAATTGTGTACATATTGTGTAGCCTATATTTCATAAAATATATCCATGCCTTATCATGTTTAGTTTTTAATAAATGTTTAGCCATTTTATTTATACACCACGTTAACCATTTATATAAAGCTATATAATATTATAGACTATATTACATTATATTATAGCCTATTATAACCTATTATAAATGACTTTGTAAACATTGTTTTACACTCAATGCTTCATATTCTTATTCCGTTAACAGTTTGGTGATGGCCACGAGTCTATACACTTAATGTTAACCTCACATTTCAGGATATTTTATCTGATTATCAAATAATTCCCTCCATCATTTCTTCTTTCATGTAAATGCTGCGTGACTTCTACGTATTTTAATTTGCGCGCGCACTGAACATTCGAGTTGCTTTTGAACCAGATTTGAACTGGAGTTACCATGGAAACGGGCGGGGAGCTCAACTGACGACAAGCAGCAACTCTGTCTCTCACTGTTGGTTTCGCTAATTTCAGGTAAGTTTAGTCCCCAAAATTACACAAATAGTACATAAAAATGTTTCTGACACATTCTTTCATGTAAATAACACGCTTCCGTTGAATATTTACTTTATAGAAATGGTTTAGTGTCTTCGGGAAAAGTCCGTTAGCATCTCAACTGTTAGACTTTAGCTGTAAGTTTAGGCTTTAGGCTTGTAATCTTGATTAACGATTTTGTAAAGGTTTTGGTGGCAATTTTTCAATGTGAATGGAAGTAAACTAAATTATCTTAAAATTAATTAACTTAAAAGTATTCACTGGACGGTTATTTCGTAGTTTTCACATGACGGAATGCCCTACAGGAGGGCAAATTGGGGTTTTATAATGCCATTTATGCCTAGTATTAACATGAATGTCACGCAACTGCTTAATTCACAGGTAAGTTAACGTTAATTCCAAGTCAGTTGAATCACCGTTTTCATATTAATGTGCTCTTTTAATTTAACGTTAAGCATACAGCGCGCGCGCGCGCACACACACACGTTACACACAGATGAATAACCTTACTTCAAAAAATGTATATATTCATTGACAAGCTACTTTTTGTTTTTTTTACAAGTGAATGAACGATTTATTTGTCCAAAGGACAAGTACAAGACCAGGGTTAACGTTAATGCCAAGCCCTGGTTTATACATTTTTATAATTTTATTATAATAGCTTCAAAGAAGACCTTTCTCAATGCTGCTATTGTCATACAATGAAAGTATTATATTACTACTTCCATAGTATGGCAAATTAGTACAAATTAGAAAAGTTTAGCAGGTAAAGTTACACAGAATTTTGATGCACATTATCTTATTTTCCCCTCAATGATGGAAGTTCATTAATTTTTCAGGTGTAGCTAATCCTTTACAATGTGTTATTGAACCTTTCCATTGTATAACATTTGTAAGCTACATTTTAATCTTGTGTGGTTTACAGTTTTTTTCCCACAGAGACTTCCAATGGGACGGGCGTCTGAACTGGCGGATGCGGAGCATCAAGCTTCTACTAGTTCTTCCCCCTCAAGGCCAAAGCATACCAAACAGACATCATCTCATTACAGGACAACCGTTGGATGCATTGACCTCTGAATTGAAGCTCTAAGGTGAGAGAAACTATCCCCGTACTATGCTCGAAGACGAAAATTTTGTCAGCGTGCCAGCATGTTGTTGTGGAATGTACTGTTGCATGAGAAAAAAACACTCCTCACATGTGAAAACACTTTGCTTTACTGATCACTAACCAATCACATATAGGTCAAAGGTCAGATGTTTTGAACTATTGATGCCATCAATGGACAGAGACCCCACACACACAATTGTGTTCTTTACTGTATTCTAAAGAATATACTTTTGGTTCACATATGTTTATGGTTGTGTTGTATGCTACTGTATACAACAGTAATGTTTGGCCTAAAAAACATGTTATGTTTCTACATTGCATTGGTGTTTAGTGTACTTGTTCCCGCTCTCAGCAGATTACTGTCACTGTAGAACATTGTATTGAAGTGAAGATATAAGCCTATGAAAGACCAGAGTGCTTTAGATATAGAACAACAGTGTTTACATGGTATATCCAAAAATTTACTATTATGAAAGAAGTGTTTGCCATTTGATGCAAATGCTTCATTCTGTCATGTGGTTATGGCATTTTGAATGCAGTGTTACATTTTGAAGGAGATGTGAGGCATTTTGTGTGTGCAGTTTTGGGAATTGTGTGTAGAGTTTTGAAAAAGGGTGACATCGTTTTGAAAACATGTGTTTGGAGTTGGAAAAAAACTAATATAAATTTATAGTACTCAAAGCACAGTCCAAATAACTTTAGGGTTAACATTTATGGAGTAGCCACACTGTTATTATCAAATGTTTATGAAATAATAATTCACCAATTTTTAGTAACATCAGTCAATCTGTTTTTTATCCACAGACGGGGCATGAAGAGACTGGACCACAGACTGGACCACAGTGCTAGTTTGGCACACCCACACTACTTATATTTAAGGGATAGTTCACCCAAAAATGAATATTCTGTCAGTAATTACTCACCCTCATGTTGTTCCAACCCCGTAAGACTTTCGTGAAATCTGACAGCTGTCTCACTCCTCCATAAGTCACACGCATCACACACATGACCAGCGTCGGCCAATGGTGAGCCTACGTGGTGACGTGCAACACAGATATACTATGTGCAGTTATACTACGTAAACACACTTAGGCCCACGGAGAACATAATGAATAGTGGAATAAAGTCATTAGTTTTGTTTGTTTTTTTGCGCACAAAAAGTGTTCTCGTCGCTTGATAAACATATGGTTGAGCCACTGTAGTCACTTGGACTATTTTAACGATGTCTTTAAAGGTGCAGTGTGTGACTTTTAGAGGCATCTAGTGGTGAGGTTTGCGAATTGCAAACAGCCAGTCACTTACGGCCTATCCCTCCCTTCTCAAACTGGAAGGAGAAGCTACGGTGGCCGACGTAACCAGCACATTTCTCCCCACATAGCAAACCCACAACACAGCGAGGGAGAAGAACCACATGAAACTATCCAACTACAAAATTTAACTAACAGATTAGTTTAGCTGGCTAGTATGAACTGTTATGCTGTAGGCTAATGTTAGTGTTTTACAGTCAATAGTACTAATCAGCTGATTGTCTCACGAACGTAACAGCACATTTATCCCCACATAGAAAAGCCATAACACAGGGAGGGAGAATAACTAAGTTACATGAAACAATATACCTACATATTTTACACCACTGACAAGGGAAAAGTCACTTCACACGGTGTCTATGGCTAGCTTCTAGGTAATGCTAACATTATGAAACAACAGTTTTCATTTGCAATGTTAAAGTTGGAATACCTTACCCATCCAGCAGAAAACAGGCAACTTCGGCGTCGCTTTGAAAGCCTTTTTCCCTCAGTGAAAGGGAAAGCTTTTCCCTTCCATCAGTGAAAAGCCACACCGATGTTGACCCGTGATTTTTAGATTTACCCTCCGTCGGCTCTTGTCCTAAACAATATGTGTTTTCTGCAGCTTCTCATTCAAGTTAGTGACGAAACGCTCTGTAGTGCTGTTTGTTCGCTGTCGGCTACGGTAGAAACATGACGTCACAATATGTCGAGCTTCATAGAAGGGGGTGCCTGCGGTTATGTAGATATAAATGACTCAAAACATAACGGTTCATTAAGTAAGGTCTTTATACACCACTGAAAACATAGTTATGGATCTTATATTGCATTTCTGTCAATAGATCCTCAGAAATATTACACATTGCATCTTTAATAACTATTCTGGGCCGGCAAGTTTCAATCCCTCAAGAAGCCTATGGAGGAGTGAGACAGCACTCAGATTTCATCAAAAATATCTTAATTTGTGTTCCGAAGATGAAGGAAAGTCTTACGGGGTTGAAACAACATGAGGGTGAGTAATTACTGACAGAGTTTTCATTTTTGTGTGAACTATCCCTTTAAGACTTCCGTTCATCTTCAGAACACAAATTAAGATATTTTTGATGAAATATGCGAGCTGGCTCACTCCTCCATAGGCTTCTAGGCAATTTCATTCTGCCGGCCCAGAAAGTTAGTAAAGACATGTTAAAATAGTCCAAGTGACTACAGTGGCTCAACCTTAAGTTTATCAAGCAACGACAATCATTTTTGTGGGCCTCTTGAGTGAGTTCACAAAAGTGCCGCACTACATCGAGACCCATCTGCGTCATCTTCTCAGTTCTCGCTGATCTCGTGAACTCTAGGGCTGGGACGATTAGTGGTCGACCGATATATCGCCCAGGCTGATATATCGGCCGATATAAGGCATTTTTCAAATATCGGCGTTGGCCGATTAGTTTTTCTGATTGGCCGACGTTTTGGAAGCGGGACTTTTATTTTGACGGGCGGCGCTGAGAACACGAGCGCCTGAGAAGAGAACAGCAAACGCCTTTCTGACTTATTTCAAAAGCATCATACTACTACATTCTCTTTAATAAATGATTCAATAACAAATACATTTTGTCACTTGTTGCCACCTTGTGGCGAAACAATGTAATCGATAAATGCGTTATTTTAAGCTGATTTAGGGGCCGATCACACCTAATGCGATTTTGGCAGTGAGAGGTGCCTTTTTTCAATTGTTTCTATGGCAGTGCGCGTTCTGCGCGCTGTTTATGCACCTCAGGCGCCTCGCGTTTTTGGAGTTTAAAAAAATCAACTCCGAGCGGTAAAAGTGTTTTTTCCACTGTCCAATTGAATGAATGGAGAGGCGGGTCTTCCGTTGTAGTGATGAAAGCTACAGTTGCTTTGAACGCCGGAGAGTGTGATGATGGAGGATAAACTTGTGGTGCTCTCGCGGGTTACCAGGAGCTTAACGACTTCAGGAATCGTAATGTTAACAGAAAGTAAACAAAGTTAATAAAAGGCTGATTTGACATTTACTTGACTGACAGGACAGCTGTTTCTGTGTTTGCCTAGCAGCCAACATAAAACGCAGATCACTGCTCGTTCTGTGTGATTGGAACGATCACTGGTGCTGTTCTCTCAGGTTTCATCGAAAATATCTTAATTTGTGTTCTGAAGATGAACGGAAGTCTTACGGGGTTGGAATAACATGAGTAATTACTGACATAATTTTTTGGTGAACTAACCCTTAAACAGTTTTCATTTCATTTAAATGTTTACATGAAAATATTTGTAGTTGTTTTTTTAAGCTATTATGTAGCGTTTAAAATGTATGATAATCATATGAAATGTTCTACTTTTTGATGTGATGTAAAAGTGCGCTTATAATTCACATGGTTGTTTTAATAAAAAAATTAAGTTGAACGAATGGTGCAGAATTGTTTTTCTAACCTTAAAATAACATTTTCACATGAAAGACAGTGGACATTTTAATGTTCTTTGAATGTTGTATTGTTAATAACATTTTGGGGGAAAACGTTGCAGGAACATTATGCTTACCTTAAGATAATGTTCCAGCAACGTTATGCCAATGTTCCAGCAATGTTATGCGAACGTTCCGACAACATTATGCTAACCTTAAGATAACGTTCCATGAAAGTTATGCTAACCTTAAAATAACGTTCCATGAACGTTATGCTAACCTTAAGAATGTTCCAGCAACGTTATGCTAACCTTAATATAACATTCCAGCAACGTTATGCTAACCTTAAGATAATGTTCCAGCAACATTATGCTAACATTACAGCAACGTTATGCTAACATTCCAGCAACGTTATGCTAACATTCCAGCAATGTTATGCTAACCTTAATATAACGTTCCAGCAACGTTATGCTAACCTTAAGATAATGTTCCAGCAACGTTATGCTAATGTTCCAGCAACGTTATGCTAACCTTAAGATAATGTTCCAGCAACGTTATGCTAATGTTCCAGCAACGTTATGCTAATGTTCCAGCAACGTTATACTAACGTTCCAGCAACGTTATGCTAACGGTCCAGCAACGTTATGCTAACGTTCCAGCAACGTTATGCTAACCTTAAGATAACGTTCCAGCAACGTTATGCTAACGTTCCAGCAACGTTATGCTAATGTTCCAGCAACGTTATGCTAACCTTAAGATAACGTTCCAGCAACATTATGCTAACGTTCCAGCAATGTTATGCTAATGTTCCAGCAACGTTATGCTAACCTTAAGATAACGTTCCAGCAACATTATGCTAACGTTCCAGCAATGTTTTGCTAACATTAAGAAACCATTCCAGCAACGTTAAGCAAACTGGACATTTCAACGTTTTTAGAACATTCCAAATCAACGTTCCCACAACGTTCTCAGAACATAATTTTGTTAGCTGGGGAGCAAGCTTTTGAGAAACTGGATATCTTCTTGGTTTTATACAAATCACTTAAACAGAGAATATTTATTTTCATTTTGAATCAGATAATTTAAAACTACACACTTAAATGTTTATAAAGATATATAGCTCATAAATGTGTGACAAGTATTCGCTGAGTTTTGTTTGTTTAGATACGTGCTCAAGAAAAAAAAGTTCACGAGACGGAGAGGCAGAAGGCACACCCTGTTTAATTTCTTTATTTTACAAAAGCACAACGTTTTGTTTTGATTGTAAGTGGACACATACAAAAGTAGACATCTCACAGATTATTTTTTCATATTTATTAAGTCTGTATGACCATAAATGACAGAGTATTTTAAGTCAATCTAGCTGCAAATCTCGCCGGTGCGATTGCCGACCCCAGAGGGTTACCTTCTGAGTCTAATTATAAAGTAAACTTTCTACTTCAATTCATTTTTTAAATATACTCATTTACACAGTGGCTGTCATAAATTGTTTTCATGACACATTTATTTAATCATACATTAAATAATCAAGACATTACTAACAGAGTAAGTAAATATAATGAATAGGCTAAAATAGTGCATATACGAAATGCTTCTCTCTAGAGTTAATTTATCTAGCGAACTAACCTGCTGTCGACACTAAATGCCTGAGGTAAATGTAATGTTACGTGAGATTATTCGCAAGATGTTTTATTTATATCCTTCCTCAGTTGAAACACTGGTTGAGAGATGGAACCAAAATCCACTAGCCTTTAGCCAAAAAGGTATGCAGGAAAAGAGAGCAGAGGCTGTTTTTTATGAATGGATGTCAATGGAGAAGAGGCTTCACTACACTGAATAAACCGCTTTTGTGAGGAAACACCTTATCATTTAGGTCAGGGGTTCTCAACCTTTTGCAACTCATGGCCCTCCGAGAACCACCTTTTCCAAATATGATGGCATGAACACAGAATAACAGAACATTCAAAAAGTACAATAATTTACTCTGATGTTAATCTGTTATGTCACTGTAGCAGACTAGGTCAAGTCAGCTATAGAGATGAAAACTGTCCTTGTATAAAAAAGACTTGGCAGGTTTACTCAGTCAACAGGTCAGACACACAATAGGGGAACATTCTCTCTATTCACTAGCAGAAATATTCAACAAAGTTCATTCACCCCAATATACATTCTGTAAGTGTAATTTATCAAATACAATTAGCGATATTAACATGACTGTTTAAAACAATATTATTTTTGCTTCCCAACAATTCAAGTGAGTTCAAATGTTTCTGCAGCTTTGATGGTTTTAACGCCTCATTTGACAATATTTCTCCACATTCAACACACTGCGCCTTCGGCTTAAGGGGGTCGCACACCGGATGAGAAGCGCAGTGCTGCGTCTTTAAAATGCGGTGTCTGTCTGCGGCGCCCAGCTACTGTTCAGGACCCTGTTCAAAATCCTGCGCCACAGAGCACCATTTACATAGTTTTATATGAAATATACATTATATTTGTCTCAAATCGTCATTAATGTATATACTGACTTCACCCTGTGCTGCAAGATACATTTAGTTTTTACATTCATTGACAGAAATCAGCTGCGTTGATGAAAATGATTAGATTTTCCAACCCGAACTCACGGCAATTCGTACAAATTTTACGAGGTAGCTAATTCGTACAAATTAATACGACCTCACTCGTACGAATTAGTACGATTTTTGCTAAATCGTACATATTTTACGAGTTGTCCAATCCGTATGAATTCATTCGAATGACCTACCCCTGACCCCGCCCCTAAACCTAACCACCACATGGGTTTAGACAAATCGATATCAAAATGAATTTGTACGAATTAGACACTTTTTAAGCACTCATACGAATTCGTACGAATTGGTCGTGAGATAGCGTTGGATTTTCAGGTGAGATTCTCAATTAATAGTTAATGTACATCCTGAGGTAAAGTGTTCAGACTGCAAACTCAGCAAAGATTGTATTTAATTGTAGCTACAGTATAATCATAACCAAGTACAGACATTATCTTAATTTTCATAATGTCCTTAAACGTAACAATATTGATGGCCATAAAATGAGAAAGTGCACGTCTGGTGTGCGATACCTTGAGTTGTTTTAGACATTACGCAGCACTGTGATTCTCTTCCGGTGTGCGACCCGCTTTAGTCTCAGTACCCTTTTATAAAACCAAATTTTATGTATTCAGCATCGTATTTTCTCACCACACACTTTGGAAGCTTTTGCTTGCACAGGTCTGTCTCCCACATCTGCTTTTCTTTTCAGAAAACAATCCATATTACAGTAACGTAATGTTACTGCATCTGATCGAACAAACGTTCAATCTGACATTGTTATGTGATTGGTGTTGCATTATTTAAACATAAATTAGCTTTTATATAATGCATCTTGACTTGACTTGAGTGTCAAGTCAATTAATTAGAAAATAAGATTTGTCCATTAAAAAATAAATCAAAATTATGGGGTAGTCTACCACTGCCTACACGGCCCACCAGATGGTGCTCCACGGCCCACCGGTTGAGAATCACTGATTTAGGTAATTGACAGCCTGTTCGCTAATGTTCAACATGTTTTATCTGTAATGGAACATTATCATAACAATGCAGATAAAACAAGATACAACAAGCTGACTCCAGTTTATAAAATTACAACTTTAAAGAATCGTAGTAGTAAACATCTGTGACATGTCAAAGAGCTGTCCCTTCCAGACAGCATTAGTGTAGATGTTGGAGGATGTGAGGAAAAAGGAATTAAAGTGTTGAAATGTGGCACCGACTCTCTCTGCTCTTCCTGTCACTCTCTCTGGGGTGAGGAGAGAATCTTAGACTAAAATAAAAAAGACCTTCACCACGTTCAACCCACAAGCATTTAGACAGACTGATACTTGATTCACACCCATACGCACACACACACACACACACACACACACACACACACACACACACACACACACACACACACACACACACACACACACACACACACACACGAGAATGAGAGAGAGACAGAGGGTGTGTGTCATTGGCTGTGACCTGTGTTGCAGCGCCTGGTTTTATTGGCTGTCTCATTTGCCAGTGTTCAGCATGACCACGCTGACGCGTCTTAACACTGCAGCTATTGTACCGCAACAGCCAGGCGTGGGAAGAGCTGAGCATCAGGGAGGGAAACCTGAGGGGCAGAGGAGGGAGGTAGGATGCCATCCAAATGCATACATGTGTGTGTGCATGTGTCCTGCAGCAGTGAGATGCAGGCAGTATAATTAACTGCCATCTGGAAGCCATTGCTGTGTAAATGACCCTGCAGCCCAACTCGTGTCTCTGCCAGAGCAGCTTACCATCTTCATACATAAACACACTCACACTCTCTCCCTCTCTCCCTCTCTCTCTCTCTCTCTCTCTCTCTCACACACACACACACACACACACACAGACACACACGTTGGGTTTTCATGTTTTATGTGGGCCATCCATAGGTATAATTATATTTCTTCTGTACAAAATGTGAATTATATCCCCTAACCTTACCCCTAAATTTACACATCACAGAGAACTTTCTGCATTTTTACATTTTCAAAAAAACATAAATGTTCCCACAAGGACAACGATTTAGGATATTGCCATCTTTTTGGGGACATATACATCACATAGACATCTATTTGATTTACATTTACATCTGCAAGATACATTTTTTAGACCGTTTGCTCAAAATACTATCCACATGTACCTTCTTCTTTGCCGTTGTGTTCATCGTAACAAAAAGTTATAGCGTTCACATCTGTCAACTGTCATTCTGACTGTCACCAGACAAATGGAGTTTCGGACCAGTGATATTTGACTCAGTAGAGAAAGTACACAGATTGTTTTTGGGGACTTCATTGTGTTTCATGTCGCGTTTTTGTTTTTGTGATTTCTCAAAACTTGTGTGCTTTTTCTGGGTGACATGGTGTGAATTGTGGCGCTAACAGAATATCATGTCCTGCAACCGTGCAGAGAAGCCCAATGGCCAAAGTCAAGAATTTTGTTAAATAATACATTTAATTTCAGTATACCCTGAATACACTCATAACACTTGGAAAATATGGAAATATGGTTTTGAAACATTGTTATTCATAAAAATAAATCATGAGACCATGAACTTCATCACTGCATTTGCAGGAATTGTAAAATCTTTTTTCTAATTAACTGAATGTCACGGGTATGGTGCGGGTGAAGACAGGCATTCAAGCATTTACTATAATAACTCACACAAAACTGGTACAGGCAGACGGGTAACACTCAATACATAGTAACATCAACCAGTAACATATACAAGGACAGACTGAACAGTAGCAAACTAAATACAGATACAAACGAACACTAACAAGGTGAAGACAGGTGACAAAGATAATGAGGACGATGAACAGGTGGATGATTGAGGGAGTGAGTTCAGGTGTGGAGACACAAGGGATTCTGGGAAGTGTAGTGCAGACTAAGACAGACAGGTGCAGACTAAGACTGTGACATAACGCCCCCCTTCAACAAGGCGCGACCACACACACCACATGGCTGTGGCCATAATGGCCAGTGTTGCGGTCACTCAGGCGGCGCAGACATGGCGTGAACAGACTCTGGGCTGGACGGGACCAGCGGTGCAGGAAGCTCTGGGCTGGACGGGACCAGCGGTGCAGGAAGCTCTGGGCTGGACGGGACCAGCGGTGCAGGAAGCTCTGGGCTGGACGGGACCAGCGGTGCAGGAAGCTCTGGGCTGGACGGGACCAGCGGTGCAGGAAGCTCTGGGCTGGACGGGACCAGCGGTGGAGGGAGATCCAAGCCAGACGGGATTAATGGAAAAAGCTCAGCAGGCATGATACTCTCAGTCCCAGGCGCGGCGGGCATGACGTATACTGCCTTGGGTTCGGCAGATCTAGCGCGAAGTGCGGGCTCGGCTGGACTGGCGTGAAGAGCGGGCTCGGCTGGACAGGCGCGAATCATCTCGGGCTTTGCAGGCTGGACGTGAAGATCGGGCAGGTCGTGAAGATCTGGCTCAGCAGGCGGGACTTGAAGCTCTGGCTCGGCATGCGTGAAGAGAAGTGCAAGATCGGCTGGACAGACGACAGGCACTTGCTCATCTGCTTCTGGATCGGCTGGTGTTACCATGAGGGAGGAACCACAAACCCAAAGAGCTCTGTCCATAAACTCAATAAAAGGTCGATCTAAATCCTTGAGCAGCAGTATCTGGGCTAGTGGATCCTCAAGTCCTCTCCAGAACCGTTGCTTCAAAAACTCCTCCTCCCAGTAAACATCCTGATGTAGATGCAGGTAAACGTCCACAAACTCCTCCAATGAACTCCCATTCTGATCAAACAGAAATGCCTCCATAGCGTCCTCCTCCATTACTTTCGAGGTCGGTCCTTCTCCATTACTTTCGTGGTCGGTCCTTCTGTCACGGGTATGGTGCGGGTGAAGACAGGCAGAGGCACAAAGTTCCAATTCAAGCATTTACTATAATAACTCACACAAAACTGGTACAGGCAGACGGGTAACACTCAATACATAGTAACATCAACCAGTAACATATACAAGGACAGACTGAACAGTAGCAAACTAAATACAGATACAAACGAACACTAACAAGGTGAAGACAGGTGACACAGATAATGAGGACGATGAACAGGTGGATGATTGAGGGAGTGAGTTCAGGTGTGGAGACACAAGGGATTCTGGGAAGTGTAGTGCAGACTAAGACAGACAGGTGCAGACGAAGACTGTGACACTGAAGTAGCCTAACGCAATATTTTTACTCTAATAGATTATCTTTCCCCACACATATGAACTTTGATCATGCAATAACGTTAACTTTACATCGCGATGCTGAGGTACAGTGAAATGATAGAAAAGACATTATCTGTGATAGCAATTCGCCTCATTCGCGCAAACTGGACGCGCGAATGAGGCTCGCGTCTACCGTGCCGCGCATAAACGCGTCTTTACATTGACTTACATCGCCAGACGCTCAAGAGTGAGTGAGTAATCATTTTAAAATAAAATTGACTAATCAAACCACGGATCCGTGTTAAGTTTTGTGATCCGTCTCGCCACTATGTAGTAGCACTATGATCACTTTGAGGGGAGGATAAATTTATCCCCACCGGGGATAAAAATAATTAAGCAGAGGCAGGGATACATTGACCAGAAAGGGGGAAATCCCACACATCCCCCCCCGGCAAATCGCACCCTTCTTTATTCGTTATATTTTCTGAATTATGTTCATTGTTAGATATCATCATCATCAGATGATTCAACAATAGGGAGAGGAAGAGGTAGAGGACAGCGAGGTAGTGGATCAGTGGGATCTAGGCGAGGAGGTGGACGACGAGGGAGAGGAGGAGAGCGAGAGTCAGGCATACAGTTCTATGCACGTAGCAAAATATTCACAACTTAAGCTAATGGATTGTTTTTGAAAAAGGAGAGCTATATCAAATTAGCCACATTAGCGACATTAACTCTTGTTTTCTGTAATCTACGGTCACGTTTCCTTTTACGTTCTATTTTTGACTTTTTTGGCGACAATGTTTTCTTCTCCTGTGGCGCGGCATATGTATGGTCCATAATAACAATGCAATCCAGACTTTTAAACTTGCCGGTGCAGTTTCAAGTGCCTCTCACTGCTCTGCACCTGTGTTTCTACTGGTTTCAGTCACGTGACTGGCTGGCTCTGAACGAAAACGCGTTGTGGAAACGCGTTAGCTTAGTACTTTTTTAGTGTTGGGTCCGAGTCCACCTTTGTCGAGTCCGAGTCGAGTCCAAGTCCTTAACAACCGAGTACAAGTCCAAGTCCGAGTCCAAAGAGGGTCGAGTCGGACTTGAGTCCGAATCCTTAACATCCGAGTCCGAGTCGAGTCCGGCCGAGTCCACAAAGATTTAAATGATTTGAAATTGACCTTTCACAAAGACCCGCCCCTCTTGGTTACTGTTGCTACGTCCGACAAGCCATTCCTCTCTCACTCCACATGTTCTCGGTCGGAGCAAAGAGGACACTAACAATGTGCCAACAGACAAGACAGAGCAGGGTACTTTTGGTTTGAAATAAAGTCTCAGCTTTCAATTTTTTTAATTTTTCTGAAATTCAAACGATAAATACTGTTTTGTGGTGCTTTAATGTGTAGGCCTCAGTTCAAGCAGCACGTGAACTGATAATCTCTTCTAGTTATAGCACAAATTTCTAAAAAAGAAATCAATACACACTATTTTTCAAGTTCAAGTCCACTGCCTTTAATCTACTAACTGATTTGGTTTGTTTGTCGAACAAAAATGGCGTGTATCTGCATTATAATTGGTCAGATCACCTGTCAATCAAATCCCGGCGAAAGGTCTCAACACTGAGCTCTTAAATTAATATTTTAAACCTTACAAAATGATTGCAATGTATAGTTACAGTCATACGTTTACCTATTGTACATCTTTTAGAATCTGCAAGGTAATGCTTAAATAATGCAACACGATGCATTAAGAGCCAGGGGTAAACTTTTGAGCAAGATGATGATATTTAAATTTTTCTTATTGTGTTGTACATGCTAATATCTTATTTAGCCTCTGAAGGGTTGGACTAAATTAATGAATGCATTTTTAAACAAATAAGACCAATTTACACCAATGATCCAGTTCAAAAGTTTACACCTCTTGGCTCTTAACGGATGCTTCCTTCTTGTGCATCACTAAATGTTTGCAGGGTTTGTAATAGTTGTGTATGAGTCCCTCAGTTGTCACCAGTGTGAAAGTATGGATCTTACAATCATAGTCACTGCTAGTAAGGAGTCAAATATGCAGAAGATGCTGGAAAAGCAAAGAATGTGCAGGAGCTGGATGATTTTTCCTCAACCATTAAAAAAAAAAAAAAAAAAGTTGTGGATCATTCAGGTAATGACACAATATTAAAATCGAGCCTATGTAATTTGTCTTTATTTTGTGTTTGTATTTTATTTAGGCTATTAAACATCTGTTATGTGAAAAAGCTTTTTCAGGGCAGTACTAAATAGAAACAATGTGTATGATCCGTCTTATTAAAAAACATATAAAAATAACATTTTGGGGATTCTGCAAGGAGTATGTAAACTTATGACTAATGTATAAATGCAACAAAAATGATAACATTATTAGACGCCAAAATGTTGCTATGGTTATCACGTTCTTATGTTGCTATGTGTCAAATCATCGCAATTTCATGACTCAAAGGACAAAAATTAAGTGGATTCAATCCCACATTTAAATGCAGTTATCACTATTTATAATTTACAGTGTGAACGTAACCACTGGTCCTCTAGAAGTATGAAAAACAAAACTATTTAGATTGTCAACAGCGCTCCCTTTAAGCCATCACTTACCGCGTTCGGCACTCTCCCTAAACCTCTCGTCATAAACACTGACTGAAGTTGTCCGCATTGCACAGTGAATATCTTATTTATATTGCGTCTAGAGAGACTTTGTTGTTTATGAGGGGATTTGCGAAAGGATAAAGCTTGTGCTGATTCTAAACATACATTTTGAGCGAATTATTCGCATGCGGACTCTAAAACGCCTCTGATTTGCCACTGTGTTTATGCACTTAACTGTGATTGGCTACAATGCTCAACGCTGAAACAACGTTGTTTCGTTTCGTTTTTGAATAAAAAAAATTCACAAAATTTAGTTTTGTGTCATCCAGTGCCCGGACTCGACTGGACTCGGACATTTTTCCGAGTCTAAAATGTCCCGAGTCCGTGTCAAGTCCGAGTACAAATTCATTCGAGTGCGTGACAAGTCCGAGTCCATTCAAAATTGGACTCGAGACCAGACTCGAGTCCGAGTTCGAGTACCCCAACTCTACTTTTTGTCCCTCTCTGCTATTATAGTTTTGCAAGATGGCGGAACTACATGGAAGCCTCCGTGGACCTACCCATCCCATGTATATAAAGATAATAAATTCTTCATTTATAAGGATAAGTCAGATAATTGGCCGAGGTATTTGTACCCCATTGAGGACATATTTATGAATAAAAATATTGATTTTAGATAATAAAATACCTAAAAAGATACTTATTGTCCCTTTAAGCGAGTACATCGGGGCCATTTCTCAATATGTGTTCTTAAGCAATCATGCATCCTTGTCTACTTGTACCACATCATTAGCAATTGTCGAAGTTCAATTCCAATATTAAATAAGTATATATTACACAAGTACAGAGGATGCTTGAAAGTGCCCGGATGTGTTCTTGATATCTAGTATGCATTGAATGCAAACTCGAGAGAACCGAACCATTAGAAATCCCAGAAGACAATGTGAGCATACAACAAATGGAAGCCTATAAACTTTAAACTTCTCGTTCTCACTCAAGATATTCCTACTGCAAGCTTGCAAATAAGTGATGGCTCATGAAAGTTAACATTTGTCCTTTTGTTTTGCCTAATTTTAATAAAGTGATACAGATCTGGAGAAAGCCCGCTGTATATTTTACCGCAGTAAAAAGAATCTTCACATTGACAAAGCATAAGTATATAAATAATTTTCACTAATACGATTATAATTAATTAATTAATTAATTAATTAATACGATATAAAATACTATGAAAATATTGTCTATAATAATATTACAGTTTTTCTCAATTGCCAAAACACAATTTCTGAAACCTTGCTCCATTTAACCTCATCTTCAAGCACTATTTACAAAACCTCTGACTCCTCTTGCAAAATGAAACTTTCGCCTCAAAACAGTTTGTTCAAAATCAAACACTGCTCTCAAATCATAAACAAAGTGATCAAAATGATATACACTATCAAGCAGTCAGTAAACAATACACCAAAAAATAGAAAACACATTGTAACATATAGTTATGAGAAGTACACTTTTAATCTCAAAACAAATTTAATACTTTTCCATCATTGTCTTTTGATGAATGAAAACATGCTCTATCATAGTAGAATAGAATTAAATGAGGCATTTATATAGTGCTTTCAAATGTACTACTGTACACACAAAGTGCTTTACAATCATAGCAGGGGGTCTCTCCTCAACACCACCAGTTTGAGCATCCACTGGGATGATGCGTAGGTAAAGAGGAGGAGGAAGGGCAAAGGGGACAAGCAGTCTCGGATGAAATTCAAGCCACTTTAGTTGACCATGTCCTTGTCCATAGTATGACTATGAGGGAGGCTGGGCAACGAGTACAGCCAAATTTGAGTCGCTCCACCGCCGCCTCCATCATCAGAACCTTCAGGGAGGTGTGGTGGCAAACAAATTTCTATCACTGAATAAGATACAAACATTTCCAATTGTCTTTGATGAGGTTTATTTTCTTGCAAGAAAAGGCCAGCAGTCATACAAGCTGTGTCCCAATGTGAAGGCTGCATCCTTCGAAGGACGCATCATGTAGCCTTCGCAGGATTTCCTAATTGCGCAACCAGGTGTTCCCGCCAAGCAACAGTGCGAGAGTATGCTGCCATCCTGATAATTAATTTGATATAATTGAGTAAACAACTATGGAGCCAGAATTGGCTATTGTCATTTTTATGTTTTATATTCTACTGGAGGAAATGGAGAGGATGTTTTCAGGTCATGTAC
Source organism: Phoxinus phoxinus (assembly GCF_949152265.1). Classification (NCBI taxonomy): domain Eukaryota; kingdom Metazoa; phylum Chordata; class Actinopteri; order Cypriniformes; family Leuciscidae; genus Phoxinus; species Phoxinus phoxinus. The sequence goes on from NC_136883.1 coordinate 13,233,636, forward strand.
TTTCGGCTTAGCCGAAGATTCAAATGTTCATTTATATCTTACCTTGATGCGATTTGGTAGGCTAGTGTATTATTTTTATTATGTACATAAATGGACCATGGTAAATATATTTACACAGGTTTTGAACCCTATTTGAATATAAAACCCAGTTGAATATAAAAAAGTCCAGTGCGAATGTTATCTCAAAACATCAGCTCGTCATCTATAAAAACTATCATAAAAACCCTGACAAGGAGGTTTTTTCCTGCAGAATTCCTTTACTTTTACTCTTGGTACCTTACATTAGAGTATGCAAGATCATTTTGCTTAACTAAGATTTGAAATATATGACTAGTAGGTTTTTTTTGTAGGTATTAGTGGTTATTAAAAGTACTTTAGCATAATAAAGTATCTCAATATTTATTCCATGAGTCAGCCCTGCAAACTTGTTGGTAGACAACTTAGTGGATCGTGGAAATATCCACTCAAACACTCTGGAGACCATCAGATGAAGTCCCACCAGCAGGAGGCCTTTACCAGTGTCTCTATTGTGGAGCCCATCCTGGTCCAGCAGAACACCAGGGTCTCCCACTCAGCTGAATAAAAGTTTCTCAATCATCCTCTTCCTACTCTCCAATGCTCTCCTCGCCTCTGCAGTCCCATGTACTATCTAATCAAGTCCAAAAACTCGTCCTCTCTGTCTTTTCGTGAGGACAAACCAGGGCCAAGTTTCAGCAGTGGGTTTCCCACTCACACCCTCACCTGTCCCAGGACACTTGCAATCCTAAGGCAGAGCAAATTAACCATGGCTTGTTAACAACAACAGCACAATAAATTTCAGCAAAGATGTGTAAACAAACTTAACTTTGTAAAAATACAAAGTTGTTCCATTTTTTGGGCCTGTATGGGAGTTACCTTCCCTAGCAGACCCATTTTCTCCAGAATTGCTCTAAAAAAGCAGAAAAGGGTACTTATGAAAAATATTAACACAGGGGTGCAATCTTAACATTAGTGCACTGTTAACACTGCAAAATATGACACATCAGGACATGCATACAAAATACTTCAGAAATCATATTTATGAATACTCAAATTTGGTTAAAACCTTTGTAGACAGAGCTTGCATGACAGCACTACAAAAACACATAAAAGTGAAAACCCAATGCCTTATCTACTGCTTTTCTTATTGTTGTGGGCTTCATAGGGTGAGTGATATTTCTTATTTACACAAGTTAGACTAGTACAAATATTACAATAAAGTCAAATTTTATTTATTTATTTTGTTTATTCATTTGCAATTTAATACATTTAGCTGTCTGCTCCTTGCTCCCTGAAACAATTATTAAACTAATATTAGCACAAGTTTTGCCTCAAACCACCTGGCAAATGAAGCCACGCAATGGTGACGCAGGAGTTAAGATGAAGTTTATAAGAAAGAAAAACTTGTGGCTTTTAACTCAGGTTTCGCTAGCTATTTGAGTAAATGAAAACATAATACTTACATTTAAATGTGAATTTGCCGTCTACCACCGAACTCTCGGCCATAATTTAAAAAAAAATAAAAATGCTGTCGTCACCGGCGTGCAATGACTTATAGGGTAGGATGAGGCCGCAATGATCCTTTTATGTGTCCTTCCTTTCAGGGGGAAATTAAGGGTGCATTTGGCGTCGCTTTTGAATAAGGGTAGCCTTTGTTGTGCCGCGATGACACAACTGGCCTTCGAATACGGCCTTCGGAGGATGCAGAATTGAATTGGGACATCCTTCATCGCGACGCGGTGACGCAATCGGCCTTCAAATGCGACCTCCGAAGTGTGCAGCCTTTGAATTGGGACATCCTTTGTCGCACCGCTGTGACGTTTCGTTGCGCCGCTGTGATGCAATCTGCCTTCGAATACGGCCTACGGAGGATGCAGCCTTCACATTGGGACACAGCTTATGTCACACAGAGTGTGACAGTGAAGAGAGAGCATCCTTCCTCCTTTATAGACTTGACTCCTAGAATGTTATGCCAATGATGGTATTTCAACCATATGTGGAACATTCTTAAGTCAAGTCAAGTCATCTTCATTTATATTAGGGATGCACCGAAATGAAAATTCTTGGCCAAAACCGAAAACTGAAAAAGAGGACACCAAGGCCGAAAACCGTAACACCGAAAGAAATTATGCCAATTATTTGTACCATTGCATTTATGGCTATAACTGTGTACTAACTTGACAAAAATCAAGGCATTGCAATTGCATTAATTAATATTAAAGTTTCAAAGAATAAATAAATTACAAATGATGCAAATATGTATTATTATTATTTATTTATTATATTTATTTATTATTATTGCAACAATGCACAGTATAAAATAAACTAAAATGTTTAACTTATTAAATTAAGTGTTAATATAAAATGAAATATAGATTCAAATTTGGACACATGCTGCTGACCCGAGAATTTTCGGTTTCTGTGGTAGCACCCCCTACCACAGACGCTCTCTGACGCTACGGTCCAGTTAGAAACGGAACTGAAGCACTGCACTAATGAAAGCTCCTGAGGCAAGGTTATACCAGAAGTAATTTCCCCTATACCACTCAGAGCTGGATTCACGGGCAAGCGGGAGAGTGCATCTGCATTACGATTGGCTGTACCAGGACAATATTTCAGCTCAAAATCAAACAAAGCCAACTGTGACACCCACCGCTGCTCTACGGCAGCCAACTTAGCAGTCTGTACATAACTTAAGGGCTAAGAGCTCCAGCTTCATCGAACTGTAGTTTGACATGTTTCTTTCCACAGGGCGCAGGCCCCGACTGGCATAAGCGATAGGCCTCCGCTGACCCTCCTGTTCCTGAGACAGTACTGCGCCAAGGCCGACCTGACTAGTGTCTATCTCTAACACGAACGGCTTAGAGAAATCAGCGTAGCCTAAAACTGGGTCCTCTACCAATGACTTCTTCAAAGTCACAAAAGCATTCTCCACAACTTGTGTCCATCGTCCTTCCAACAAAGTGTTAGTGCCTGAACCCCGCTTCTTTCCCTTACCCTGGAGTTCCCCAACTAATCTGTGTAGAGGTGCCGCATATCGAGCAAACTCCTCTACAAACCTTCTGTAATATGATGCGAACCACAGAAAGGAGCGTAGCTCCAAAAGGTTACTGGGTCGCTTCCAGTTGGCTACAGCACTGATTTTCTCTGGGTCGGTGGACACTCCATGGGAAGAAATAATGTGACCAAGATACTTAACCTTTTCTTGAAAAAAATGGCATTTTTGGAACTTCAATTTCAAATTATTCTGTTGAAGACGCCCCAAAACCATCTCTTGCCGTTGAAGAGGTTGTTCGAAGGAACCAGAAAAGATGACAATGTCATCCAAGTATAACAGAAGGGACTGGAAACGTTGAGCCCTACATGTGTGGCTCATCAACGGGTAACCCAGGACCTCCATGAGAAGGTCCTCAACACAATTTCTGAGGCTAGAGCCCTGTCTACCAGGCGCCTCTACGCCTTGAAGTGGTCAGTGTTCTCCAGCTGGTGCTAGACACTTTGAACCCCAGTCATGCGAGGTATCAGTGATACTCTCCTTCCTACAGGAGCTACTGGACGCAGGTCGTTCCCCATCCACGCTCAAAGTATATGTGGCAGCCATAGCACCTCATCATGCTCCGGTGGCAGGCCAAGCACTGGGAGGAATGACTAGGTCGTGCGGTTTCTGAAGGGAAATAGGAGGATGAATCCTTCCAGACCTCTTTCAATACCGCTTTGGGACCTCTCCACGGTCTTAAGGGCCCTGAGGGGTCCGCCATTTGAACCGCTTCAGTCGGTTGACCTCAAACCGCCCTCGCTAAAGACTGCTCTCCTCTTGGCACTGGCGTCTATGAAGCGAGTGGGAGATTTGCAGGCACTCTCTGTGAGCCCCTCCTATTTGGAGTTTGGTATAGGTGACTCCAAAGTCACTCTGAAACCCAAGGACGACTATGTGCCCAAGGTGCTCTCTACACCGTTTAGAGCACAAGTGATTTCACTGTTGGCTCTTCCCCCTTCCGATGGGGATGGGGAGGCTAATTTACTTTGGCCCGTTAGGGCTCTGAATGTCTATTTGGAGCGCTCCGCGTCCTATAGGAGGTCAGAACAGGTCTTTGTCTGCTCCGGTGGCCGGTCCAAAGGGGCCGGTCTCGCTGGCATACACCTCTGTTGGCCAGGATTGCCCTATAGGCACCATAGAGGTATGCCCTCGTCATGGGCGTGGTCCTATGGGGTTTGTGAGGTTTTATAACATGGAGGTTCCTTCCCTGCAGGCGAAGGCCCTTTCTGTATGATTTAGACTCAACTAGTCTGGTCTTATCTTAAGTCACTGTTCATAAGCACACTATCCCTTACTATGAACCAGCCTCTGGCTGTTTTGGTCCCCGTTAGGGATGGGTATTCGATTAAATTTTCTTAGTCGATCGTCGGGAGAATTAACGATCGACTATCGATTAATCATTAATATTTTTAATATGAAAATTCATTAACTTTTTATAAAAATAAAAAAAATGAAAATACAAAAATACAGCGTGTGTTTCCTCGATGAGATCTTTATTACAAGAATATCAACTTGTGGCAGTTAACCCTCTGGGGTCTGAGGTGTTTTCTGGGTCCTGGAGGTGTTCTGACATGCTCTAACATTTGTGCTTATTTCTGTCACTTGTGACATTTTCATGGCTAAAGTCTTATTACACTGTATTCAGCACAAACTCTGCTACAATAATATGTCAGCAGCAGTGGCGGCTGCTGGTCTTTCAAAGAGGGGAAGCTCATTTTCGGCCTACATCATAAAAATGGTCCAAAACTTCCATCAAAATATGTGTATCGTGATTGTCAAAACATTAGGTAATTAAACAGAATTTTATTAAGTTTAGTAAAAACATGTTACAATGTTTACATGGTACAATGACTGTAGACTACTGATTTTATTGCTTGACACACGATTTCATTTCAATTCAATTTTATTCTTTTGATTTTATTCGGATCTTGATTCAATATCGATTCATTTGGATAAATATTAGGTAGCCTAACCTAAATTCATTTTTTTTTCAAGAAAAAAAATCTCATCTAATGCTGTAAACATACAGAGAGCCCTGTCAGCTGGTATTATTATTAAAGGTTAAATAACAACTCAAATTAAATATAATACAAATATAATATAAATATGTCATACAGTGCACATATTTAGCAAAATACTCCTCTCTGTAGCTTATTTTTCTAGCCAACTAACCCAACATCCTGAGATAATTTACGTTAAACCTAAACGTTGTGTCATTTTTCTCCAGCTGTGTTATTGACCTCTTTCCGCGTTGAAAAACACTGATTGCTCGATATTAAGTATGAGGCATATACATTTTGGTAAGTTGTACTGGATCTTTCAACATGCTGGTTCGTGTTTATTTATTATTTACTGGTTGTAAAGAGTGAGAGATGATCTGTCACGTCACATTTACAAGTGCTAAAGCGATATTTATTGTTTGAATTTCGTAATACAAATTACAGAATCGGAGAGCTGAGAATTTGCTTATCAAAAGTAACCTTCTCTTTGTTGTCTGTCAGTGTCAGTGTCCTCTTTGCTTCGCGATTTTTCCCTGCGTGAGAAAAGCATTTTTCGGTTTACTTTTCACTGAGCTCGAATAGCTTCAGCTATTGGCAGAAAGTCTGTCAATCAAAAGGAGATGACAGACCCTCCAATCACCACGCAGACGCTCGGAGTCCGGGCCCGCCCACTTCTCCATTCCCCCCAGAGACGCTGAGCGTCCGTGGGCGGGACATAATCGCAGCATTTATCCAATGACCGTCTAGTTTCGGAGCACTGAAAAAAACTGTTCAAAGCAGCCCCATTGAAGTCAATGGACGCTCGGCTTCAACAGGGAAATGCACTGTGACGCCACGGGAATTAATGAGAAGGAAATCGAGTCAGCTGACCAGCTGCTGATTCTGAACGAACTCGTCTTCGAGATGAACGTGTTCTAAAGCATTTTTAGTCAATAAAATGTTAACAAAATAGTACATATATTTGACCATTAATTGTGGACATTATAGGGGAAGCCGAGCTTCCCTTGCAGTCTTAAAGAAATCGCCACTGGTCAGCAGCATGTATGTAAAAGTTTGTAGTTTTGAGATAATAACATTTATGCGTGGTTTGTGAAAACGACCAAAAAAAAGTCATTGAAATAATGTCATGAAACCTAAACTGATTATTTATTCGCAAGGCTTTTGAAAATTGTATCACGTAGCCTAGACTATTTGCTCCAAAACTATGTGAAAATCATCCTGAATACTCATTCAGATAAGACAATATATTGATTTAAAATTTGTATGACATGTCTTGTGTAAGAAAGCTTTATGCGAGGAGGCGTTAACCACCATGAATATTGAGTGTTTCACACTTGAGAGAAACAAAGAGCCTCCCATAATGGCCCTATTAGGAGCTCTCAGGCACTATCATTACATTACCTTGCACAAAGAATGAGGAGATTTAAAAAAGAATGGCTTTTTGATTGTTTGAATTTATTTACAACACAACATAATCCAAAAAGATACACAACAAATGGAAAAAAAACCCACATTATTTAACACACTGAACTAAAGACAGAGACTTAACCAGTCACACACCTTTCCTTTCTTGAAACATAGTAGCCTACATACCTGTCATTTCCAAGGTGTTTGATTTTTCACTTTACCTCCTCATGCTCATGTTGAAGTCAGCAGGACAGGTAGCTACCTAAAAAAAAAAATATATATAAAAAAGCTGTGAACATGCTGATATCAAGAAGAAACTAGGTCTGCATGATTGTGGGAATACATTTTAGATTTCTGGTGAAAATTCCTTTTTAAAATGTACAAAATACACACACACACATATATATATATATATATATATATATATATATATATATATATATATATATATATATATTTGTTGTGCCTTGTAGGCATATACCTGCAGGGCTAAATCAAATAATAATAACAATAGTATAGCAAGCATCGTTAAAAAGGAACACTTCAGTAACACTAGTACACTAAAGAAAAACATATTGATTATCATATGTTACTTCAAATGTTTACAATCGATATGACGTTATGAAATGAGATTGGAGTAAAATCATGGTGCTTTTCAAACGCATATCTCTATATGTTTTGCGCGTGTGGGTGTGATCACATTAAAACTAATGAGCAAAGCTTAGAGAAACTGAATATCTTGTTGGTTTTATACAAATTACTTAAACAGAGAATATTTGTTTTCGTTTTGAATCAGATCATTTAAAACTACACACTTAAATGATTATAAATATATAGAGCTCACCAATGTGTGACAAGTATTCGCTGAGTTTTGTTTATGTTTAGAGACGTGCTCAAGAAAAGTTCACGAGACGGAGAGGCAGAAAGCACACCCTGTTTAATTTCGTTATTTTACAAAAGCACAACGTTTTGTTTTGATTGTAAGTGGACACATACAAAAGTAGACATCTCACAGATTCTTTTTTTATTTTTATTAAGTCTGTATGACCATACCTGACGGAGTATTTTAAATCTATTCAGCTGCTATGTGAAAAAAATTGCGCAAATCACGCCGGCGTTATTGCCGACCCCAGAGGGTTAAACAGGACGTTCGGTTAGGCTAAACTTGAAGATATATGTGCTGCGGAGCTCTAAAGTAGCGGAACCTGCAGCTGCGAGCAGGCGTTCTTAGACGGAGACCCGTTTGTTCCAAAATAATAAATAATGATAAAAAGGAATCATGTTAAACAATAACTTAACCAAAAACATAATAATACTTAGATCTGACAGGTTTTGTCAAAATGTAACTCAAAATTAGCCTGTTACTTAACAAATTAGGCTACTTAAATTAGGCTACTTAACAAAGCCTCATGAAAAATAACATAACTCACATACAACTTCTGCACCAGTCTACTGATTTTTGTTGATAAAGATGAGCATGTTGACATGATCTGTGGTCAGACGCGACCGCAACCTGGTGACGTCAATCCAGCCGCTGAAAACACCCGCTCGGAGGGGACTGACATTGCCGGGATGCACAAGTACCCCCGCGCTAACTTGACCAGCCCGGGGAACCTTATCCCGTTCACTTTCCACCAGTCTGTAGGCGTGCAATCCAGTGGTGTGGGAGTCTCCCTCAGAAAGTTCTGAAGTTCTGCTCCGATGCCAGCCTCGCATTGAGTGGTATAGTGCTCCCCAAAGAGTTGTGCCATAGCAGAGGACTTGGAGGCTGCGACTCCTGTGTTTGCGCTCCCCTCGTTCGTGTCAGACAACGCAGCCTCGACTCCCCCAGCCTCTGGGATAGCCGCCCTACCGGTCTCCACTGCCTCTCCCAGTTCAAACAGTTTCGCATTAGCAGCCAGTCTCTGTGTTGGTGTAAGAAAGCCTAGGGCTTGTGAAAAGGGTCCAGCATTGATGGGATCATGGGGGCAAATGACACAAACTCACCAGACTGAACCTGTATAAATATATGATGGGGAATCAATAATCATAAAAAAAGGCTGTTTATAAAACGGATAGTCCCAGTCCTTGTGTCACGATCCACACTCAAGGAGACAAGGAAGATCTAATAACAGTAAGTTTTCATTGAGAGGGTAATCCGTACTCACAAACAAGTCCAGGCAGGGGTCAAAACCAAAGAAGCAATCCAAACATAAAACAAGAAACAAAACAGGTACAAACCAGAAAACAGGACTCTGAAGTGGGTGATACATAACAAGGACTCCGTGACAAACACTGAAACTGAAAGGGTATATATACACAAGTGCTAAACGAGGTGACGAGAAACAGCTGAACACAATGAACACTCAGTGACAGACAGGATCATGGGAAACATAGTGAGAATGCCTAGACACCGTGAAAACTGAGGACCTCTAGTGTTTAACCCAGGGAAACACAAACCAGACACTGTGACATAACCCTCCTCCTAGCCGCTCCAAGACATAACAGACAAAACAAGAGTCCAGGCGGAAGGTGAATTGGTGGAGGATCAGGGGGCGGGACGGGGGGCCAGGTCCATGGAGGGGAACAGGAACAAGGGGGTGACAACTTAGCCGGCGGCCAGGGCGAAACCGACAGTCCATCAGGCGGTCAGGGCGGAGACGTCAGTCCATCGGGCGGCCAGGGCGGAGACGACCCCTCGGGCGGCCAGGGCGGAGAAGGCACCGGCGCAGGAACAGACACCGGCTCAGGAACAGACACCGGCTCAGGAACAGACACCGGCTCAGGAACAGACACCGGCTCAGGAACAGACACCGGCTCAGGAACAGACACCGGCTCAGGAACAGACACCGGCTCGGCGGCGGCCATATTGTCCGGAGACACTGGGTCGGCAGACGTGACGTGAGCAGACACTGGGTCGGCAGACGTGACGTGAGCAGACACTGGGTCGGCAGACGTGACGTGAAGCTCATGCTCGGCAGACGTGACGTGAAGCTCAGGCTCGGCAGACGTGACGTGAAGCTCAGGCTCGGCAGACGTGACCTGAAGCTCAGGCTCGGCAGACGTGAAGCTCAGGCTCGGCAGACGTGAAGTTCAGGCTCGGCATACGTGACGTGAAGCTCAGGCTCGGCATACGTGACGTGAAGCTCAGGCTCGGCAGACATGACGTGAAGCTCAGGCTCGGCAGACGTGTGCTTCTTCCATGCATGCAGAACCGCCAAACGCATAAAAAAGGAAGACCCCTCTCTTGGCCGTGGCAGGACTGATGGTGGGATCGTCCGGGGCGACCTCCGGGACGACAGCAGGCTGCAAGAGCACGGCCTCCGGGACGACAGCAGGCTGCAAGAGCACGGCCTCCGGGACGACAGTGGGCTGCACGGGCACGGCCTCCGGGACGACAGCGGGCTGCACGGGCACGGCCTCCGGGACGACAGCGGCCTGCACGGGCACAGCCTCCGGGTCATTAGGGAGGCATGAAGTCTGTTTTAATGTGTTTTTTGTTTTTTTGTGTGTTTTATGTTGGGGGGACACTGGGGCTGAAGCCTTTAATAATTGGGTGAGGGGAAGTGAGTGTGCGCGGTGTGGTGACACTGCTTTGGTACATTTCCTCACAACAGACCCCTCGAACGTGAGGGGGGAACACACTTTAAAGCTGGAAGTGGACGCCTCTGCTACTGGAGCTGGTGCGGTTTTACTTCAAGAGAGTGAGTTTGATGTTGATCACCCAGTTTGTTACTTCTCAAAAAAGTTCACGTTATGTCAACGCAGATATAGTACAATCGAAAAAGAGGCTCTTGCGTTACTATTAGGGTTGCAACATTTCGAGGTGTATTTTGGTGGAAGTTAATTTCCAATTGTGGTGTATACCGACCACAACCCACTTGTTTTTTTGGCTCGGATGTCTAATTTGAATCAACACTTAATGCGCTGGGCATTAATAATTCAAGAGTTTAATTTGGATATCCGACATAAAAAAAGGCTCCCAGAATACTGTTGCGGATGCGCTGTCCCGAGTCTATGGTGCTGAAGAATAATTGCTGTTGTGCAGTGTAATAGATACAAACTTCCTGTTTGCATCTTTTTGGTGGGGAGGTGTTACGTGGGAGTGTATGTACTTTGTGTTGTGTGTCTGGTGTGTTTCTCTCTCTATCTCTATTCTCCAACTAATGATTCACAGGTGGAGCTGCTAATGAGTGACCTGATTGGTGATGGGAGCAGTGATGTATAGTAACGAAGTAGAACTACTTCACAACTGTACTTAAGTACTAAAAGGCTGTATCTGTACTCTACTAGAATATAATTTTTTTCTCATACTTCCACTTTTACTTCAGTACATATTTTCTATGAATTTAATAATTTTACTCCGATAAATTTTTTATGTGCTGCATCGTTACTTGTTACAATTGTAAAAATGTTACGATTATCACTGCCAGAGTCATGGCTCTGTCACCAGGTTTGATGAAGCTGGCTTATCAGTGAGCGAATCAAGCGATCAAGAAGATTGCGTGTGTTCCCGTTCTGTCTTTCACTCAGCTGCCTGCCTCCATTTAGAAAACTTGAGCTTTGTTAGTTTGTTTCGAGATGGAATAACCAGAAGCACCACCTTCAACTTCGAGTGATCGTGGCGGTGAGTGCGAGGAAGGAGACCACTCCTGGCCCAGCTTATAGTCCATGTTTTAATTTGTCAGAGTGAAAGACAATTCATATAGAATGAAGTCTGTAACTTTTAGCCTTCACGAGGACGCTGACGCACTGAATCATTCTTTGTTTAATTAGTTTAAAGTTGACAAACTATACATCATTAAACAAATATAAGACTCACGTTTCTGTCATGATTCTGCCATCATGTCTTTGTTTTTCCTGGTCTTGTGGCAGGATCATGGCAGACCCAAGTTTTGTGTACAAGCGCATGGTCAATTGTTTGGGCCATGTGCTTGTGTTGTCTCGTCATCTAGCCCCGCCCTCCTTGTTATCCTCGTTTTGTAATTATTACCTTATCAGTTTCACCTGTTGTGTTCATTATTAGCCTCCCTTTATAACCCCCTTGTGTTTCTCTGTCCTTTGTCGGTTCATTGTCAAACATTGTCTATCTTCATGATATACCTCTGTGAGTACTTTGTTTGGAATCCTGTTTAATGTATAGTGAGAATTGTTTTGTTGTTTGTTACAGTCTAGTCATCGTCAAGTCGAGTCTTAGTCAAGGCTAATTACCATTTGTCTTGTTTTGCCCCCTCGTGGGTTTTGTTTTGTCTTCAATAAATTGTGTATGAGCATTCAGTCTGTGATTGGGTTCGTTCCACCTTCATCCATATAACAGAATGAACCGACCAAAGAAGAACCTAGCAGACAGTATGTCCTCCCAGTTCCGAAGACAATGTTGGTTGTCGGCTCCCACTGACAAGAGGGTCAATTCTCCAGTTCCGCCCCAGGGTGAGTGGATCCTGAGGAATTATGCCCAACTCTGGGATCATTTCTCCCGGGAGGAGCCGCAGGGTCCCACCATATTGTCGCCACCAGCCAAGCTGCCCGTGATCCTGGAGGGTCGGGTCCTGGCTGTCATTTCTCAAGGGGAGCAGGCCCACTCCACTTCTCCCGAGGTCTTCCACTCCCCCCGAGGTCTCTTCCACTCCCGTTGATCTTCGTGGAAAACGAGGGAGACGGACTTCGTGGGATTCTCCGTCGGAGTCATCCTCGACCAAGTCAGCGCTGCCTGAGACTGCCCTTCCAACTCAAGTCACAGATCTCGCTGAGCTTCTCCAACCGGTCACTAGTCCGGCTATGACTTCCACACCGCGACCTAGGAAAAAGAAGAGGAGGAAGGGAGCCTCTCGTCCTTCATCTCTGCCTGTACCAGAGCGCAGTCCCAGAGCCCGCTACTGCAAGCGCAGTCCCAGAGCCCGCTACTGCAAGCGCAGTCCCAGAGCCCGCTACTGCAAGCGCAGTCCCAGAGCCCGCTACTGCAAGCGCAGTCCCAGAGCCCGCTACTGCAAGCGCAGTCCCAGAGCCCGCTACTGCAAGCGCTGTCCCAGAGCCCGCTACTGCACGCGCTGTCCCAGAGCCCGCTACTGCAAGCGCTGTCCCAGGGCCGCTACTGCAAGCGCTGCCCCTGAGCCCGCTACGACTCAGGGTACTGTTACTGAACCAGCTGCTGAAGGCGCAGTTCCCGAACCTGCTGTCGTGAGCGCCGCAGAGAGGGCTGTGGCTGATTCGGCTGCAGAAGCCGTTTTGCGGTCAGTGTCAGCTGGTCGGGAGTTGCCTATCGTCGTTGCTGCAAGAGCATTGTCTCAGTATTTGTCGAGTTTAGCCAAGATCCTGGAAGTTCCAACAAGAACTGGCATGTTGTCTTGTCCCGAGTCCACTGCGTCAGAGGGCGCTATTCTGAAGCCAGCTGCCGTGAGCGCCGTACCCCAGTTAGCTGCCGTGAGCGCCGTACCCCAGTCAGCTGCCATGAGCGCCGTACCCCAGTCAGCTGCAGATGACAATCTCCCTGATTCAGAGATGTGGAGCTTTAGTTCTGAGCCGTCTTCAGGGACCTCAGCTCTTGCTTCTGCTCCACTGTCACCCGCAGCATCCCCTGTCTTGTTTCCTGTTGCGCCTCCTGTGTCCCCCATCAAGATTCCTGTCCCGCCGCTAGCTGATTCTGTTCCTGTGGTGGTTTCCATCCCTGTCAGGCTGCCTTGTGTTTCCCCTAGCACCCCTGTCATTTCCCAGCCTCGAACTGTTTCCCCCAAGACATCTCCTCATGTGTCTCCAGCCAAGTCCCCCCAGATTCCCCGTCCTCAGCCCTCGTCCCAAGGACCCAAAACCCCCTGTCCTCCCAGCCACCCTGGACTTCCCCCTAAGGACTTTGTGTTTCCCCCACCTCCTCTGCCTTGTTTATTGTTTTTGATTTTGCACCCCAACCCTGTAATTGTTTATTCATGTTTGCCGTTGTTGTTATTTGTCATGTTTTGTTGGTTCACGTCTATGTCTCAGTCAGTCTTATCCCGTGTTTGATGTCTCCTTGTGGAGCGTCTGGTAGCCGCTCCTTAAGGTGGGGGTTCTGTCATGATTCTGCCATCATGTCTTTGTTTTTCCTGGTCTTGTGGCAGGATCATGGCAGACCCATGTTTTGTGTACAAGCGCATGGCCAATTGTTTGGGCCATGTGCTTGTGTTGTCTCGTCATCTAGCCCCGCCCTCCTTGTTATCCTCGTTTTATAAATATTACCTTATCAGTTTCACCTGTTGTGTTCATTATTAGCCTTCCTTTATAACCCCCTTGTGTTTCTCTGTCCTTTGTCGGTTAATTGTCAAACATTGTCTATCTTCATGATATACTTCTGTGAGTACTTTGTCTGGAATCCTGTTTAACGTATAGTGAGAGTTGTTTGTTACAGTCTAGTCATCGTCAAGTCGAGTCTTAGTCAAGGCTAATTACCGTTTGTCTTGTTTTGCCCCCTCGTGAGTTTTGTTTTGTCTTCAATAAATTGTGTATGAGCATTCAGTCTGCGATTGGGTTCGTTCCACCTTCATCCACATAACAGTTTCAGTATTTGACCACTATTTTATTCTGAGAAACTTATATTGACAGTGATGTCTTAATTTGTGTCAGGAGTTATGTAATAAAAAAATGCTCTATTTGTAATTTTTTTTTAAATGCCAGCCGCTCCCATTTAGAAAAAAACTCATGTGCTGTCGTCATGAAAGCGCTTGACCAAACAATGTCCCTCAGGGCTTTTAGCTCAAAAATTTGCAGATTTTGACAAAATATTGATAGATTTCATAGGTTTACGTCAGATTTCCATAGAGAGGCCAATATAGTCATGAGCGCTGAATACTCTGATGTACTGTGTTTTCCATCCATACTGGCAGCCTGAAGGCGCCCTGTGCACATTTAGTCCCAATATGGAACACATAAAGAAGAGCCATATCATGTGACATTCCAGGAACTCAATGACAACGAAGCTTCCAGAGATCGCTGTTACATGCAGATAAATACCCAATAAGCTGTGGAGAAAAAAGGCACAAGCAGGGAAGAGAAGGGAGGGATGTTTTAAAGGGGGAAGGGACAAACTTTATCTGTTTTTGTTTACAAAGAGTTAAGCTCAGTGTTTTAAGGTGCTCTTGTACATTCCTGTCCTTGTACTGCTGCTTCAGCTAAATTAATTGTAAGTGTCAATTCAATATATATATATATTTTTTAAATATTTATTCGCAATATTTTTTTTGTTATTTAAAGAGCGCATTTATTTCAGTTGCCTCAAAATAGCAACGTGCCAACAATGCACCTGAACACACCTCGTTTTCAGACCAGCAGGCCCATGGGCGCGCTTGGCGCTGCATTGCGCCAGGTGTCAGATAGAGCCCAAAGTATGCTAATTCAGCTTGATTCACATGAATTGAATAAGTTACATTAAAATTTAATCTATACCGTTTTTGTGTGTGTGTGACTATAAAGGTTTTGTTTATGCTGTATGGTTTTACATTTTGTGAATTAACTTACTGTAACGCAAGACAAATTTCAGACTTTGCCTGGCAATAAAGTTATATCATACAACCAATCATGCAGGCTGAAATCTGCGGGGTTCATTTCTTGTACACTTTCAGCATCAAAAGGACTATAAAAAGCAGAGTCAATAGTGGGCCCTGAGGAAGAGATCAATTTGTTGAAATCTGTTCTGGTGACATATAATTTATAATATTTAAAACTAGAATAATTTCAGAATCAGAAAAAGCTTTATTGCCAAGTGTGCTTGCACAAACCAGGAATTTACCTTGGCATCAAAGCATTTTCTGCCAAGTATGTAATATAATTTCTAATTGTATATTAAAATTTATTCTAATGACCTATTAGAATTTTGCATTGATTAGAAATTCAATCTCTAATCGCTAATAAAATCTCCATTTTCATCATTCAAAATGACATGAAATAGAAGCTTCCACACGGTGTAAATATAAGACAAATCAATTAAACAAATCTACAGTCTAGTTTCAGAACAGATCAGGGTTCACATTCATTAGAAATCAATCATCCATGTTGAGTTGAACATGGAACATGGAACAAGATGCGCTGAAAGGTCACATTATGATAGACAGTCCCTGCATTACAGAAACACGTACACAATCATAATAATTATATACAAATCTAATGCAGATAAATGCAGGAATGTGCAGACTGTTGTAGCAAAAATGATTTATGAGTTTAATTTGGCATTACAAAATGTACAACAGGAGCTCACAATTTTAAGATACTTGTGAGCAGCTCAATAAATCAGAATAGGGTGGCAGCAGTGCAAATGCAGGAGAATGACTGGGGATGCCTTATAACAGTGGTTTAGCACACGGAAAACGTACAAAAAAGACCTGAAAAGTATGTTCTAAAGATGGAGGAAATGCAGTGCCAAGAAAGCAGCAATAGTGTGATGCAAAAACTGCAGTTCCTCATGGCAGAGAGAGAGAGAGAGAGAGAGAGAGAGAGAGAGAGAGAGAGAGAGAGAGAGAGAGAGAGAGAGAGTGTGTGTGTCTGTGTACTTGTCTGCTGAGAAAGACACGATATGACTTATATCTGTAATTGCAGAGTTCAGGAACCCTGTAGAGTAAACAGAATCAGTGGCAAGACAGGACATGAAGCAGCTCCTGCTAGAGAGAGAGAGAGAGAGAGAGAGAGAGAGAGAGAGAGAGAGAGAGAGAGAGAGAGAGAGAGAGAGAGAGAGAGAGAGAGAGAGAGAGAGAGAGAGAGAGAGAGAGAGAGAGAGAGAGAGAGAGAGAGAGAGAGAGAGAGAGAGAGAGATTCTCCTGGGTGGCCTCTGTTGAAATTCAAGCATAAAAGGCAAACAAATCGTTGGATTACACACAGTAAAGCCAACTCATCACCATCACTCTGTCTGAGCCAAATCCACAGCAGACACCTCGCTGAGGTCACTATCTGTCCAGGGAGAGAGAGCTGTACTTTTTGAGACCTTACATCGCTCCTCAGTCAAAACTCTATTCAACACATCTCACTGTATACAATGTATCACTGTATCAATGTTTAGATAAGATACAGATAAGCTCTGTGTTAGTGTTCATTGAAATAGTATGAACTGAAACCAATTTAGACACTATTATTTTTATGTTTAGAGTTGCCTATCAAAATGAGCTAAAAAATTATAAAAACTTTTAAATGTCAATGTTTTCAATCAATAATTCAATAAAACACCTTGAGGTATTTCCTGGAAAAAGCAGTCTTTGAGGTTGTACTGAGATTAGGTAATTTTCATTTTAGTAGATATCATTATTTAGCTATTCTTATCTTAACCCTTCCGTTTTCATTTTTTATCAAAAGAAAAATTATATGATTCAGAATCATTGGCCTTGGCTCATTTTCTGTGAAGAACATATATCAGAACACATTTTCAATGACCACACACTGTACACACCCCCTACACATTTATATTACACACACAGGATGTTCGGGTCCACTGGACCCGGGGCTAATAAAAGTGTGGAAATTGTAGGTCCTGTGTACCTTTACTCTGTCCTCCTCCTGTCAGGGCCTGCTGTTATTGTGTGTGTGTCTGTGTGTGTTCATGTATGGTTTATGATGAGGACACAAATGTGTATAATGACAAGGGTATTACAACGTAAACAGGGTTTAGAAGACATCTGTGTCCTCATAAACCAAATGGCTTAAAAAACATACTAAATGTTGTTTTTTTAAATAAAAAAAATGCAATAAGTTTTCTGTGATTGTTTAGGGTGGGTTAGTGTAGGGGGATAGATTATACAGTTTCTATATTAGAAAAACCATTACGCCTATGGAGAGTGACCGTACACCACATATCCAAGTGTGTGTGTGTGTGTGTGTGTGTGTGTGTGTGTGTGTGTGTGTGTGTGTGTGTGTGTGTGTGTGTGTGTGTGTGTGTGTGTGTGTGCCTGCGTGTGTGCGTGCATGTGAGAAAGAGATTGTGTGAGAGAGTGTGAGTGCAAGAGTGAGTTTTGTGTTTCTACCCCTGCCGTTCCCGCACTAGGTTGCAATTCTTAAATGTGATCTAACAAAGATAAAGAGAAAATATTAACCATATATGCTGTTTATATTGCTTGTAATTCGGATGAAGTAAACATCTGTTGAGTATTTTAACATAAAATTGTTTGATTGTGTTGAATTAAAACCCAAAAATGCAGCAGGTCCACCAGACACACGAACACTGGTTGAATAACAAAAATATTAACACCACACAAGGGTTGAAAAGGGTTACACAGAGTAGGTCCACAATCAACACACCTGCACCACCTTCATCTTCAGGCAGGAATTGCAGATCCAATACCCTCGGATTATGCACTACGGACAGGGCCTACGCCAAATGACTTTGTATATTAGCAGCTTGCTGAGCTGTCAATAAATGTGTGATTGTTGAAATAATTCTCCCGAGTCTTTCACCTAGAACTGCGTTGTCGTCGTGTCCAGGAGCAGGTCCTTCCTCAGATCCAGATACGGCCTGGATCCGGCGGATTGCGGTAAACCTCGGGATAAACAGAGAGACTAATATTAGTGTAGACACCATCCTTCTTGTGATGTAACGAGTAAATCAGGATTTATGGGAAGTGAAGCCCGGTTGAAGTTTATTCATTTTGTTTGGGTATTCATTTGGTTTAGTAATATTTCCTTAGTAATATTTTCTAATATTTTATTTATATGCATGTATTGTGGTTTCCTATAATATTATGTATAAGATTATTTTGATTTAAAAAGGAAGAAAAATGTATGATTGTGTTGAGTTAAAAGTACTTGCCGTTGTTAAGAGCTGGGATTGGTTAAACGCTGACTGGGTGGGGAAAAGGAGTGACGTCGGGGAAGAAGAGGTGATGGCTGGAAGTTAGAACATGTCTGAGTGCTAGCTTGATAAAAATACCATTTTATGACGGTTGTCCATAAGAGAACTGATTTAAAGTGGGTAAAAATGTTGTTTGAACGTGAGGGGATAGCAATTTCCCCTTTGTCTATCGAATGACTGAGTAGCGCACGATTCTCAAGAAACAGCGCGAATCACACGTGAGAGACTAGCGAGGTCGCGTTGGTGGAAAACTACCGTGTGTCGCTCCTCTTACCGAATCCAAAGAAGACATCCCAGATAGCGCCCTGAGATACCAGGAATTCTCAGTGGTTCCTCTGGCAACGTTGGACGAGTTCGCCGATCTGCCGTCAGTTCTTCGGACCTCAATCCCTCTTGCTGAAAGTGCGTCATGAAAGCCGGCTCGAACTAACACTCGGTAAGACAGCTGTTTGATTTGTTTGCTCATTGAGCGAAGCGGCAACCTGTTTTGTGCCTCAACGAACCCCAGCATCGTATCAGGCCTGCAACAGGGTATTTATTTTATTTGGTTTTGCAAATTTGAACATTGACACCCGGGTGTTTTTTTCATTACTGTTGTGGGATGTTTATGTGAACAGTAACCGTTGTGTCGAGACAACAAAAACTCGTTGGACTTGAGCAGTAATCAACACTAATATTTTCCTTGGTGATATTTGGGGAATTTTGTGTATTTACTGTCCATTTGATTATCTGTCAAAGACCAGAGTGATATATTATTCTCTATATAGGGAATATTAACAGTGTTGTATTTGTGAACTGTTGATTTGAGTTTAAAGGAGGAAATATCCTTTCATTGTAAAACTTTAAAGGGTTAACTTTTATTTTATTTTATTTA
The DNA here is from genome assembly GCF_949152265.1 of Phoxinus phoxinus. Classification (NCBI taxonomy): domain Eukaryota; kingdom Metazoa; phylum Chordata; class Actinopteri; order Cypriniformes; family Leuciscidae; genus Phoxinus; species Phoxinus phoxinus. The sequence goes on from NC_136883.1 coordinate 13,252,745, forward strand.
CAATTGCTATTTGAATTTTATTTGAGTAAACTACTAAAAAGTTCTATTTGACTTAAGACTTTGTGGTTATTTTAGTCTTGTAATAAGCACACCAATATTTGAGATAAGGGTTTAGTGAAATAAAGTTAATAATATTCAGAGGCTACTTAGAGAGATCTAACAAAAAAACTAACCCAGGGCCCCTCCCGCTTAAATCGAAGGGAAAGGGCGCTACATAAATGGAGGCACTGCTGGGATCTCATAGTTTTCCTGATATTATTTAGCTTTGACAGTGAAACAAAATAACCCTTGATTTTTTTTTTTTATTGAAAAAGAAAAAAGAAAAACCACACAAAATGCAGCAGTTTAGAGAAGAGCTTAGGGGCTGGTGCAGGGGAGAAGCTTTGAATGAAGACCATGCATTAATGGTTATTGTACCTGAAGATCTGGATATATCGCAGATTGAAGAGACAATGCAGACAATCAAGTGTCTGGGCCGCGTCCGAGTAAGAGGTAGGATGTTCAGAGATAATCTCAAGTGTTTCCTTGTTCTCTGTGAGAGTAAAGAGAAAATTGATCCAAAATTAATACCCCCTGAAGTCTTGCCTGTTTCTGGAGCAGAACCTTGGACAATTGTCACCTCAAACGGAGATGATACTAGTTCTGAGGACTTTGCTAGAAAAGTGCACACCCTACTTCAGAGTGAAGGGAGAAAAGTTGAGGATATTAAGGCCATGTTTTCATCCTCTGCGTCCGAAAACTCTTCGCCTGATGCTATTATCCGCGCTGTTGGAGATCTGTTAGAAAAGACTGGAAAGACTTCAAGTGAAGGTGGTTATAGACGGTTGAGGATGTTCTCTGGAGCAATACCTACCCCTGCAGGTGAGGAACCGTTTGAACACTGGATGGAACAAGCATGTTTGATGGTGGAAGAAAGCGAGTGTCCTGTCAAAGAGAAAAAAAGGAGGATCATTGAGAGTTTAAGAGGCCCTGCATTAGAAATCGTCAAAGCTGTGCGTGATTCTGACACTGATGTCACTCCAGAGGAGTACTTAGATGCCCTCGAGCGAGCGTTTGGATCTGCCGAGTCAGGTGATGACTTGTATTTCGCTTTCCGTTTGTTGCAGCAGCAAGTAGGAGAAAAATTGTCAGATTTCTTAAGGAGACTGGAACGTGCCCTAACCAAAGTGGTACAGAGGGGTGGCATACCGGCGGACTTCCGAGATCGAGCACGTGTTGAGCAATTGCTGAGAGGTGCCGTTGGTGCTGACATGATGCTGCTTCATTTGAGACTTCGAGAAAGAAAGACAAAACCTCCTAATTTTCTTGAGCTGTTAAGCGAAATCCGGACTGAAGAAGAATACGAAGCTTCTCGTGCAAAGTTGACCACAAGGGTACAAAAAATCAGCACAAGTGTGGATACGGATGGTAAGCATAAAGAGATTCAAACTCTGAAAGCTGAGATCAAAGAGTTAAAGTCCCAATTTGCCACAATGGTAACTCAGTCACAGCCTGTAGACCACAAACCCACCTCCAGTCTTAAAACAAATGCCAGTGACATTCAACAGGAAGGAGAAATTGCTTTTCTTAAGAAACAAGTAAAGAGCCTACAACGGAAAGTCACAGGGAAAAACTGTTACCAAGAGGGGGTTTCAGCTCTCACTCTGAATGCCAGTACTCCAAAGAAACCACTTGTAAGTCCAAGAAAGCAGTACAATGACCCCGAAGAGTACTTTTGCTACAACTGTGGAGAGGAAGGACATATTGCCCCACGATGTCAAAATCCTGAGAATAAGGATAAAGTAATTCAAAAATTGATTCGGTCAAACAGAAAAATGAAATGGGGACAAAAAGAAATGCCCTCAGAAACAGAAAAAAGTAATACCTCCTGTTCAGCGAAAAAGAGTGCTGTTAGTTCAGTGGCTGGAAAGCAAATTCCAGAAGGACTGATTGGACCCCCCTCTACTGTACAGTTGCGTGTAAATGGACAGCCATGCTCTGCTTTATTGGACAGTGGGTCTCAAGTGACCATAATCTTTGAGAAGTGGTACAGAAAATATCTACCTGATGTTCCAATCCATCCTGTGTCTGGGTTGGCTGTATGGGGTTTGAGTGACTCCAGTTATCCGTATATAGGGTATGTAGTAGTGAATATTGAATTCCTAGAGAAAGCCACGGGTGGTTCAGAAAGTCTTTCAGTTCTGGCATTGATTTGTCCTGGTCCTACAAGCCCTGACCAGACTGCTGTGATCATTGGCACCAACGCTAGTCTGTTCACCCGTTTGGCCCAGTTATGTAAAGAGTCAACAGGGACAGATATTGCACATACCTTGGGTATTAAAATTGAGCCCACCTTAGAGAACGATATTCCATCTTGTTCGACAGCTAATATACCTTTTGACATGGATGATGCTATTGGATGTGTGAAGTGGCTAGGTCCAGAACCCCTGAGTCTCTCGCCCAGAGGTGAGTGGTGCGTAAAATGTGAGGTGGAAGTGACAGAGCCTCTTGATAAAACCGTACTGATGATAGATGCGTCTTCTGTGACTTCACTTCCGGCTGGAGTGTTAGTTCAAACCGTCATAGTGCCAAGTGAAGCAATGGAAAACAGTCAGTTACTGGTGCCCTTGCAAAATGAATCAATGAAAGCAGTGACCATTCCGGTAGGGACTGTCCTTGGCCATTTGTACTTAGCAGACCCTGTTAGCCCTTCTTCCGTGAGTGAAACTGTTGATGAGATTGATCCAAAACTGTTCAACTTTGGGGATTCACCCATTCCAGTAGAATGGAGGGAGAGACTGCAACAAAAGTTGAGCAAAAGAACCAAAGTATTCTCGCTTCACGAGTGGGATGTAGGACTCGCTAAGGGAGTAGAGCATAACATACGGCTTTCTGATTCAAGACCCTTTAGAGAGCGCTCTAGGCGTCTGGCACCCGCAGATATAGACGATGTGAGGAAACATCTCCAAGACCTCTTAAGTGTTGGTATTATTAAAGAGTCTCGCAGCCCATATGCATCCCCAATCGTGATTGCAAGAAAAAAAAATGGAGCAGTCCGTATGTGTATTGATTATCGAACCCTGAACGCAAGAACTGTTCCCGACCAATACACAACACCCAGAATTGACGATGCACTGGACTGTCTAGCAGGTAGTCAGTGGTTTTCTGTTCTCGATTTAAGAAGTGGCTATTATCAGATAGACATGGCAGAAGCCGACAAGGAAAAAACTGCTTTTATCTGCCCATTAGGATTTTTTCAATTTGAAAGAATGCCACAAGGGGTCACTGGAGCGCCGGCGACGTTCCAGAGACTAATGGAGAGAGTCGTCGGGGACATGAACCTACTCCAAGTCTTAGTGTATCTAGACGATTTAATAGTCTTTGGAAGGACTCTGGAGGAGCATGAGGAGAGGCTCATGAAAGTACTTGATCGTTTGGAGGAGGCTGGCTTAAAGGTGTCCATTGACAAATGTCATTTTTGCCAGAATCGAGTAAAGTATGTAGGACACATCATATCCAACGATGGGATAGCAACAGATCCTGACAAAATTGAGGCTGTGATCAGTTGGCCCCAACCATCGGACCTGAAATCCCTGCGATCCTTTTTAGGATTCTGTGGCTACTATCGTCGGTTCATTGCTAATTACTCTTCAATTGTAAGGCCATTGACTGAGCTTACTAAGGGCTATGCACCGACACAACAAGGAAAGAAGGCAGGCAAAGAAAAGAGCATGACCTACTTCAAGGAATCAGAGCCCTTTGGAGATCGATGGGATGAATCATGCACGTCCGCTTTTCAACAGATAATTCATTGCTTAACACATGCTCCTGTTTTAGCCTTTGCAGATCCCAGTAAGCCATACGTCCTCCATGTGGATGCTAGTTTGAAGGGCCTTGGGGCTGTGTTATATCAAGAGCACCTGGAAGGATTGCGGCCAGTGGCTTTCGCGAGCAGAAAATTGAGACCTGCAGAACAAAGGTACCCCATTCATCAGCTGGAATTTCTTTCATTGAAATGGGCAGTCGTGGATAAATTCCATGATTACTTGTATGGGGCTAAGTTTCATGTCAGAACCGACAACAACCCACTCACATATGTGTTGACGTCTGCTAAGCTGAATGCAACGGGCCACAGGTGGCTAGCAGCTCTTGCTACGTATGATTTTAGCATTCAGTATAGACCCGGAAAGAACAACACCGATGCTGATTTGTTGTCCAGGAAATTCGTGGATGAGGATGAAGATAATAAGTGGAGGGACATACCTGTGTCTGGTGTAAAGTCCATATGTCAGCGGGTGAGTTCTCAGGTGTCATTGGAAGCCAATCCCAGATATGTGGAACAGCTAGGAGCCCCTCCAGAGTCCATACCAGAAGCTTACGCCTATCCCACCAGGTTGGAGCTTAATTCTTTACAGTTGCTGTCTCAACCGGAGTTGATTAAAGCTCAGAACGAAGATCCGAATGTGAGACAGGCGATAACTGCACTGAAGGAACGGAAGTGGTCAACCAAAATAACAGATCCCGAAATGGTGGCATTAAGGCATGAGGCTGGAAAACTTCTAATGAAAGATGGATTGCTTCAGCGAGTAACAAAAAAGTCTGATAGAGAATTCTTTCAATTGGTTTTGCCCACCAAGTTTCGAGAAGTAGTTCTTAAAGCCATGCATGAGGATCTAGGTCATCTGGGGGTAGAAAGGATTACGGAACTTTTGAGAAATCGATTCTACTGGCCCAAGATGTCTCTTGATGTGCAAGAATATGTCAAGAACTGTGGAGCTTGCATTACTCGTAAGAGTCCATGTCAAAGAGCTGCCCCGTTGCATCAGATAACGAGTAGTGGACCGATGGACTTAGTGTGTATCGATTTTCTTTCAGTGGAGCCAGATTCAAAAGGTTTGGGCAACGTGTTAGTAATTACCGATCACTTCACACGTTATGCACAAGCGTTTCCCAGTAAGAATCAAAAAGCTCTTACTGTTGCTAAAATACTGGTTGAGAAGTACTTCATTCATTATGGCCTACCAGCACGCATTCACTCAGATCAGGGTCGTGACTTTGAGAGTCGGCTGATAAAGGAGTTGTTGAACCTGCTTGGTATAAGAAAATCAAGAACAACGCCATATCATCCTCAGGGTGACCCGCAGCCGGAACGGTTCAATCGTACCCTCTTAGCCATGCTTGGAACCCTGAATGCTGAGAAAAAACGAAATTGGAGCCAACAGATACCCTACCTGGTGCATGCTTACAATAGTACCAAGAATGATGCTACCGGGTACTCACCCTATTTCCTGATGTACGGGAGAGAAGCCCGGCTACCTGTAGACATCTGTTTTGGAACTTCACCAGATGGGATGGATGATGTGTCACACTCACAGTATATCAGCAATATGAAAAAAGATCTAAAACGGGCTTACCAGTTAGCCATGGAAGAGGCAGACAAAGTCCATCAAAGGAATAAAAGATCATATGACAAACGAGTGTCATTTCAATCCTTGAATTCTGGAGATCGCGTGTTGATCAAGAACTTGGGGTTAAAGGGGAAACACAAGCTTCAAACCCGATGGAGTCCCGTACCCTATGTAGTCTGTGAGAAACTCCCAAATATACCAGTATACCGGGTAAAACCTGAAACAGGAAACGGAAGGGTCAGAACACTTCACAGAGACCAACTGTTACCCATAGGGCAACTGGTGAGGTGGCCACAAAACAAAGTGGAAACAAACCCGGTGAGGAGGAAGAAAAGAACTGATGTTAATGTTCCAGCACTGACAAATGAAGATGTATCATCTTCTGAGACTTCATCTGAGTATGAATACAATATTGCAAAACCTTACCGATCATATCTGGAGGAAACGCTGAATAAGAACGGCACTTTGCCCAGACAGTCAGAATTGGTATGCCAGGAAGGCCTTTGTACTGAGGAGGAGGACTTGTTACATGAAGAGGATGCGGAGAGTGACGTTTCAAGTTCATCCAGTTCTTCTGTAGAAGATGAAGAAGGTCAAGAAGACACAAGTGAGGAAGTGGAAGAAAGTGAACCAGTTAGGGAAAAAAGGAGAGTAAAGCCAGTTGTTAAACTCACCTATGATGAGCCAGGGAGGTCAAAAGATCAGCCTCTAACTATTGTTCACAGAGGAGTAATCATTCAAATAGGCAAGAAAGTTCATAACAAGAAACGTAAAGCAGTAGTGTAGGGATGATCCTAAAAGGAGATATTAAGTAGTCTACAAGTCTGTATGGGGACATCCAGACATTTAAAGGGGGGAGGGTGAAGCCCGGTTGAAGTTTATTCATTTTGTTTGGGTATTCATTTGGTTTAGTAATATTTCCTTAGTAATATTTTCTAATATTTTATTTATATGCATGTATTGTGGTTTCCTATAATATTATGTATAAGATTATTTTGATTTAAAAAGGAAGAAAAATGTATGATTGTGTTGAGTTAAAAGTACTTGCCGTTGTTAAGAGCTGGGATTGGTTAAACGCTGACTGGGTGGGGAAAAGGAGTGACGTCGGGGAAGAAGAGGTGATGGCTGGAAGTTAGAACATGTCTGAGTGCTAGCTTGATAAAAATACCATTTTATGACGGTTGTCCATAAGAGAACTGATTTAAAGTGGGTAAAAATGTTGTTTGAACGTGAGGGGATAGCAATTTCCCCTTTGTCTATCGAATGACTGAGTAGCGCACGATTCTCAAGAAACAGCGCGAATCACACGTGAGAGACTAGCGAGGTCGCGTTGGTGGAAAACTACCGTGTGTCGCTCCTCTTACCGAATCCAAAGAAGACATCCCAGATAGCGCCCTGAGATACCAGGAATTCTCAGTGGTTCCTCTGGCAACGTTGGACGAGTTCGCCGATCTGCCGTCAGTTCTTCGGACCTCAATCCCTCTTGCTGAAAGTGCGTCATGAAAGCCGGCTCGAACTAACACTCGGTAAGACAGCTGTTTGATTTGTTTGCTCATTGAGCGAAGCGGCAACCTGTTTTGTGCCTCAACGAACCCCAGCATCGTATCAGGCCTGCAACAGGGTATTTATTTTATTTGGTTTTGCAAATTTGAACATTGACACCCGGGTGTTTTTTTCATTACTGTTGTGGGATGTTTATGTGAACAGTAACCGTTGTGTCGAGACAACAAAAACTCGTTGGACTTGAGCAGTAATCAACACTAATATTTTCCTTGGTGATATTTGGGGAATTTTGTGTATTTACTGTCCATTTGATTATCTGTCAAAGACCAGAGTGATATATTATTCTCTATATAGGGAATATTAACAGTGTTGTATTTGTGAACTGTTGATTTGAGTTTAAAGGAGGAAATATCCTTTCATTGTAAAACTTTAAAGGGTTAACTTTTATTTTATTTTATTTACAATTGCTATTTGAATTTTATTTGAGTAAACTACTAAAAAGTTCTATTTGACTTAAGACTTTGTGGTTATTTTAGTCTTGTAATAAGCACACCAATATTTGAGATAAGGGTTTAGTGAAATAAAGTTAATAATATTCAGAGGCTACTTAGAGAGATCTAACAAAAAAACTAACCCAGGGCCCCTCCCGCTTAAATCGAAGGGAAAGGGCGCTACAGAAGTGTTCCCAGTTCCGGCTGACCTAATCTATGCAGCCTAACATTGAATTATAGAAGTCTATAATGTATTATGTGAATGCTAGGTCAAAGAGATGTGTCTTTAATCTAGCCTTTAAACTGACAGAGTGTGTCTGCTTCCCGGACAATGGTAGGAAGATTGTTCCAAAGTTTTGATGTTAAATAGGAAAAGGATCTACCCCCAGCAGTCGATTTTGATATTCTAGGTATTATCAACTGGCCGGAATTTTGAGATCTCAATAGACGTGAAGGACTATAATGCATTAAGAGCTCGCTCAAGTACTGGGGAGCTAAACCATTTAGTGCGTTGTAAGCAATATTTTAAAATGTATACGATAATTAATAGGGAGCCAATGCAGAGTTGACAGAACTGGGCTAATATGGTCATACTTCCTGGTTCTGGTAAGAACTCGAACTGCTCCATTTTGGACCAGCTGTAATTTTACTATAGCATTACTATAATCTAGCCTTGATGTCATTAACGCATGAACTAATTGTTATGCATTTTTCATTGAGAGCATATGATGTAATTTAGATATATTTTTAAGATGAAAAAAAAATCGTATGAATGCGTGCATTTGGGTTGCGGTACACTGAATAATTCTGCTGATGGGTACGAACACTGCCTGGCGTGTTTGGGCTCACGCTCAGGCAGCATTCGTGGATGCATCATGTTCTCATTACGGGAACATAACCATCGCAATGTTGGGATCGAGACTCAATGACCTCCTTGGAGGTAGAGTCCCCTCCGCCACTCCCCGATCTATTCTTTACACGAGAGGGGATACTTTGGCTGGTGGCCAGGCCGATCTGAGGCTGCTGTCGTGGAACAAATCAGACGAAACCAGCGCCAGGACACGACGACGACGCCGCTGACCTGAAGTGTCAACCAGTCTCTCCTCCTCTCCACTCCGACTTCAACCAACCAGAACTGGACAAATACTCTGATTCATTCTGAACTTCATACACTGTTCACTCATTGGCCAGAGGAGAACTGGCCCCCGACTGAGCCTGGGTTCTCCCAAGGTTTTTTTCTCCATTCTGTCACCTGATGGAGTTTTGGTTCCTTGCCGCTGTTGCCTTACCTTCTGGCTTGCTTAGTTGGGGACATTTAATATTCAACAATATTATAGATCTGCCTTAAAGGTGGATGATGATGAAATTGTTTTTTTGTTTTTTTTATTATTTTCATGTTATCACTGTGAAGCTGCTTTGATACAATCTGTATTGTAAAAAGCGCTATATAAATAAAGATGACTTGACTTGACTTGACGAATTATCCTCGGTCCACACACCCCTCTTCCACATTGCAACCCGTGTGGTTCCGGATGAGATCGCTGACCAGTGCCGGCCAGAGGTTGCGGTGCCCCGGCAGATATAATCATGTCTATCGCCAGGCTGGAGTCATCTGGAGATGAAGACTCCGGCTCAGCCGCCTCAGCCCCAGCAGCAGCCTTCACTCGGGCCACGCCGTGAAGGTATTCGCAGGAAGGCACCCCATTCCATACCAGCCCGCAGCCTGCCGGACGCCAGGCGATGTGGCGCTCCCGTTACGGGCAGCTCAGAGATGGGTTGCAGTTCTTTCCAGGAAGTGGTTGCAGGGCCACTCCTTCACCAGATGGTGGGGAGAACGTTGGGAGGTCACCACCCTACTGGCGAAGGGTGCGATCGAGACTGTCCCTCCAGCTGAAATGAAGTCCAGGTTCTAGATTAGATTAGATTAGATTGTTTATTTAGCCACACGACAATGCCGGTGGAATTTGTTTTCTGTACAGTATGTTAAAGCTCAACATCATCATACATTACAAACAACAAATAGACAATACACTTCACAACATGTAACAATACAAGATACAGTGGGTAAATAACCATGCGTAGTGTATGAGAGGACAAACTAAACTAAAGAAAGGAGTTCAGAGTCCTGATGGCTATGGGGAAAAAGCTGTTTGTGAAGCGTTTGGTCTTGGTAGAGCGTGACCTGTAGCGCCTCCCTGAGGGAAGGAGCTGAAAGAGGTGGTTCGCTAGATGTGTGGGGTCGGAGATGATTTTCTTTGCCCACTTTAGTAAAGTCTATGAACAGGATGCATGTATAGGTGTTTGGTGATTCAAGATGTTGCAGGGTATGGTGGAGTGCTATGCTGATTGCATCCTCAACGGACCGGTTGGCTTGGTAGGCGAATTAATAACTGAGTCCATCAGCAAGGAAGTGCAGGATTTCAGGTATGCCAGAATAATCCGTTCAAATGCTTTCATTACCACAGATGTTAGGTCAACTGGTCTGAACTTATTGAGGCAGGGGATATTTGAGGACTTTGGCACAGGAATAATGATGGAGCATAGATTTGAAAAGAATTGACTGGAAACAAAAAACTGAAAATTGTTGAACTGAATCTTTATTGATTTTAAGAAACCTAACTGATTCACATTGTAAATTTGTGCAATCCAAATTTGGATAGATGTGAACCCAATTTGATTTGACTTATATATACATATAAGTGTGATTTATTTACAAGGTGCACCTATAGTTTTTTTTGTGTGGTGTTGTTGCATAATCTAACATTTGTACTCTGTCATATCGGTATATTGAATATCCTGTTGTTATCTATATATATCTGATTGTTCCTCCTGGGATGTTTACAGATTTTCCATTATTTACCATTCCAAATAGTAAATATCCAGCTGGTGGAAAAAAAGCTCTAATCATTTTATCTGCACAAGTCTTTAATTAAATTAATCACAGGCACTATAGTTGATCCTAACTGGTCCAAATAATAATCATAGTTGCAATTACTGTTGAAAAGTTTTCAAATAAGTATAGAGGTGCTACACTTTGGCTTACCAGCAGCAAGGTCGGCCGTGCCCCCTTGGTGTGAAGGCTCACTCCACCCGGAGTGTGGTTTCCAATGGGCTCTAGCACATGGCGCCTCGCTAACAGACATCTGCAGAGCTGCAGGCTGGGCGAAACCTAACACATTCGCAAGATTCTACAATCTCTGAGTGGAGCCTGTGTCGTCTCATATACTCGCTTCAACTAGCCGCTACTAGGATCTGCTCAGGTGTCTTCGCTTGCACGCCATTCCTCTCCGTGGACTGGATACGTGCGATATTCTCCTCAGGTGAGCCTCTCCGAGAAGCCCTGAGTTCCTCCAGCACTGTTGATGTCAATGCCAGAGTTATGCCACCAGCAGCTTTCGCGTTGGCTAGGTGCCTCCGTGTGCATGGTTCCCCCTCTGGGCGACCCCCACATGTGTATTTCCACTGTAAGCTTCTCTGAGCATGTGTCTTTCCCTCGTCTGGGCGACCCCCGCATGTGTATTTCCACTGTAAGCCTCTCTGAGTATGTGTCTTTCCCTTGGCAAGACACCTTGCCACCCCTGGGGTTGAAACCCTCCACCCTGCGGGCTGGACACCCCAGTGTTTTGCCATATGCAGCCCCCCTCCGGGTCATGTGTGCATTCTTTAAGATGTCATACACTTGTCATACTTGCTTACCATCTTTTTTTCTCTCATGCACTCCTTTTTTACAAGCCCCACAAACAACTGTTATAAGTCAGAAGCAGTCAACAAACACAGAGGGCCTCATTCATCAATCTAATGTAGAAACGAATGCAGATCCAAACACAGTAGTTATCTTACAACAGGGTTCACTTAAATATTCACTGTTTATATTGAATATTCATTATAAACAACATACAAATGTCAAGCCAAAATTAATTTAAAGCGCAACTGAAACGGCAATGAACTTGCCTCTCTCATTCGGCAAGAAAAATAAATAATAATAAATAATAATTTGTTACATTTATATAGCGCTTTTCTGGGTACTCAAAATGCTTTACATGTAAGGGGGAATCTCCTCAACCACCACCAATGTGCAGCATCCACCTGGATGATGCGATGGTAGCCCCACCACATACCAGCTTATTGGTAGAGAGGAGACAGAGTGATGAAGCCAATCAGTATATGGGGATGATTAGGAGACCATGATGGATCGAGGCCAATGGGCAAATTTGGCCAGGATGCCGGGGTTACACCCCTACTCTTTTTCGATGGACATTCTGGGATTTTTAATTACCACAGAGAGTTAGGACCTCGGTTCAACGTCCCATCCGAAGGACGGTTCTTTTTGTCAGAATAGTGTTCCCGTCACTATACTGGGGCATTTGAACCAACTCACACCACCTACTGACCTCACTAACACCTCTACCAGCAGCAACCTGGTTTTCTCAGGAGGTCTCCAATCCAGGTACTAACCAGGCTCAACCCTGCTTAGCTTCAGTGGGCAACCAGAATCCAAATGTTTCTATATATGTCATGCAACATTTGGTTGCTAAACTATTAGTCATTAAGTAAACAAGGCTTTGTACTTCACTCATGTTCCAATGTCCTCATAAAACAGCACCCTTCACATGCACAAATGTGGTTGAGAACTGGGGACGGACCATTTAAATTAAACATTGAAACTTTTGTTTGGTTGATTGCATTTTAGTTCTGCCCTACAAAGGCAAAAGACCTTAACTCGCTAGAGTGTGGAACTGAGAAAAATGACTTTAAAGATTTTTAGTTGTCCCGCCAAATTAATTATAGCTAGGACACTGAAAATCTGTCAATTAGATGTTTAAGTAATGAAAATTATCTACATAAAAAAATATTGAGCTCAAACTTGACTTTGGACCACTATTTTAAAGTTACTGTACTCTGCCTTTGTATTATCAGCAAAAAGTGAGAAGTCATGCCAAGGCAAAAGGCAGTAACTTCCACACTATCAATATTTGGTTGCTGATATCACCATTAACAAAATAATTTTAGTAACACCTGTATAAAATCTAGTGATCATGGTATTTATTTTGTATGATTTACAATTACTTATAGCCATACTTATTGCTGTCCTGTGCTTTGATTGCAGTCTGATGGCATTAATACATTAGACCTGACAAAATACCTCCATAGCGATAAAGAGCAAGCCATTGGTGCCGAGTGGCATAAGACTAGCTATGCGCGCATTCAAAATGATCACGATAAAACAGATCCTCACACACATTCGACAAGGGGACTGGTTTTTAGCGGTGGATCTGAAAGACGCATATACTTTCACATTCAGATAGCCCTCATCACAGGCGCTTCGATTCGTATTCGAAGGTGTCGCACTCCTCGTACGTTCACAAAAAATGCAGGGCTTTTGAGACTCAGTGTGGAGCGCGTTCTGGACTACCTGTTTTCAGCATGCGGTGGTTTCAGCTGTCTGCCACATTATTGTGCTTGTGCACTTATTCGCTCATCCCGCGGATTTATTCGGACGCTGATGTATAACCCGCTTGTAACAGCTGGTCTGATGTTGCATGCATGCACGCACCTCTTGTTGCTTCATGACATTGTGCACCAATATACAGTAGCCTACCAGTGTTGCTTCATTAACACTCCCTGTGATATATTATTTCCGCGTCGGCTCGACCGTATTTAAGGCGATGCTGAAGGCGCCGGCGAAGTTTTGGCACTCTGCCAGCTAGATGTACGGGTCAACTCTGCATATATCATTCGCGATCGATATTGCACGTTTGTCGATGGAAAAGGCTACTCAGTGATTTCTATTTTAATGGACAGTAAACAAAGGCAGAACACTGCACAATCTGATAGGTAGCATTATTGATAGAACACCAGCACAGTAACTTCATATTAACGCGCGGCTAAACAAAGGAAGAGTACCGTAACTCAATTTGAGCGTTCCAAAACAAAGCCAAAGAGCGGTAACGTCTCGGTTACGGATGTAACCCTCGTTCCCTGAGTAGGGAACGGAGACGTTACGTCGAATGACGACGAATGGGGTTCGCTTAGAAGCCTATCCTCTTGGAACAGTAATAAAACGAGCCAATGGCAAGCAAATGCCATGGGTCTGCTGAATTTGCATAGCGTAACTCCGCCCCACAGTGTGGGTATATAAGGAAGTGAGCCGGCAACATGCAGATATGTTTCTTCGCTGAAGGAGCCAAGCTGAACTCAGGCTGTTCCAGCGGTACAGCGGAAGTGGCAGGAAGGGAACTACTCAGGGAACGAGGGTTACATCCGTAACCGAGACGTTCCCTTTCGTTGTCACTTCGAGTTACGTCGAATGACGACGAAAGGGGTTCCCAGTCCAATCACGCCACCTCGGCTGTCTTCCAGTGCCCTGCGTAAGTCTGAGCTCCCTGTCGTGAGACTAGCACGGACGAAGGACTCCTACTTAACACAGGAATACCAAGGTACACTGGGAAGCATATCACAGTGGAAATATGCAATCAGTGCCCGCCCGAAGGGGAGGGACTTCAAAAAACACATATGACCCGGAAGGGGGTGCATACGGAGATTACTGGAGTGTCCAGCCCGTAGGGTGGAGTATTTCAACCCCAGGAGTGGCAGACTGGCTTGCCAAGGGAAAGACACATGCTCGAGAGAGGCTTACAGTGGAAATACACACGTGGGGGTCGCCCAGCGGGGGAACCATGCATATGGTGGCACCTAGCCAACGCGAAAGCTGCCGGAGGCATAACTCTGGCGTTGACGTCAACAGCGCTGGAGGAACTCAGGGCTTATCAGGCTCACCTGAGGAAATATCGCACGTATCCAGTCCGCGGAGTGGAATGGCGAGCAAGCGAAGACACCTGAGCAGGTCCTAGCACCGGCTGGTTGAAGCGAGTACTCGGGAGGACACTGGCTCCACTCGGAGATTGTAGAATCTGGCGAATGTGTTGGGTGTCGCCCAGACTGCAGCTCTGCAGATGTCTGTTAGCGAGGCGCCATGCGCTAGAGCCCAAGAGGAGGCCACACTCCGGGTGGAGTGGGCCGTCACACCAAGGGGGCACGGTCGACCTTGCTGCTGGTAAGCCAAAGCAATGGCGTCCACTATCCAGTGAGACAACCTTTGCTTGGAGAGAGCCTTTCCCTTCACCTTCCCACCATAACAGACAAAGAGCTGGTCTGAGGTCCTGAAACACTGCATTCTGTCTACGTAAGCACGGAGGGCGCGTACTGGACAGAGCAATGCCAAGGCTGGGTCTGCCTCCTCCAGGGGCAGCGCTTGCAGGTTCACCACCTGGTCCCAGAAAGGAGTGGTGGGAACCCTGGGCACATATCCAGGCCGGGGTCTCAGGATCACGTGAGAAAAGGCCGGCCCGAATTCCAGGCACGCTTCATCTACAGAAAATGCGTGCAGGTCCCCTACCCTCTTGATGGAGGCCAAAGCAACCAGGAGCGCTGTCTTAATTGACAGGATCTTAAGCTCCACTGATTGCAGAGGCTCAAAGGGAGCACTCTGCAGGGCAGTTAGTACCACTGAGAGTTCCCAAGAGGGAACGAGAGGAGGGCGAGGAGGCTGTAGTCTCCTCGCTCCTCTCAGGAACCTGATGACCAGGTCGTGCTTTCCCACGGACTTACCATCAACTGCATCGTGATGTGCGGCGATAGCGGCAACATATACTTTCAGGGTGGAGGGAGACAGCCTTCGCTCCAACCCATCCTGCAGGAAGGAAAGCACGACACTGATCGGGCATGATCTGGGGTCTTCTGAGTGAGAAGAGCACCAAGAGATGAAGAGGTTCCACTTCAACGCGTAGGCATGTCTAGTGGACGACGCTCTAGCGGAAGTGATGGTAGCCACCACCGCTGGTGGTAGGGTACTCAAACCTGCCTCGTCCTGTCCAGGAGCCACACGTGGAGGTTCCAAAGATCGGGACGAGGGTGCCAAAGGGTGCCCCATCCCTGAGAAAGGAGGTCCTTCCTCAGAGGAATTGGCCAGGGAGGTGCTGTCGCGAGGAGTACAAGTTCGGAGAACCAGGTTTGGGTGGGCCAGTGCGGCGCAACCAATATGACCTGCTCCTCGTCCTCCCTGATCTTGCACAGGGTCTGTGCAAGAAGGCTCACTGGGGAAAACGCATACTTGCGGAGGCCCCGGGGCCAGCTGTGCGCCAGAGCGTCCGTGCCGAGCGTGCCCTCGGTCAGGGAGTAAAACTGGGCGCAGTGGGACGAGTCGTGGGAGGCAAACAGGTCTACCTGTGCGTCCCCGAACTGATCCCAAATCAGCTGGACCGCCTGGGGATGGAGTCTCCATTCTCCCGGAAGAGGCTGAAGCCGTGAGAGCTCGTCGGCTGCACAGTTCAGGTCTCCCGGAATATAAATGGCTCGAAGCGACCTCAGATGCTTCTGACTCCATATGAGGAGGTGGCGGGCGAGTTGCGACATACGGCGGGAGCGTAGACCACCTTGTCGGTTGATGTACGCTACTGTCGCGGTATTGTCTGAAGCGGTGCAGAGCGAGACGTACTGCCAGCAACTCGAGGCAATTGACATGCCATAGGCGGTGGGGACCTGTCCAGGAGCCCGCGGCAGCATGTCCATTTCACATGGCACCCCAGCCCGTGGAGGAGGCATCCGTTGACACAACAACATGCCTGGAAACTCGTTCTAAGGGCACTCCGGCCCATAGAAAGCTGAGGTTCGTCCACGGGGAGAAGGCCTGACGGCAGGTCGGAGTAACTGGTACTCGGAACTCGCAGATCTAGGATTGGCCGTAACCCACCGGTTTTCTTGGGGACAATGAAGTAAGGGCTGTAGAAGCCGGACCTCATTGCGGCTGGAGGCTCAGAGATGGGGATATCAGTTCTTTCTTTAACCACATTAGGGTGCTGCCCACCCGTGGGTGAGCAGCGGGGAGAGGAGAACAAAAGATTCTCCCCCGGCCCTCCACCGGGGGAAGGAGTGGTCCTGCTACCATCTCCTGTGAAGAACTGATTGCCATGCCCACCTCGGGACTCGATCGTGAAGCCAGTGCTGAAGCGGTCTCATATGAAGTAGTCCGAGCGGCGTTACCGCGGCTGCAGATGCCATATGCCCCAGGAGCCTCTGAAAAAGTTTCAGTGGAACCGCACTCTTGCCCTCGATTTGTCTCAGGCAAGTCAGCAGTGACTGCACGCGCTCGCACGTAAGCTGCGCGCACATGGCGACCGAGTCGATTTCCATACCGAGAAAAGAGATCCTCTGCATGGGGCAAAGTTTGCTCTTCTCCCAGTTGACCCGGAGGCCCAGACGGGCTAGGTGCCGGAGCACTAGGTCCCTGTGTTCGCAAACCTGGTCCCGAGAGTGAGCTAGGATTAGCCAGTCGTCGAGATAATTCAGGATGCGAACCCCGTGTTGCCGTAGCGGCACAAGGGCTGCCTCGACGACCTTCGTGAAGACGCGAGGAGACAGGGCCAGCCCGAATGGGAGAACCGCGTACTGGTATGCTTGCCCCTCGAAAGCAAACCGCAGGAACGGTCTGTGTCGAGGAAGAATGGA
This sequence comes from Phoxinus phoxinus, assembly GCF_949152265.1. Lineage (NCBI taxonomy): Eukaryota > Metazoa > Chordata > Actinopteri > Cypriniformes > Leuciscidae > Phoxinus > Phoxinus phoxinus. Next base: position 13,269,630 of record NC_136883.1, read on the forward strand.
GACATGAAAGTAGGCGTCCTTCAGGTCGATCGCTGCAAACCAATGCTGTGGCTGCACACATTCGAAAATGCGTTTGGCCGTGAGCATCTTGAACGGAAGCCTGTGAAGGGAACGGTTCAAGACGCGCAGATCCAGGATTGGCCGTAACCCACCGGTTTTCTTGGGGACAATGAAGTAAGGGCTGTAGAAGCCGGACCTCATTGCGGCTGGAGGCTCAGAGATGGGGATATCAGTTCTTTCTTTAACCACATTAGGGTGCTGCCCACCCGTGGGTGAGCAGCGGGGAGAGGAGAACAAAAGATTCTCCCCCGGCCCTCCGCCGGGGGAAGGAGTGGTCCTGCTACCATCTCCTGTGAAGAACTGATTGCCATCTCTGAGCAGCCCGTCTCAGGAGCGCCGCTTGGCCTGGCGTTTAGCGGGGCGCGGGGCTGGAGAGGGCTGTGGTGCCTGCCTGCGGCGTCCTCCACGATGCGGCCCGGGTGAAGGCTGCTGCTGGGGCCGTGCGGGAGGGCGCCCTCGGCGGCGAGCAGGCTGAGGCGTCTGAGCCGACGGCTGGGTGGAGGCAGCAGCGGGCCGTCGGGGCAGAATATGTTTGATAGCCTCAGTCTGCTTCTGGGCGGTTGAAAACTGTTGGGCGAAGTCTTCAACCGCTCCGCCGAAGAGGCCAGCCTGGGATATGGGGGCGTCGAGCAGACGAGTCCGCTCAGCGTCCCTCATATCGGCCAGGTTGAGCCAGAGGTGTCTCTCCTGGACCACACTAGTGGACATCACCTGACCCAGGGAGCGTGCGGTCACTTTCGTCGCCCGGAGAGCGAGGTCAGTGGCGGCACGCAGCTCATTGAAGAGCCCTGGGTCAGTCCTCCCCTCGTGCATGTCCCTGAGCATTTGGGCCTGGTAGAACTAGAGTGGCCATGGCATGCAATGAGGCGTGAATCGGCGGCCGCCCCCAAAAAACACTCTTTCGAGATCATCTTTCGAGTCTCGACCGTAGTGTCGCGATGGTCATGTTTCCGCAATGAAAACATGAGTCACCCACAAGCGCTGTTTTAGCGTGCTCTAAGCCCAAACACGCAAAACAGCGATTGTGCCCATCTAAATCAGACAGCCAGTGACCACAACCAGAAGGGCATGGGCGATGCATCTTTAAAAAGACGTGCCACGCGATTTGCTCTTTTAGAGAGAAGGAAGATCCCCGCAGATGCTGAAGCGACCAGGGAGAGAACACACACACACTGGCAGATCACTGCTCAGATCGCAGGGAATGTGCACTCGCTGGAACTCGCTGTCACACCAACACCTGGAGGGAAGCTCGTCTCGAAGAGGAATGTAGAGATGAAACTCAGGATGGCTTGTGGAGTGAAGAATAAACTTGGCTCCGAAAGCGAAAACATATCTGCATGTTGCCGGCTCACTTCCTTATATACCCACACTGTGGGGCGGAGTTACGCTATGCAAATTCAGCAGACCCATGGCATTTGCTTGCCATTGGCTCGTTTTATTACTGTTCGAAGAGGACAGGCTTCTAAGCGAACCCCATTCGTCGTCATTCGACGTAACTCGAAGTGACAACGAAAGGGAAATGGAAGCTTTAGCGTAAGTTCTGCTGGGAAGACTCAATTGTTGCGTCATTGATTATCTTCTCATCTATCCAATCACGTTTTAATACTAGAAGTATAAAAGAACCGTACTTACACTTGTCTGAGTTCGCAGATGCTGACGCTTCACTCACCTCCATCCACCCCTCCACCACCAAGATGATTCTTCCCTCCAGCAAGAGATGGGTTCCTTCGTCCATCCTTCCTATCACCATAGGATTTCCCCTTCAACCTCCCCACCACCACCAGGATGGTCCCTTCCAATACCGCATTGGGGGTCGGCTGCGCCCCCGCCATCTTCAGGCGGGAAATGCTGAATCCGTACCCTCGGATTGCTACGCCAAAGAACTTATTGCATGTTGCTTGCTGGGCTGTTAATAAATGTATAATTGTCGAGTATCTATTCTCCCGAGTCTTTCTGGTAGAACTGGAGTTACAGTGTTCTGCCTTGGTTTCTCATGGGGTTTTGGAAGTTACTGTTAAGACAACCCATACTTTTTTCGAAAAAACAACAGAATTAACTCAAGATACTTATCCACATGATAAAGGAGGTCTTAAATGTGCCAAAAATATAAATAACTAATTTGCGACCAAAAACGAAGTTACAATCTTTTGCCTTTGCACGGCAGAGTTGATGAATGTTAAAAATGTCAAATTAGCAATGATAGAACTGATATGTTGTGTGTGCGTGCGTGTGCTTGAGGAGCTTATGCAATCAGTTGGATTTAATAAGATAATGCCACTGCATGCGTTAAATGCTTTAGAGTGTGACAAAAACGAGCTTTTACAGCTTAACAAAAGAAAAAAAGCTACTTTTTTTAAAAAAAATCCCCTTTTTTAATCTGTCAATTATTTAGGAGAAATATATTGTGTAGACCTATTTAGGCCTATTTATATATATATATATATATATATATATATATATATATATATATATATTTAATTTTTTTTTGCACCCATTGCAGTTGCGCAATGTGGAGATGTGTGAATCGTCATATTCTGTAGTTTATGTTACTATTTGAGCATGTAAAGCTAAACCCACGGGGGGAAAAAACATGTGTAGTACTTTTAATGGGTCACAGACACCCATCTATTCTAATTTAAATAAAATTTGGATTTGACATTCTAATCTAGTCGTTTAACGGTTAATGATCGTTTAATGAGCTTCAGGAAAATAATCTAAATTAATAAAATGCTTTCATTACAATTCTCTACCAGATTTACTATGCTGCATGCAAGTTCAAGATAACTCAAAAACTTGCTTACACGAGCTGAAACGTGATGTGAGAAATGGCCGTACGCCCAGTTTTCTGTCATTCGCTTGTTTCATAATGAGGCCCATTGAGTCATGTCATCTTCTTCTGTTATTGTCACTTGCACTACTCACATGTGACAAATGTAGGGAAATAGTCAGGCTGACAGAGATTTCAGCTTTCGAGACACTCATCCAAACTTTTATCGAGGATAGTAGGAATGCAAGGGCTATAGATACTGCTTTGGATACAACTAGCCTAGAGAGCCCTGTACATTGTTCGGTTCCGGTTGTAGAGCCCCCACAGCAGGGCAACTGGGTGACTGTGACACTTCCCCTTCTTGTTCACCAGAGTGATGAGATACTTAATAGACTGTCCTCACTCAATATCTGGCTGTCAAAGTGGTGTCCGCAAAATAATATAGGATTCATAGACAATTGGAAAAGTTTTTGGGGCAGACCTGACCTGTTGAAAAGAGATGGTATTCATCCCTCCTGGAATGGTGCCGCTCTTCTCTGTAGTTATATGGCACATATATGGTCTTAGAACTCAAACATAAATTGGGGCTCAGGTCAGGAAGCAGGCAGACTGGCTGAACCGACTGTCTGCTAGCTGTCTCACATCACTGAGGTCAGATAAATCCCATCACATAGAGACTCATTCACCTAGATATAATCATATAGAGACCGTGTCTGTTCCCCGAATTAGGAAATACAAAAAACTCCCAATCCCAAATAAAGACAAAAATTTGATTGATGTTCAACATTAAAAAACAAATATAATGCAGATGAACAAATGATAAAGCTCTGGTTGCTGAAAATTCGATCCCTTTCTTCAAAAGCACTTATTATTAATGATATGATTATTGATAATAATCATATATCATATCTGAACATTAATGTATGATAATTGTGATACCCTTATCATTCATAATTGAGTTCATGCGACGAACTCCATGTAGTCCAAAAAAACAAAAATTGAGATAACCATGTGACTTGAATGTATGTGTGCCACTTTGTATACAGAATCACTTTGGGCGGGTGTTCCCACGACCAAAACTCTGTATTTTAAATTTTAAAATAGTCTCACGTGGAAAAAACGTTCATGTCCACTAACGAAAAATGGAGACGCTGGATGCTTTCATGTCCGCTGCGGACATTAAAAGGCAAAACCTCGGCAAAAAAAGGAGAACGAACATTTATGAATGGAAGGACAGAGCAAGGAAGTATTTACGGGATGCTGGGAAACCATATGTGAACCGGAGAGGAGAGCAAACACGAGTAAAAAGTCCACCGAAAGAGGTGAGTGAAAGAACTGTATACAAAGTATCTAAAGTTAGCGGTTACAGTCAGAGGGGTGTGTAGGCTACTGGACGTTGTCTACTAACTTTAGAGTTCATATAGCTCACTCTGTTTATCGGATCAAGTCATGAATGAGTCGAAATAAATGCTGTAGGCTACTCCTTATAACCACGGATAAATTAATCGAAACATTTTAGCTGTGTTTGATGTCCCTAACGTTGGCTAGCGGGATAATGTTAGCTGGCTAGCCAGTTACTTTGTAGCTAGTTACAGGGGCATATTACTGGGCGTCTAACGTTACTAAAGTTCATACACCTCAGACTGTTTAGCGAATCAAGTCATGAATGGGTCGAAATGAAAGCTGTTTTTAAGCATGTCTCTAACGTTACTCCCTAAAACCACGGAGAAATGAATCGAAACGCTTTAGGTGCGTCTCTAACACCAGCCCAGCTGCGTCACGTAGGCTAATGTTATACCATTCATTGATTGTGTTATACGTACTGCTGGCAGAATTATATATACATAAACATATGTAAATTCATCCCCAATCTTTAAGATGTTTAGAGTAGAATTTGATTGCTTTATGTCTTCACTGAAATTGGTAAAAGAAAAAAAAAATTGACGTTTAAAATATTTGTATATAATTTTTTAATCCCCTGTTACCATTTAATACAACACTTTGTTTTGTAATATTGTATGCTATGCTATGTTTGTTACTTGTTATATAATAAATAAATAAAATAAAATGGTAATAATAAAAAAATGCATTGATTGTGTAAGCTTTTATATATTCTAGCTAGTAACCTTAAAGGATTAGTTCACTTTTTAAAAAACTTTTGCTGATAATTTACTCACCCCCATGTCATCCAAGATGTCCATGTCTTTCTTTCTTCAGTCGAAAAGAAATTAAGGTTTTTGATGAAAACATTCTAGGATTTTTCTCCATGCAATGTAATGTATTGGGTACCAAACGGTTCAAGGTCAAAATGACAGTTTCAGTGCAGCTTCAAATGGGTTTAAACGACACCAGACGATGCATAAGGGTCTTATCTTGCGAAACGATCGCTCATTTCAAAAATAAATAAAAAAGTTTAAGTTTTATAAGCACAAATGCTCGCCTTGCTCTGTTGTGTAATGCACGTTTGTAACGTCACGTAATACGCAATTACGTGCAAAAGGTCACGGTTGACGTAGCCGGATTTTATTGAACAACGAGGATCGAGTTACTTTTTGATTATTTTTACTCTGTTCAATGAAGAAGTGTTCAAAAATAGGCTACCTATACAGGCAAACAGGTAACTTAACTGTTACATTTAAGAATATTTCTGTACAAATTAATGCATATAATAACTATATGTGTAACTTTAAAGGATTAGTTCACTTTTTAAAAAACTTTTGCTGATAATTTACTCACCCCCATGTCAGATAACGGCGATCTCCTTGCTGGGAGGGTTTGAAATCATCGTTGAAAAAGTGATCACTGCACACTCTATTACTTATTATAGCATGAGCAGGTGTGTTGATATCCAAGTGCAGCGCGAGCAGCCACAGTTTCAATCGCTCAGGATTGTGTATAGGAAATCTATGAAAAGTTACAAATTTCGGTCCTGACGAAAAAGTTATTTTAGCCTTTATAATATTAATACACCCAGGATACGCACACGAAATGGGCATTTAAAAAAATAAACTGACAAAAAGACATTTGAATATTTGTATATGTTCCTCCTTCCTCACATTGGTAAACACTGTACCGTTACTTCCGGCTACGTCAACCGTGACCTTTGCGTATTACGTGACGTTATAAACGTGCATCACACAACGGAGCAAGGCGAGCATTTGTGCTTATAAAACTTAAACTTTTTTATTTATTTTTGAAATGAGCGATCGTTTCGCAAGATAAGACCCTTATGCGTCGTCTGGTGTCGTTTAAACCCATTTGAAGCTGCACTAAAACTGTCATTTTGACCTTGAACCGTTTGGTACCCAATACATTACATTGCATGGAGAAAAATCCTAGAATGTTTTCATCAAAAACCTTAATTTCTTTTCGACTGAATAAAGAAAGACATGGGCATCTTGGATGACATGGGGGTGAGTAAATTATCAGCAAAAGTTTTTTAAAAAGTGAACTAATCCTTTAATAGCTGCTAATAGCTCTCGTGTCCTATAGCTATAAAAAAAACCGCTAATGTGACTTTGTTTCTGTTAAGGGCAAGGTGTGCAAGGAGACGTGTCCCAGGCAGTGTTCAAGCCTAACAGACCAAAGAAAACTCCAGCTCTTCACAGAGTTTTATGCTGTCTCTTATGAGAGGCAGCAGGCTATCATTCTCTCTGGTTTGGAGCAGGTAGGCTAACTTACTGTAAGCAATTCATATCATGTCAACAGTATGCAATGCATTACAATGTAGGCCCATGAAATAACCAGTGAATTTAATACTACTGTATGCCTTCAATTCACTAAGACTGCACATGTGCCTGATCACTGTAAATGTTGATGATCTGCATCAAGTTGGCCGCCATGTGCATTACAGACCACAGCGAATTGGTGCCCTAAAAGGCACATGGGCTTATTCATTCTCCTAACCAAAGCCTACTCACGTACTTAATGACCTTAACTTGACAGCTCTACACGACGGCTAGCCTACTACTGTCACGACACGCACACACAGGGAATTAGAAATCCAAAAGCAGTATTTTAATAAAGGGTAATCCGTACTCACAACCAGTCCAGGCAAGGGTCAAAATCCAGTAAAGCAATCCAACAGACACAAGAAAGGTGGAGAGTGATACCTGGACTCCCCTCTAGTACCTCCTCTCCTATGACCTCCGCGGGTCCCAGAAAATGTTGCCAGCCGGGTTCCCTCGAATGACTCTCTGGGAGCTTCTGAAAGGGGTGTGGAAGCTTTCCTCCTATCAGCTTCCTCAGTCAATCGGGCCCAATAAGCAAAACACTCAAAAATGTTCATACGAGGAGGAATCTCTTTAGGTTGAGAATTCCCCCTCTCAGTGGCTGTAGACTTAGTAGACCCCATACCGCTGGATCTCTGCATGACGGAGTCCTTCTGTCACGACACGCACACACAGGGAATTAGAAATCCAAAAGCAGTATTTTAATAAAGGGTAATCCGTACTCACAACCAGTCCAGGCAAGGGTCAAAATCCAGTAAAGCAATCCAACAGACACAAGAAACAGGCAGAAACAGGAACGGAAGTGTGGGGACATTAAACAAGGACTCCGTGACAAACACTGAAACAGACAGGGTAATATACACAAGTGCAAACAAGGTGACGAGAAACAGCTGAAGGAAATTAACAATCAGTGACAGACAGGATTATGGGAAATGTAGTGATAATGCCTAGACACCGTGAAAACTGAGACCTCTAGTGTTAAACCCAGGGAACCACCAGACACTGTGACATAACCTCCCCTCTACGGAGCGGCTACCAGACGCTCCAAGACCACAAGAAACAAACAAAACAAGAGTCCAGGCGGGAGGTGGAAAGGTGGAGGATCAGGAGGTGGGATGATGGGGGGCCAGGTCCGTGGAGGGGAACAGGAACAAGGGGGAATGGCTTAAGCGGCGGCCAGGGCAAAACAGACAGTCCATCGGGCGGCCAGGGCGAAGCAGACAGTCCATCGGGCGGCCAGGGCGAAGCAGACAGTCCATCGGGCGGCCAGGGCGAAGCAGACAGTCCATCGGGCGGCCAGGGCGAAGCAGACAGTCCATCGGGCGGCCAGGGCGGTGAAGACCCCTCGGGCGGCCAGGGCGGTGAAGACCCCTCGGGCGGCCAGGGCGGTGAAGACCCCTCGGGCGGCCAGGGCGGTGAAGACCCCTCGGGCGGCCACGGCGGTGAAGACCCCTCGGGCGGCCACGGCGGTGAAGACCCCTCGGGCGGCCACGGCGGTGAAGACCCCTCGGGCGGCCACGGCGGTGAAGACCCCTCGGGCGGCCACGGCGGTGAAGACCCCTCGGGCGGCCACGGCGGTGAAGACCCCTCGGGCGGCCACGGCGGTGAAGACCCCTCGGGCGGCCACGGCGGTGAAGACCCCTCGGGCGGCCACGGCGGAGATGGCGGTGAAGACCCCTCGGGCGGCCACGGCGGAGATGGCGGAGACGACCAGGGTGAAGACGACCACTCGGCCGCCATGGCGGTGAAGACCAAGGCGGGACAGGGACAGACCCTGGCTCAGGAACTGCAACAGACACCACCGGCTCAGGAACTGCAACAGACACCACCGGCTCAGGAACTGCAACAGACACCACCGGCTCAGGAACTGCAACAGACACCACCGGCTCAGGAACTGCAACAGACACCACCGGCTCAGGAACTGCAACAGACACCACCGGCTCAGGAACTGCAACAGACACCACCGGGCTCAGGAACTGCAACAGACACCACCGGGCTCAGGAACTGCAACAGACACCACCGGCTCAGGAACTGCAACAGACACCACCGGTTCAGGAACTGCAACAGACACCACCGGCTCAGGAACTGCAACAGACACCACCGGCTCAGGAACTGCAACAGACACCACCGGCTCAGGAACTGCAACAGACACCACCGGCTCAGGCACAGCAACAGACACCACCGGCTCAGGCACAGGAACAGACACCACCGGCTCAGGCACAGGAACCGACACCACCGGCTCAGGCACAGCAACAGACACCACCGGCTCAGGCACAGGAACAAACACCACCGGCTCAGGCACAGGAACAGACACCACCGGCTCAGGCACAGGAACAGACACCACCGGCTCAGGCACAGGAACAGACACCACCGGCTCAGGCACAGGTTTGGTGGCGATCATCCTCTCCGAAGACACAGGCTCGGTAGACGTGACGTGAACAGGCTCGGCGGCGACCATCTTGTCGGAAGACACAGGCTCGGCAGACATGACGTGAACAGGCTCGACGGCGGCCATCTTGTCCGAAGACACAGGCTCGGCAGGTGTGACGTGAACAATCTCTGTGGCAGCCATCTTGTCCGAAGACACAGGCTCGGCAGACGTGACGTGAACAGGCTCTGGATCGGCAGACGTGCTGTGCCTCCTCCAAGCATGCAGTACTGCCACAGCATAAAAAAGGAAGACAGCCCTCCTTACCGTGGCCGGACTGATGGTGGGTATCTCCGGAACGATCTCTGGGATGACAGTGGGCTGCACGGGAACAACAGCGGCCTGCACGGGCACGGCCTCCGGGACGGCCGCGGGCTGCTCGGGACGACCTCCAGGGAGACAGCAGGCTGTACTAGAACAACCACCGGGATGACAGCGGACTGTACCGGAACGGTCTCCGGGACAACAGTGGGTTGTTCGGGAACGTCAGGAGTGCAGGAAGCTCTCCCTCTCCTCCTCTGCCGCCTCTGATGGCGACAGGCAGGCTCTGGACTGGATGGGATCGGCGGCGGATGGAAGTCTGGGCTGGACCTCACCACCTCAGGTTCCATGAAGGATCGAGGTGGAGAGTGATACCTGGACTCCCCTCTAGTACCTCCTCTCCTATGACCTCCGCCCCAGAAAATGTTGCCAGCCGGGTTCCCTCGAATGACTCTCTGGGAGCTTCTGAAAGGGGTGTGGAAGCTTTCCTCCTATCAGCTTCCTCAGTCAATCGGGCCCAATAAGCAAAACACTCAAAAATGTTCATACGAGGAGGAATCTCTTTAGGTTGAGAATTCCCCCTCTCAGTGGCTGGAGACTTAGGAGACCCCATACCGCTGGATCTCTGCATGACGGAGTCCTTCTGTCACGACACGCACACACAGGGAATTAGAAATCCAAAAGCAGTATTTTAATAAAGGGTAATCCGTACTCACAACCAGTCCAGGCAAGGGTCAAAATCCAGTAAAGCAATCCAACAGACACAAGAAACAGGCAGAAACAGGAACGGAAGTGTGGGGACATTAAACAAGGACTCCGTGACAAACACTGAAACAGACAGGGTAATATACACAAGTGCAAACAAGGTGACGAGAAACAGCTGAAGGAAATTAACAATCAGTGACAGACAGGATTATGGGAAATGTAGTGAAAATGCCTAGACACCGTGAAAACTGAGACCTCTAGTGTTAAACCCAGGGAACCACCAGACACTGTGACAACTACGCTATGGTAAATGTCTTTTTACTTCTAGCACAAGGTGAGTCGCAGGCGACCACGTGGGCCTGACACTGAGATAACTAAGAGGAAGTATACCTTCAAGTACCATGTGCAACAAGGAGGCCAAAGACTTGCTATTTGTAAGCTCACATTTATGTCAGTCTTTCAACTGACCAACAGTCGCCTACAGGCAAGTTTTATATAGCCTAGCATTTTCCGTTTGTTAACTTTTTATTACATGCATGATTTTAATTAGATACATTGTCCATTACATATTTATTTAAAGTTACTTATCTTTGAAAAGGTTATTTAAGAAAAGTTAGGCAGTCAGTCTGAGGGAACAGAGCAGGTAGCTAAAGTCAGGTCTCCATTAGAGGACTTCAGAGGAAAACATAAGAACAGGTAAGTAAAAAAAAATCTTGAAGGACCTTATGCTCTCGTCCTGTTAGTTTTTAAAGCTGCACCAATGTCAGCATCAGTTGCCCTACAACATTCCCTGATCTAATGGTGCACTGGACGCTGGCATTATAGGGAGTCTGGTGCCTTGCCACCCTATAACGCCAGCGTGCATGTACCGTAATGGTTAGGATTAAGCTCACTGTTGTTGCCCAGTCAGGAAACATATTTTTGCACTTTGAGATCGATATCAGAGGTAAAGTGCTATGCAAATGTGATGTATGATTATTCTTTGTATCATTACAACATGATGCAAAGGTCATGATCTTATTTGGAATTTGGAGCCTTCTAGACTGAGAAAAGCCAGAACATGTATTTTTGATTTATGGGGATGAAAGACAACAACTCCCAGATTGCAATGCTAAAACGCACACATCAATCGATCACATGTTTAGCATTCATTTAAACACTACATTCAGATTCACAAATCGGAATTAATTCAGTTAGATTGAAACAAAAGGTGTGCATGTAAACAATGACGATTTTTGCGTCATTGAGGACTTTTTCCAGACAAAAAATACATAAATCTTTAATCTCAGGGGGATATGAGGGAGGAAAGCATGGTAATTCAAAAATACTAAAAAGAATTAGGTTTTCTACTGATACAAAGCTTAATGCTAAATCCTGAAGTATCCCTTTAATGACTGTATGTGACAAACAAAATCATATAGTTTAGAGGAAAGTTTAGAATTATACATTAAATTAATTTTATTGTCACAGAAACAATGTAATTGTGCAAAACAGACCAGCATAGTTTATTATATTTCACTTGTTCAAGAGTTGTGTGTTTTTTTTTAAGTCAAGTCAAGTCATCTTTATTTATATAGCGCTTTTTACAATACAGATTGTATCAAAGCAGCTTCACAGTGATAACATGAAAATAATACAAAAAAACAATTTCATCATCATCCACCTTGAAGGCAGATCTATAATATTGTTGAATATTAAATGTCCCCAACTAAGCAAGCCAGAAGGTAAGGCAACAGCGGCAAGGAACCAAAACTCCATCAGGTGACAGAATGGAGAAAAAAACCTTGGGAGAACCCAGGCTCAGTCGGGGGCCAGTTCTCCTCTGGCCAATGAGTGAACAGTGTATGAAGTTCAGAATGAATCAGAGTATTTGTCCAGTTCCGGTTGGTTGAAGTCGGAGTGGAGAGGAGGAGAGACTGGTTGACACTTCAGGTCAGCGGCGTCGTCGTCGTGTCCTGGCGCTGGTCCTTCATCAGATCTGGATACGGCCTGGTTCCGGTGGACAGCAGTAAACCTCGGGATAGACAGAGAGACTAATATTAGCGTAGACGCCATCCTTCTTATGATGTACCAAGTACATCAGGATTTACGGGAAGTGTTCCCGGTCCCGGCTGTTCTAAACTATGCAGCCTAATTATATAAGTCTATAATGTGTTGTGTGTATGCTAGGCCGAAGAGATGTGTTTTTAGTCTAGATTTGAACTGACAGAGTGTGTCTGCTTCCCGGACAATGGTAGGAAGTCTGTTCCAAAGTTTTGGTGCTAAGTAGGAAAAGGATCTACCGCCAGCAGTCGATTTTGATATTCTAGGTATTATTAACTGGCCGGAATTTTGAGATCGCAGTAGACGCGAAGGACGATAATGCGTTAAGAGCTCGGTCAAGTACTGTGGAGCTAAACCATTTAGTGCTTTGTAAGTGATCAGCAATATTAAAAAATTTATACGATGTTTAATAGGCAGCCAATGCAGTGTTGACAGAACGGGGCTAATATGGTCATACTTCCTGGTTCTAGTAAGAACTCGAGCTGCTGCGTTTTGAACTAGCTGTAGTTTGTTTATTAAGCGTGCAGGGCAGCCACCCAGTAGAGCATTACAATAATCTAGCCTTGAGGTCATAAACGCATGAACTAATTGTTCTGCATTATTCATTGAGAGCATATGACGTAATTTAGATATATTTTTAAGATGGAAGAAAGCGGTTTTACAGATACTAGACACATGACTTTCAAATGAAAGATTGGTATCAAAGAGCACACCCAGGTTCCTAACCGACGACGAAGACTTAACAGAGCAGCCATCAAGTGTTAGACAGTACTCTAGGTTATTACGTGTGGAAGTTTTTTGTCCAATAATTAGTATCTCTGTTTTTTCTGAATTTAGTAGTAGGAAATTACTAGTCATCCAATTTTTTATATCAGCTATGCATTCCGTTAATTTTGTGAATTGGTAGGTTTCGTTAGGTTTTGAAGAAATATACAGCTAAGTATCGTCGGCATAACAGTGAAAGCTAATTCCATGTTTCCTAATGATATCTCCTAATGGTAGCATATACAGAGTGAACAGCAGCGGTCCTAGTACTGAGCCTTGTGGTACGCCATACTGAACTTGTGATTGATAAGACATCTCTTCATTTACTGCTACAAACTGATAACGGTCAGTTCTAAATCAGTACAAACTGATTTAGGCCTCATAGTATTCATCCTGCAGTGAGAGAGGGAATAAGAGAGCATATCCTGAGCTTCCCACGCCAACCGAACCACTACTCACGGATGAAGGGAGATGTGGAGAGTGAGTACCTGAGCCTTGATTTAAACCTGCTCCGCATGTTCCGCCTGTACAAGGAAAACAATCCAACATCCACTGCAAAGTTCTGGCTCTATAGGGACCTCTTCAAGCAGCAGAACCTCAGTTTTGGGCAGCCAAGAAGTGACACTTGTGCGAAATGTGATGCCCTGTTCTCAAAATTAACAGCTGCTACAACAGATGGAGAAAGGTTGAAGATTGCAGCCGAGAGTGAGCTTCACCACCGGAAAGCTGAAAAAGCGTACACCCAGTTGCAGGCTCACACAGAGTGGGCCAAAGCCAATGATGACTGCCATGTCATTTGTATCGACATGCAGGGGGTAGTGTTCACGCCAAACCTGACACACTCCAACGTATACTATCAACGGCAGCTGGCCATCTACAACCTCTGTATCCAGGAGATGGGCACTGACGATCCTCCTACAATGTGGCTCTGGCATGAGGGCATCGCTCACAGAGGTTCCATCGAGGTGGCAAGCTGTCTTTTGAAGTGGGCAGAAACATCTTTCGCTCCCCTAGTCCAGGCAAAAGAACGGAAGCTCATCATCTATAGTGACCGATGCTGTGGGCAGAACAACAACTGGCGAGTCCTAAACCTCATGGCCCTGCTCGTATCTAGAGGGTACTTCAGTCAGATAGAGCAGAAGTTCATGGTGTCTGGTCACTCCTTCCTTCCCTGTGACTGTTCCTTTGCCACGCTGGACAAGAGGCGTAAGGTGTCCACACTCCACACTCCCAGCGATGTCGCCGAGATGATCCGTGGAGCCAGGCAGCAGCATCCATTTCAAGTAATTGAGATGAAATGTGCGGACTTCAGGCAGCTCCCTGATGCAACATTAAAGCGACCACCTGGCTTCCTAATCACATCCATGATGTGGTTGAAAGTGACAGGTAAAAAACTAAAGAGTTGGTTTTCTGAGATTAACAGTGTTGGGGATATGTGCATGAAAAAATTATCTTTATTGAATTTCTTGTTGAATGAATTGAATTTCAGCTGCTGATCCATTGTGTGTCCACACAAAAGGAAGCCACAGCCTCTACGAGGGATGGAAGACCTGGCTGATCACCAAACAAAGGAAGAATCAACCACCTCCAGCTCCCTTGTTCTTCACCACGTATGCTCGTGCTTACAATGACCCTCTGCCCATCAAGAAGGAGAAGCACTGTGACCTAATGAAAATGCTAGCCTACATGCCAGCGGAGGCCCAAGAATTTTATGGGACATTAGAATGTGGAGAGTAGCCTAGTATGTGTTGGTTATGTGCAGGGTAAGGTGGGGTATATTGTGTAAAATTAATCATAATAGTAGTTGTAGCTTATCTTGTATGCCTTATTTTATGATGTATAATAGGAATATATAGGTATCTATTTATTTAGTGAATTAATGAATGGGGTAATTATTTATGAAATGTATTATAAAAGTTAAAGGAACAAAAAATTATTTTTGTCAATACCTATGTATTGTTCATTGTTCGTACTGTATTGTCCGTGTTTTTGTTCTGTGATTTACGTTGGCAAAAAATAAAATAAATTGAAAGAAAGAAATGCTTAATATTTTCTTTAATGTTCTGTTACTATATTAAAACTAAGATAGTAGATAAATGGTTTAAAGTGATATGATGAATTGGACTTATACTGTTATTCCACATTAACTGGACATATACTGTTCTTCCACATTCCAGAAATGTAAATTACTCTAACTTTTTATTTTTAAGATTGATACTAAAAAAACTTATCTCATTAGAATTGGGAAGCTTTTGTTGTCTATCTTCAAGTAAAAAAAAAAAAAAAAAATTATAAATAAGAGTCCAAATAAAAAAAAATGTATTAGCCTATTCAAAATGTGAAAATATGGACTTATATGGTTCTTCGTCTCATACACACAATTAATGGTTCATTATTGACTACTGAGGGAGAATTTTCCTGGAAAAATTATGCTTAAGTTTTTATTTAAGTTATTAACAGGGTATATGTGGAAAACAGCACCATATCATAAAAATGAGAAGTAGAACAGGGGCCTGTACCATGAAGCCGGTTTAGGTAGCTAGCCAGCTATGTTTCAGCTTAGTTTCCGCCAACCCTGGGTTTTAGGTACTATGAAAGCAGCTCGGCTTTAATCGGTGTTCGTTGCCATGGTATCTTACGCTGCACGGCTAACCTGCTCCGGGGCAGGTTAAGTTCTGGATTCGAGATCTCAGACTGAAGTTTGACCAATCAGCTGTGAGCACAGAAACATATAGGTGACGTAACTAATTCCCAGTGTCTGTTGCAATGGCTTTATATTTTCTTCCAAATCCTGTGGACATCTCAGCACAAATTGTTAGACGAGCACATCGTAGAGACATAATTTTTAGCCGGACAAAATCCCCTTGCCTTTCCTGATAGTTACTTGTATGAAAGATACAGATTTTCTGCAGAAGGAATATCTTATCTTTGCAAACTTCTTGAGCCGCACATGAAGAATTTAACACGTCGAATTCATTACTGTACAGCAAATGGTATTGTGTTGCGTTTTTTTGTAAGTGGTACATACTTGCACGATCGGTGATGCACAGAACTTAGCGGTTTGTCGAACTATTCGCAAGGGGGTCCTTGCTCTGCAGGAGTAATAGTTTCATTAATAATGTTCCCCGGACATATATCGACCATGTCCATAAAAGAGGGCTTTTATAAAATTGCGGGTAAGATATATTGATAGGGTGACATCACATGAACTATTTTTTTTCTTTCAAAAATTTCACAAATGTACTACAGTACATGTTAAGAATTCTTTAAAATATGTTTTATTATTATTCGGTTAATCTTATGAATTCCCTAGAGTCATAGGAGAAGAGAGCAAGATAAAGTTGCATTAATAAATATTCATGCTAAAGTGTTACTTGGTTAAATAAGTTCACATACTGAGATCAGTTTAATCCAATTGTTTGATCTCCAATTTATTTATTTTTTTAAATGTGGAGCCTCCTCAGCTCACAGTCAGGCTCCTTTAGTGTGCAGTCTAGCTCTATAGGCTCCTTTAGTGTGCAGTCTAGCTCTATAGGCTCCTTTAGTGTGCAGTCTAGCTCTATAGGCTCCTTGCAGTCTAGCTGAGATGTGTAAGGGCCAGTCCCTGTTTTATGCCACACATTCAAATGTTTGCCTTAATAAAAAGCCCAGTGCATTCACCTCAGCAACTGTCTCAGAACACAGAGTGTCTTCATCATTTCCTCCACCCTAATAAATAAAAGTAGGCCAATATAAAGCATAACTGTTATAAAGCAGGTTATGTTTCTGTGTTCTGTCTGCTGCATACTGACCTCTGTGTGGGAGACTGTGTGTGTGTGTGCTGGCTTCAACAGGGACACTGCATTTCCCTCTACTGCAGAACATACAGTCAGCCATATCTAAAACTTAAAATAGTAATGTATCGCACACGTACCCAGTGTTACTTGCTTAGAGGAGCCAGCACCAGGGTCAGATTGTACAGCACCTGTAATCCCATCCATAATCAGAGCCAACTCAGTGTATTCTGGAGGAGTGGCCCTCCACTGGTTTTCTGAATTTCACTCTTTTTTTCTAGAACTAGAAGTGTTTGTGATCAAATGTTTACAAAAAAATAATAAAAGGTTATGTGTAAATACTTACTACTTTGAATTATATTTTTATATTTTGTCTTTATCTGCTGCCAAGAACGTTTGGAGTTGCATCTAAAAATCAATGAATATTAATCTTTATTAGTAGCTATATACATGCACATTTTTATATATTATAAAAATATAGGCTATATTTCACACACACACACACACACACACACACACACACACATACATTCATAGCCTACATATATAGGCTACATAATTTTACATTAATATAGAACGTAGCCTATTTGTTTAGCTTACACATTAACGCAATCAGCAATCTTTCTCCAACAGTCTTCTCTTGCTTTGGCAGCAGAGACCGTATTGTTTCGAGCTTGTAATACATATTTTTGTAACATACATCAACTTGATGCAACCTGGACACATCATCAGTGATGTTACCTGAGGTCACAGAGTGTTTCGGGTCTTTCAAGCATCATACACTCTCACCCAGGCGACCCAGCTGGGGTTGATCAGGCCCCAGCTTGTGTCCAGGTAGCCCTACCCCACCCATGGTTCTCCACTCCTTATCCACAGCCACCTCGAGGCAACTTCTGCTGACTCCGTGACCTCTTTGATGGCCCTTCGCTTACTGGCCCCTATGATGCCCAGGAAGTTGTAGGCCATGCAGAGAGACTGGCCAGCAAACCCTCTGCATCCCACCTCAATGGGCTCACACCGCGCTCGCCACCCATTGTTCCGGCACTCCTCCACTAGCTCAGCATATTTTGCCCTCTTCCTCTCATTGGCCTCCTCGATCCGGTCCTCCCAGGGTACAGTGAGCTCCAGGAGAACGATCTGCTTGGAGGTCTCTGAGATGAGTAACATGTCAGGTCGCAGCGTTGTGGTGGCGACAGTTCCTGGGAATTTCAGTTGCTTCCCCAGGTCAACTTTCAACTCCCAGTCTTGTGCTGTTGCTAGCAGGCCAGATGAGGTGGCCCTGGCAGCTAATGGTGGCTTCTCCCCAGCCCGGACGAAAGCAATGGTGTTTTTAACTGGGCGGAGGCGCTTGCAGTGGCCAATTCCACAGCTGATGGTATTCGCTATGGCCTTCAGGACTTGGTCATGGCGCCAACGGTAGCGCCCCTCGCCCAGGGCCTTCGAACAGCAGCTGAGGATATGCTCCAGGGTCCCCCTCTTCAGGCAGAGGTTGCAGGCTGGTGACTCCACCAATCCCCAGCTGAATAGGTTGGATGGGCTCGGTAGTACATCGTAGACAGCCTGGATCAGGAACCGTATGCGATGGGGTTCTGCTTTCCACAGCTCTGCCCATGAGACCTTGCGGTCCACTGCATGCTCCCATCTTGTCCAGGCTCCCTGCTGCCGCATTCCAACCATCCTGCTGGCCCGCTCCTCCTCTACTGCTGCCCGGACCTCTAGCTGCACCAGTGATCTCCTATCCTTCCCCTGTGCCTTGTTGTAGTGAGATGTTGTGCCGCTACCAAGGCCAGCTCTTCCATGAGTCACTGCTCCCACCAGTGCCCTGTGCCGTAGCCGCGACTCAGCCACATTCACCGCCTCTGCTGCCCTCCACCTCCGCCCTGTCCTCACCTCGATCCCAGCCTGGGAGACCTTCGGGTCCTTTGACTCTCTGTATTGCAGCACTTCCCTGGCACGGCCCACCTTGAACTCCTCATTCAGGCTGCTGATCGGGAGCTTCAGCTTGTTGTTCTGGCCATACAAGGCGATGCTGCTCAGGCTTCGAGGTAGACCCAGCCACTGCCGTAGAAACCTGCTGACTCTCCTCTCAAAGCCCTTGATGGTGGAGATTGGAACCTCATAAATCAGGAGGGGCCAGAGAATCCGTGGGAGGATGCCATGTTGGTAAATCCAAGCCTTGAACTTGCCAGGTAGGCCTGACTTGTCCACTGCGACTAGCCAGCCTTCCAGTTCAAGGTTGGTTGCACGGATGGCTGCTGTGTCTTTCAGGCTGCAGTCAAACACCTTTCCCAAGCTCTTCACTGGTTTCTCGGTGATTGATGGTATCTGGGTAGTGCCAAGTGTGAAGTGGAACTTGTTGGTAACCTTTCCTTTCTTCAACACCAGAGATCTGGACTTTGCTGGCTTGAAGCACATGCGAGCCCAGGTGGTCATCTCTTCCAGGCCCTTCAGGATCCACCTGGCCCCTGGGACGTGTGGTGTTGTCACTGTCAGATCATCCATGAAAGCCCTAATGGGCGGCTGGCGGACACCGGACTTGGTGAGGGGACCTCTGCACTGGACCTCTGTAGCCTTCACCAGCATATTCATGGCGAGTGCGAATAATATCACTGAAATTGTACATCCAGTGATGATACCCTTCTCGAGCCTGTGCCAGTCTGATGTTGTAGACCCCGCAGAGACTCTCAGACTGAAACTGTCATAGTAGTCCAGTATGAGGTCTCTAAACTTCTCTGGGATGTGGTGCCGGCGCAGGGCCTCCTCAACCAGTTTGTGGGGTATGGACCCATAGGCGTTTGTGAGGTCCAACCACAGCACCACCAGGTCCCCCTTGTTCTCCCGGGCTTCCCTGATCAGCTGTGTGACCACGCCTGTGTGCTCCAGACACCCCGGCACTTTCGGGATCCCTCCTTTCTGGACCGAAGTGTCAATGTACGAGTTCCTTAGGAGGTAGTCGGTCAGCCGTCTAGAAACAATGCTGAAGAATATCTTTCCTTCAACACTG
Organism: Phoxinus phoxinus; assembly: GCF_949152265.1. NCBI lineage: Eukaryota > Metazoa > Chordata > Actinopteri > Cypriniformes > Leuciscidae > Phoxinus > Phoxinus phoxinus. The sequence continues at coordinate 13,289,167 of NC_136883.1, forward strand.
AGCAGTGAGATGTTTCTGAACTGGTCGATAGTCTTCGACTCTTCCTCCTTTGGAATCCACACCCCTTCTGCAAACCGCCACTGCTGAGCAACCTTTCCCCTCCTCCATATAACCTTCAGGATCTTCCAGAGCCTGTGTTGTAGCTTCGGGCAGTTCTTATAAACCCTGTAAGGTACCCCACTAGGTCCTGGGGCTGAGCTTGCTCTGGCCTTTTTGATCACTTCCTGGATCTCCTTCCAGCTGGGCTCCTTCCCTTCAAAGTCCAGAGTTGGTACAGGTGGATCAATCAGGTACTGGCAGTGGCCCAGATCTTGCTCCCTGGATTTGTCACAGAAGGTGTCTCTGAGGTGGCGGTCGATCTCTGCTTTGGAGCAGATGAGCTGGCCACTCCGCTTCTTCCCAAGTAGCTGCTTTGTGAGCCCAAAGGGATTCGCTATAAAGGCAGCCCGCTTCCTGGCCCTCTCTTTCCTCCTCCTCCTGTGCCATTCCGCTCTCCTCAGAGTCATAAGCTTCTTGCGGAGGATAACGCGCAGCTCTACTAGAGGCCCCCTCTCCTCCTCCCTCGCCTCCTTGAACCTCCTCCTCAGGCTCTTCAGCTCTTGCCTAAGCTGGTGGATCTTGTTTGCCCTGTTGTTCATGATGTAGGGGAGGCTCACTGCTTTTTTCTCCTCCAGCCCAAATCTCTCAGCTGCTAGGCTGATGATGATGGTGGTCATTGTCTGGAGGCGTCGATCGGCATCACCCTTGCCTATTGCTTCCAAGACAGTGTCGGCGTCTTCATCAAACTGGAGCCACTCCTTCTCCTTGTTAGCTTGGGGCCATTTTACCCGACGATGTTCTGATGTTCTGCATGGGTTCGGAACTTGTGTCACTCGGAGGTTCTGGGCACTGTGGTTTGGCTCCGGGCCTAGCTCCTCCTGCGTCTCACCAGGGGTGTTCCCTGAGCGCTGTGATGCAGGTACCGTCCGCACGCATCTCATCTTGGCCTGATGGATTTTCAGGCCATGTGGGTTTTTGCACACTTTGCCACAAAAGCATTGTGCACTCGTCGTCGTGTATCCGTCGCTTTGTGTCGGTGTCCTTTGGTCTGTCCGAGTGGGATCCTCATCCTCACCCCCTCTCGGGGATCCCTGGGGGTATAACTCCATAGGTTGATCTGTAGCTTGTGAAAGTGGGTTCCTCCTCTCAGAAGATGCAGGTCGGGCTGCTAACCCTCCCTACCCCGTTGCCGTCTCTCCGGGCTGTCCGCTGTCTCTCCAGCTGCCACCACTCTGTTCTCGGTTGTCAATCAGTCTATTCCTGATCGTCACTGGTTGTTCCAGACAGAAGTTTGTAACATACATCAACTTGATGCAACCTGGACACATCATCAGTGATGTTACCTGAGGTCACAGAGTGTTTCGGGTCTTTCAAGCATCATACACTCTCACCCAGGCGACCCAGCTGGGGTTGATCAGGCCCCAGCTTGTGTCCAGGTAGCCCTACCCCACCCATGGTTCTCCTCTCCTTATCCACAGCCACCTCGAGGCAACTTCTGCTGACTCCGTGACCTCTTTGATGGCCCTTCGCTTACTGGCCCCTATGATGCCCAGGAAGTTGTGTTTCGAGCTTGTAATACATATTTAAATTAATTGTAATTCTGAATGATTATCTCTTGCTCCTCCGCGGAAAAAATATATCGCTCTCGCTCTATCCATATCGAACGCGATTGGTTGTTCGGTGCCAACGTCACTTTGGCATGTGCACGCGCTCGTGGATTAATCATAGCTTAAGATCAAAGCCTGAGTTGACAGAGAAAGTTGATGAGCTGCATCATGGTACCAATAAAGCCTGATTGCATCGGTTTGGTTTTGTCAACTCAAAACTAATCCTGTAACCCCAAGTTTGTTCAGCTACCTTCATGGTACAGGCCCCAGAGGGATGAAAACTCCATGAGAGAAAATATGTATGAGTAAGATGATGTTTGCTCTCAGGTGACAGCGTCATAAATTCTCTCACTGGACCAACGTCAGCAGAGATGAAGAAATCCCCCGCCTTCTACTGCTTGAACATTCTTTCATCAGCACCAGCTCTCCTCTGCAGCTAGCAGGTCGTCTTTGCATCATTTGGCATGCAAGCCATTATTTGACCTTGATTGCTGCAAAGCAAAAAATAATGAACTGGGTAGCCCCTTTCCTTACCCTTAGGAATTCAGCCGCATTTTGTTGGTGCTGCATTGGTTAGCCACACAGTCACCATAATTAGGTGTGTGTGTGTGTGTGTGTGTGTGTGTGTGTGTGTGTGTGTGTGTGTGTGTGTGTGTGTGTGAATGTGTGTGTGTGTGTGTGTGTGTGTGTGTGTGTGTGTGTGTGTGTGTGTGTGTGTGTGTGTGAGAGTGTGTGTGTGTGTGTGTTTTAGCCAAATGTGTCCTCATCCTCCTCCAGGGGGCTCCGGTTACAGCCACGTCAGAGGCCAGACAAGCTGTGGATTCTGTCAACAATCTATTACAAAAGAGAAAAAAAGCATAACATTGAAAGAGCAGAGGAGGATGTTGGTATTGGGGTTAACACAAATGATATTATTATTGACAGGACCTCTGTGAGACCCGCTTATTGGACAATCTCTAGAAATGCTGCTTTTCTGACTTTTCATAATCAGTCTGACCTCTGACCTGGTCCACAGGGCCTTCCTGAGTTCTGCCAGTAACCCCTTTGGCCAGCAGGACATGATGAATCAATCAGCGTGATGATGAGTGTGAGACACATTTCTCATACAGAACTCTGATTGGATGGCTCTCTGATGTGTGAGATGGATTGAGTGCTGACGGGACAGATGTAAATAGCATGTTCAACTATTTGGCAGAGAAACACAAGCAACGGGATTAGATATTCATATTGATCAAGCTAATGGAACCTTCTTATTGCATGTGTATGTGCATGTTTGTGAGTCTCAAAAGATTTGTGTGTGCTCATTTACCACCACCGATGAACATACACAAACAAGCAGGAGAGCTTGCATACCTTCAAACTCGCACATGAGGATGATTATACAAATGCGTTCACAAATCACGCCCACGGCACAATCACTGATTTTATGCACTGCCACTCGCCAGACCGTTTGCACGCAAACCTCACTATGATAATCAATCCATCTGAGCGATGTGTTTATGTGTGCTATTTTCACCAACCTGCCATTTATGTCAGACGAAGATGGTTAGTCAATGACCTACTTCAAACCTCTCCTAATGAGACCAAACAAAGTGACGCCAGTGTAACAAAGTGATGGAAACTCAAGCGGCCCAAAAGTTCAGTGTCATTACAGGTTACAGCTGAACTTATGTATGTCTAGAGCGCCCATGTTAATCAAAAGCCTGAGATAAATGCAAGTAGGAAAATTGTGCAAAGAATTCAAGTCAAAGTTGTGAGGTTGCTCTCAAAATGCAGTAACTGAAAGCAGTTGGACCACACAAGAATAAACAGAGCCTTTTGCACCATTGCTGAGCTCATGTACTTTATCATTTGAAGAAAGAAAAAAGTTTGAAGAGAGCAGATTAGAATTGGGATGTAAGATGTGGAATAGAAAAACGGATTTTAATGTGGTCATTTTAAGGGACTATTCTAGTGGATCATCTAAAATGAGAAAAGATGGGGGATGTTTGTGAAACGTTAATTTGGTTTCCATCGACATCACCAGGGTCATTTGTCACTGTTGATTATTTTAAAATAGGATTGAGCTACAATGAATAATCAAATAATAATTATTCCTGTCACCCATAATCATTGAATGTCTTCTGTCTTTGGCCAATAAGCAATTTGAAATTCATTGCACTGCAAATCATGACCATAGCTGTATGGGGAACATTAAGATGTTATCTTTTACAGTGCAAAACACAATCATAAATGAATGTTATATTCAGAAACCAGAATTTTTCACTTAAGTTCATCACTACACTAGCACAGTTATAACTATATAACTAGGGATGGGATGGTATGAAAATTTCATATCACGATTATAGTGACGAAAATTATCGTGATTATCAATATTATCACGGTTTTGTTAAAACGAGATGAAAGTTAAAAATAACTGATGTTCACACTGAAAACAATTTTATTTTTTATTTAAACATTTAACATCTTTAGCAAGTTTTATTTTTGAAAATCAACAAACAACAAATAAAACAAGCAGCTCTATGCACTTTTTTAAGCAAGATTCTATTCTGTGGCATTTCCTTCATCATAATGACTGTCGTCAATAGCAACGCATAACAGCGCACATCCCTGTATCACAACGGGCACGCTCTCTCGTTTCATTCAAATACAACTTGCCGTCTTGCGTCTCTGTTTTTGATTCTATTGAAAATGCATTTATTGTTTACAGAGTTTGATAATATTGTTGTGATCATCTTGTCTGGACGATTTTTTTGTACGCTGTACTAAATGGATTTATAAACAGGTTTAAAACATTAATCTCAATTCAATATGTCCCCTGTAATAAGTGTATACAATGAATAATAAATGCCACTCTTAATAATAGCCTTAAATGTCTTACTTAAATGACTACTTAATAATAGTCTTGTTTGAACTTGTTCGTTCGTCTTTTGGCTCAAAGCCACTTGCTGCAAACTTTTCTTCTCGGAAGCTTATAACTGTATTAAGTTATAAGGTAAGGCACCATCCGTGCCTGCCGTCTTTCTTTTTTTTTCGCGCACTTAAGATAAATAACTGTGGAAAGTATAGGATAAGAGTGCTAGAGCTTTAGACACTATTTTGGATGCGCCTAGCCTAGTGAACTCTTTGCATGAGTCGGTTCCGGCTGAAGTAGAGCCCGTGCAGCAGGGCAGATGGGTGACAGTGAGAGATCGCTCTAGGCGCGGATCAAAAAAACACTTTTCCGTTCCAATAACAAATCGATTTGCCCCGCTCAGTGAAACACCCACTGAGAATTATTCTGATTGCGCCCTAGTTATTGGCGATTCTATTACACGGCAAGGGCGTAGGTTTGGTCTCAGCTTTGGTGGGGACATCCCACCCCCACACCACCCCCTTATTTTTTCAGCCAATCTAATGACGCCGTTCCTTCGTCCTGGCCGTCGGAATCGATCCAATAGCTGCAGCAGGGTTTTTTCCTGGCTCAAAACTAGGCGGAGTTGGTCAAATTCTGATGATGTATTTTATTAAAAATAAAATTTAACTTGTATTTTTCATATACCAACATATAGCCTACTGTGTTTTCCACAGTACTTTTGTGGGTGGACCTCGGTACCTGGGTCTGGGGGCATGCCCACCCGTAAGAAAATTTTGTACATTTTAAAGATAAATTCTAGCCTGGGTTTCCCCAGACTGCCTTTGCGCAGCGCGATTTTATTCTCGCTGAAAGGCAGTCTGGAAACCATGGACCTGATTTTCGCCTCGTTTAGGGAACCAATCACAGAACGGGGAGGGAGCAGCAAGACGATGACGACATCTTTGCGACACAACTAAGCAGTTTGTTTATATCTATGGAGTCAACATGGCAGCAGACGCGAAGCTACCTTTTGATGCAGCCTTAGATATTGTTCTAAGTAGTTTAGATCGCAATTTTATTTAGAAAAAAGAGCAGCGTTTGGCATTAAACCATTTCTCTACATACGTCATCTGGTATAATGGAAACGATTGGCTATGAGCTACGTACAGGTGCATTTGATAGACATTCTTAGCACCCAATAAACGGCGCCGGCGCATTCGTAAACCACGCCTCAAATACGAGAAAATGCACATGTGGTTCCCAGACCCAAGTCTCAACGAGAATTGGGTCTGGCGTTAGCCAGTCTAGATAAATTCATTAATCTGGTGCACTTTGAGTCACCAGAATCCGCTGTTAAAAATAAATAATCCACCCGCCCAAACCTATGATATTCTCTGATTTAGATATCTGATCATCACATTACAATTATTCAAATGATCAGTGTTAAGCATGATAATATGGTAAAATGTCACACTGTAGTAGGGTGATTTAAAAATAACATTTATTTAAAATAAAAGTTCTTCTTTTGGCAAAATTACATTTCATTAATAGCCTACGAGGCTTTACTCTCTTCAAACTTAAATGGTCAATGTTTCATTACGTCACGGTTGGAAAACAATCTTATCAGAATAAAAATGTTTTACCTTTATGAAGGGCATTTTCCCCCTAATTTTATTAAATGTATGCTCAGCGCCACCGCTCCCATCACGCGCTGTGCGTAGGGCACCAAGAGCTGAGGGGGCACCAAAAAAATTGCCTAATGAAAATCAATAATTATAATGCCGATATTATTTCAGTATAGAAATACAGACATCCCGGGAGTCTCCCACATATTGATAGCGGCTCACTGATGGCCGCGAATTAGTTAAAATCTCACGGAATCTAGAGCGAGCGCGCCCGCGAGACAGAGACTGTGCTCCAAACCACGTAGCGCGTGCATGGCAGAGAGGGAGAGAGAGCAAGAGACCGCGCGCGTGTGCCTCAGCCCTCAGGAAGCGCATGTAATATCACAGCGGCGTAATTATCTATGCAGGAAAAAGGAGTAAATATTGGTGGGGACAATTTTGTCATTATAAAATATTGATTGGGACTAGTACCTAGCGTCCCCCCCTAAACCTACGCCCATGTTACACGGAATGTGAAAATAGAGACACCAGCCACCATAGTCACATGTTTGCCGGGAGCCAGAGCGCCTGACATCAAAGCAATTAAAAGTGCTGGCTAATGCTAAACGTAAATTCTCTAAGATTATTATTCACGTCGGCACTAATGATGTTCGACTCCGCCAGTCGGAGATCACCAAAATTAATATTAAAGAGGTTTGTGAGCTTGCAAGTAGGATGTCAAGCACTGTAATTTGCTCTGCCCCCCTTCCTGTTCGCAGGAGTGATGAGATAGTTAGTAGATTGTGTTCACTCAATGGCTGGCTGTCTGGGTGGTGTCCGCGAAATAATATAGAATTCATAGACAATTGGAAAAGTTTTTGGGGCAAACCTGACCTGTTGAAAAGAGATGGTATTCATCCCTCCTGGGATTGTGCTGCTCTTCTCTCTAGTAATTTGGCTCATAGTCTTAGAGATAAAACATGACAATCTGGGCCTCAGGTCAGGAAGCAGACAGACTGGCTTAACCGACCGTCTGCTAGCGGCCTCACGTCACCAAGGTCAGATAAATCCCATCACATAGAGCCTCTTTCAACTAGATATCATCATATAGAGACTGTGTCTGTCCCCGAACTTTTTTTTTGGAAATCCAAAAAACGTTCAAACCCATCTAAGGTTAAAAATGTAATTGATGTTCAACAAATAAAAAACAGATATAATACAAATGAGCAAATGATAAAGCTTGGGTTGCTGAATATTCGATCTCTTACTTCAAAAGCGCTAATAGTTAATGATATGATTACAGATTATAACCTAGATGTGCTGTGTTTGACAGAAACCTGGCTAAAACCAAACGATTACATTGCTTTAAATGAGTCAACCCCACAAGATTACGGTTATAAACATGAACCTCGTCTGAAACGCAAAGGAGGAGGTGTTGCTGTAATTTATAGTACTATTTTCAAAACCACTAAGAAATCTAGTAGTAAATATAATTATTTTGAAGTGTTGGTGCTTAATGTAAAAATATGTGTAAACGATAAATCACGTTTGAAAATTCTGCTGGCTACTATATACAGGCCACCAGAGTACCATACAGACTTTATCAAATAATTTGCTGACTTTCTATCAGAATTAGTATTGGCTGCAGATAAAGTACTAATTGTTGGTGATTTTAATATACACATAGATAATGAAAAAGATGCATTGGGATTGGCATTTGAAGACATTGTAAACTCAATTCACCTTTGGCTAAGCCCCGCCCCCCCTTAGTTACTGTTGCTACCTCCGACAACTTCATCTGGGCTCTGGTTTGGTATCAACATGGCTTATGCTGTGACAGCTCTTCCTGCTGAAATTTTATCAAACTTTTATAAAGCAGCAAATAAAGTGTCCGATAGAAGTAGGCAAAAGTGTCTGCAGTGTGCGTTTGAAGGCTTTATTCAAGACATACGGTGAAACGCGAGCAACAACAAGGCATCCAAATACAGGCAAAAGCATAACGGTCACAGTCAAAAAATGAACACAGCATATCCTAATCGAGACGGAGGCTGTGACTAACAATATCAGGAGAAACACTGTTCATGCAAAGCTGGGTAGGTCTCTATTCACTTCTATAATCGTTATTATAATATTTACAAAGCAAACGGACTACGCGAGTATAAAGCTGTATTTATTAGCAGCGTGTGCTAGCATATCAACAATTAGGGCAGAGAACCGAAATCATAAATCTAAACCAGCATAAAACTGTCTTACTATAACTTCACAGTAAGGTTAAAAGCTAAATGTATCTTAGAGCAAAAGTGAGAGCTTGTTGATCCTTGAGGGGTTTCGCTGACTGTGAGGACGTCCACACAGTTTAATCCAAAGACGACACTTGTCAGTATTTAACTTCGGTTTTGGGAAGGGGAAAAAACGGACACCCCCTCCAACCTCTCTGGGAAACGCGTATCTGTTTTACAAATGCCCCCGGCACAACGTTTAACCATATTTTTTATAAAACGACGACGTAATAGCCTGCCGAGACCAAAAATATGAGCCGCCTGCGTTGAAGTCAATGGAGCGCCGTGAAAAAGTGTCGGACCCTCTGTGGGAGCTCGTTCTTGGCTGCGCTGTGATTGGTCAATCTACATTCTAGGGCGTGGCTTAGCCAAAGGCGAATTGGAGTTAGACAACACGTGTCAGGACCTACTTATTGCCGTAATCATACTCTAGATCTAATACCATCACATGGAATAGATGTTGATGCCGTTGAAATACTGCAGCAGAGCGATGACATCTCAGATCATTATCTTGTCTCGTGTAAATTACATTTAGCCAAGGCTGCAAAGCCGACTCCATGTTATAAATATGTTAGACCTATCACTTCTGCCACTAAAGATTGCTTTATCAATAATCTTCCTAATCAGTTTCATCATCTCAGCATCCCGGATAGCTTAGAAGAACTTGATATTGCAACAGAAACTTTTAACTCTCTCTTTTCCAGCACTTTAGACACAGTTGCTCCGTTGCGCTTAAAGAAGATTAAAAAACATAGTCCAACGCCGTGGCACAACGAGCACACTCAGGCCCTTAAGAGACCAGCAAGAAAAATGGAGCGCAACTGGAAGAAAACAAAACTAGAGGTGTTTTGGATTTCATGGAAGGAGAGCTCGATTGCTTACAGAGAGGCTTTAAAAGCTACTAGATCTGCTTATTTTTCAACCCTATTAGAAGAAAATAAACATAATCCTAGGTATTTATTTGAAACAGTGGCTAAACTAACGAAAAAGAAAGCTTCAAGCCCAGAAGTTTCCAAGCAACACAGCAGTAATGACTTTATGAACTTCTTCACTTATAAGATCGATAATATCAGGGACAAAATTATAACTATGCAACCGTCTAATACAGTATCACATCAGGAAGTGCATTGTAGTCTCCCTGAGGGAAAATTTGATTCATTCATTGCTATAGGAGAGGAAGAATTTTGCAAACTCGTCAAATCATCTAAATCGACAACGTGTATGTTAGACCCTATAACGACTAAGCTGCTGAAAGAGATGCTTCCAGATGTCATAGATCCTCTTCTTAATATCATTAATTCATCTTTGTCTCTAGGATACGTACCAAAAACCTTTAAGCTAGCTATGATTAAACCGCTTGTTAAAAAACAGCAACTTGATCCTACAAAACTAGTCAATTACAGGCCGATCTCTAATCTGCCATTTCTGTCAAAGATATTAGAAAAAGCAGTATCCTCACAACTGTGTTCTTTTCTTGAAAGAAATTATATCTGTGAGGATTTTCAGTCCGGATTTAGACCGTACCATAGTACCGAGACAGCTCTCGTTAGTGTCACAAATGATTTGCTCTTATCATCCGATCGTGGTTGTATCTCTCTATTAGTATTACTTGATCTTAGTGCTGCATTTGACACCATTGACCACAACATCCTTTTAAATAGACTCGAACATTATTTTGGTGTAGCGCCCCTAGTGCTAATCAATACCAGAACGGGCAACTAACATCTACCTAGGTCCGGGGTGTGGTCTGCCTTGAATGACTCACAAAAGAGTTGGTATAGATTTGAACAGTTGGCAGTTTTATTGCCTCAGGAATAATAACAATGAATGAACACAATATTGTAATGTACCAAAATAAAGATAAAATAAACTAAACTAGAGCTCTTTCAATAATAAAAGAAAAGAAAATGTCCGTGTGAACTGACACTTCAGCTCAATACTCCTTTAAATTGAGGAGTATGCAATTGAGTTCAGATTATTCACGTGCACAAAGTCCCTTTGTGCACGTGAATAAGGTTGATTGCTACTACCCGGGTAGAGTTAATAGCGCAAGTGTTTTCTTATCTGTATCCTGTTAGGATGAAAATAGTCCGACGTCCTCGGTGGCTGGTCCCACGGTTGGCCACACCGTCCTCACGACCATTCACCGTCACTCTGGGCTAGGCTCGCCATCTTGATTCATCTATTTCTCTCGTAGTCAAAATAACAGAAAAAAAAACAACCAGAGTTTCAAACAGCAACAACCCGACTAAGGCTGCTCCTCTCGTGCTCACAGTTGATGCTCTACTAATAAAGGAGCTTATCAGTGTATATACATGTATATTATTTAAAAGTTTCACACTATTATGTTGCGTTTCATACCAGCAATTGTTCACTGCTTCCACGCGGTTTCAGGACATTTCAGGAAGAGATCGACAATGACTTGAAAACTGCACGTAGCACACTCTCTACCAATCCTGATACAGTCTGTTTATGACGCTCTAATGTATTGCGCACTCTTGTGGAATAATATGGAACTACACCTCTAAACTACAAATATGGGTTTAGTAGCCCTATGTTTCATATGGGTTACACCCTCCCCCCTTGACTCTGCATGGGTCCCTTCATGCTCGGATATAGGGTCCCTATGGAAACCATCATTTCCCCCAATGATGTCAAGTGCTTGGTTAACCCTCTGGAGTCTAAGGTGTTTTTGGGGTCCTTGAGATGTTTTGACATGACCTGATATTTGTATTTTTTTCAGTTGCTTATAAACATATTAATGGCAAAGGTGTAATTACACTCTATTTAGCACGAACATGACTATCATAATATGTGAGCAACATGTATGTACATGTTTGCATTTTTGAGAGAATATTATTTATGCGTGGTTATTCAAAAAACTCAAACTTAAATGTTCTGATATAAGACCACAAACAACCAACTTCACATATTTCCACAATACTTTTGACTAATGGATCTTGTCGGCTAGAGTATTTACTTCAAAATGATCTGAAAATCATCCGGGCTAATCGTTCACATTAAACAATAGATTGATTTAAATTTTGTAAGACACTTTTTGTTTGGAAAGGCAATATGCAGGTGGGCGTGAATGATCCAACAAGGTCATAAATAATGTCCTCATTCACACCTGGAGACAAAGAAGACCTGCTAATGCTGCATACTAATGAGCCTTAGGTGTCACTGAACCACACAGAATGCAAAGACAACACACACACATATATACATACATACATACACACACACACACACATATATATATATATATATATATATATATATATATATATATATATATATATATATACATACATACATACACACACACACACACACATATATATATATATATTACTACAGAATTGGTTCAGAGTTGGAAACATCTTGAAAAAAAAGTGTATTTTTCCACAAACTGTGTAGGCCTATGCTTGCAAATTGTATAATATCCAAGGTAAACATTTCTAGTAATTGTGCAGTTAATTCTTATTCGTATTTTCAGAAAGTTTTGGATTATGTAGGCTATCCTCTCCCCAAATTTGTCACTAATAAAACACAAAAATAATTTAAAGAGAAGGCTTATATTGACCTTTTAAGATTTTGTTTGCACCTTGGAAATTAGGTTTTGATGTGGCAGTACAAACTTTATAATCTATCCAAAACGAAATGTTGTCTTTCATATTTCGTCTGTAACATATCGTCTTTTATAATATAGCCTATATTAGGGCATAAATGTTAATTTGCAGTTTAAAATGTTGCTTATACAAAGACATTTTATTTCAACGTATTCAGTCGATTTTTACTCATCTCAGTAGGCAATATAGACAGTTTCATTCACACACACAGACGCGCGAGCTGTAGGCTAGTAGCTAAACAACAACATGCACATGTGCCGTTCATTCATTTAAACACAGAAACGCGCGAGCTGTAGGCTAGTAAACAACAACATGCACATGTGCCGTTCATTCATTCAAACACAGAAACGCGCGAACTGGAGTAAACAACAGCATGTGCCGTTCATTCATTCAAACACAGAAACGCGCGAACTGGAGTAAACAACAGCATGTGCCGTTCATTCATTCAAACACAGAAACGCGCGAACTGGAGTAAACAATAGCATGTGCCGTTCATTCATTCAAACACAGAAACGCGCGAACTGGAGTAAACAACAGCATGTGCCGTTCATTCATTCAAACACAGAAACGCGCGAACTGGAGTAAACAACAGCATGTGCCGTTCATTCATTCAAACACAGAAACGCGCGAACTGGAGTAAACAACAGCATGTGCCGTTCATTCATTCAAACACAGAAACGCCATTCAAATTTAAACAGTCTTTTGCGGATTACAGACACCAGTTCATATCGCGATTAGAACAAAGCACTTACTGATGATCTGCAGCTGGATCCGTTGTTCGGCTACTCCAGCACGTTTGAGGTAAAATTTCCAGGATAATCACGATATTATTAGCAGAGCTATTCCTCACAGCGAGTGTGTTGTCCAGCTGTTGTGGGCGTTGACTGGTTTGCATGTGTTGCTTCAGATAATCTGTGTTTGAATAGCGGCGCGCTCCCTGTTTACTTTCTTTATTTTACAAAAGCACAATGTTTTATTTCGAATGTAAGTGGACACATAAAAAAGTAGACATTTAACAGCTTATTTTTTCATATTTCTTAAGTCTGTATGACCAAAACCGACGGAGTATTTTAGGTCTATTTTGCTGCTATGTAAAAAAAAACGAGCAAAACGCGCCCGCGCGTTTGCCGACCTCAGGGGGTTAAAGCTATCTAAAAAACTTTGTGCAAGGGATATTAAGGGTTTCCCCAATTGAAGGTAATGGAAACGGTCTGGTGGTCGCCGTGACCTCTCAGATTTGCGTGTTGGGCCATCTATTTCTCCATCCTCAATATTTCCACTTTTCTCAGTTTTTTTGGTTATCTCAGAGGTTTGTGTTTGGGGCAACTCGGTTTGCTGCACTTCATCAATAGCTTCTCCATTTCCAGGGTCCTCTGGACTAACAGGAGAGACATCACGGTCACACTCAATAACCGCTGGAATTACATTTGTCACGCCTGGTGAAGTTACATCTTTTCTAGTAGCGAGTTGCTCATCCATAATCTCTGGCTCATTTCTTTCAATTTCAGGAGTTGTCCCAAAAGGTTCTGGAGGTGACTCAGGGGGACCGTCTACAATAGACTCATCCTGGTGCTGGGAGTTTGAGGAGGTCATTGGCATGGCTGGTAAATCATTACCCCCTGCTGCTGGAGTTACAGTGGGTTGTTGTCTTTTGGGAATTTCATACACCTGGAAGAATCTTTCCTCAGGAATGACAGACAACTGGGTAGGTCCAAAAGGTGAATCATCCTCAGATTCTGAGTACTCCTCAAGTGGCTGAGTTTGGCTACTCCTGGTTCTTGGCCGGCGGGCCTTTGGCTCGGGCCGTTTAGTTTCCTCTGTTTCGGATAAGTCACCACAAGGGAGTAGGAGGTCCCTATGTAGGGTGCGACTGGGACCATCTCCGTTCATGGGGTGCACCGTGTACACAGGTAAGTCGCCCATCTTTTTCAGAACTTTGTACATAGTGGACTCCCACTTATCCGCAAGCTTGTGTTTTTTCCTCAACCGCAAGTTCCTTACTAACACTTGGTCACCTTCCTCTAGCGTTGATTCTCTTACTGCTTTGTCAAAGCGACGTTTGTTTCTTTCAGTAATCTTTTGTGAATTCCTGGTGGCGATTTGATAACTCTCCTCAAGGCGTGCTTTCAAGTTTCTCACATACTGGGAGTGTGATTTAGGAGCACCATCTTTAACAGGTAAGTTGAAGGCAATATCTACCGGTAACCTTGGTTGGCGCCCAAACAGCAACTCATATGGACTGAAGCCGGTAACCTCGTTCTTGGTGCAATTGTAGGCATGCGTTAGGGGTTTTACAAAGTCACGCCAGTGATTCTTATCCTTTTCTCTCAAGGTTCCTAACATGCCTAGCAGTGTTCGGTTAAACCGTTCGACCGGGTTTCCCCTTGGATGATAGGGACTTGTGCGTATTTTGGTAATGCCGGCTAGGGTACAGAGCTCTTTGATGAGACTCGAAATCCCTGCCCTGATCACTAAGCAGACGCTCTGGAAACCCGTAGTGCACCAAATACTGCTCCCATAGACACTTTGCAACGGTTGTAGCCTTCTGGTCTTTGGTTGGTAAGCCAACAGCATACTTGGTAAAGTGATCTGTTATAACCAAGATGTCTTTCGTGTTGCTACTATCAGGCTCCAAAGATAAAAAGTCCATGCATACCAGTTCCATGGGACGAGTTGTCTTGATATTCACAAGAGGTGCTGATTTTTCAGGTGGTGTTTTTCTCCTTACACAACGTCCACATGACTTGATCTTTTTCTCCACATCAATAGCCATCTTAGGCCAATAAAATCTTGACCGGACCAAGTCAATAGTTCTTTCCAGACCCATATGGCCCATATCGTCGTGGAGGCATGTAAGAATAGAGGACCTTAGGAGCTTGGGAGCCACAAACTGGTAAGTGGTGTCATCTTCTGATCGACGGGTTCGGTAAAGGAGACCATTCCTCAACTCCAACCGTTTCCATTCCTTGAGCATTAATTTAAGTTCCAGAGAATCGGGACCGGAATTGCGGTTTGCTTCATCTCCAGCCTCCAACAGGTTGACAACATGACCAATGACTGGGTCAGACCTCTGATGTTGCTGGAGTTCTGCCTTACTGTATGTAGGTATGGTAGAACAACCCAGCGCTTCATCTGCATAGATGTCAGGCACTGCATCCGTGTGAAGGGCAAGAGATTCCACCAAGGTGATAGAAGGTAGGTTGTTGTCAGCCTCACTTAAAAGATGGCGGTGCCACAAGACATTGACTGTGTCAGCTGGAATGTCTGCTTGGTCAGGAGTTGAAGACAGATGGTGAGAAGCAAATTGTTTAATTCACTCTCTTTCCTCAAGAGAAACATGGTCATCGGCCAGAGTGTCACAAGGCCCCCTGGAAAGGTCGTCTGCGTCTTGGTTGCTTTTTCCAGCCCGATACTTTGTCAAAGTTGAAGGTGGAAAGTGCAGCTAGCCAGCGATAACTGGCAGCATCAAGTTTAGCTGACTTTAGCACATATGTTAACGGATTGTTGTCCGTTACAACCGTAAATGTGTTTCCATAGAGGTAGTCTTGAAACTTTTCCACAATGGACCACTTCAAAGCTAGAAATTCCAGCTTATGGGCTGGATACCGCTTTTCACTTGGTGAAAGCCCTCTGCTAGCATAGGCGATTACTCGCATTTCACCATCCTGTTCTTGGTACAGGGCAGCCCCTAGACCAGAAGTGCTTGCGTCTGTATGAAGAACGTACGGTAATTTTGGATTGGCGAATCCAAGTACTGGTGAAGAGGTGAGTTTGTCAATAATCGCCACAAATGCTTGTTGACAAGCAGGTGTACACCGGTCGGCAAAGGGTTCTTTGGGGTTGAAAAACTTTCCAGGGCATGGTGTTACTTTCTTACCCTTCTTGTAAGGTGGGTAGCCCCCGGTGAGGTCATTCAAGGGTTTGACTATTTTTGAATAGTCCTTTATGAACCGGCGATAATATCCTGCGAAGCCTAGGAAGGACTTTAGCTCGCTGAGAGTTTGTGGTCTTGGCCAAGTGCGAAGTGCACTGACCTTTTCAGGATCAGTCTCCACCCCTTTGCTGGAAACAATGTGCCCTAGATAGCGCACTGAGCACTGAAAGAACCGACACTTTGATGGAGAAAGTTTCAAGCCATTTTCTCTCAATTGTTGAAGGACATGTAAAAGTCTGGTTTCATGTTCTTCTAGTGTACTTGAAAACACAATGACGTCATCCAAGAACACAAGTACTTCCTTCAGATGGAGACTGCCCATGCACCGCTCCATCAATCGTTGGAAAGTACTGGGAGCATTGGTGATGCCTTGGGGCATACGATTGAACTCGTAAAACCCCAAGGGGCACATAAAAGCAGTCTTAGGCTTGTCACGTTCCTCCATCTCAATCTGATAATAACCAGATTTGAGATCCATTACTGAAAACCACTTTGATCCAGCAAGGGCTGAGAATGCTTCCTCGAGGTTAGGGAGAGCATACGCATCTCGTATCGTCAATGCACTTAGCTTGCGATAATCAATGCAAAGGCGGACCTCTCCATTTTTTTTCCGGACCACCACGATTGGCGATGAATAAGGGGACTCTGATTCTTTAATCACTCCTGCATCAAGGAGTGTTTTCAGATGTTTCCGTACTGCCTCGTAATCGTTTGGGTGAATTGGTCTGGATTTTTGTTTAAAAGGCGTTTCGTCTTTCAGGTTTATGTGGTGCTTCACTTTGGATGCGTGTCCAAAATCGAGATCGTGTTGGGCAAAAACATCAGCATAAGCATGTAGACTCTTGGTTATCCTATCCTTCCACTCTTTAGGGAGAAGGGAATCGCCAAAGTCAAATGTAAGTTGTTCTTTGGTAGGCTCACTGACTGACTGAGAAGTGACAGTACAACATTTCACAGGATCAACATTTTTGTTTGAAGCAGGTAAGCTGTCATAGATCTCCTCAGGAGTGAAAAGCTCGGCAAGGACACAGTTGGAGGGGAGTGTCACGTCATGATCAGTTTCATTCCTAATCCACACAGGCAATTTATGGGGGTTATGCTTAGGCAAGGTGACAAGACAGCACTCCACAAAGATTCCACCCGGCAGGATAGATAATGTTGGCTGTTCAACCACTGCGCATTCTTCAATGGAACTAGCCTTGACGTTGCCCTCAAGAAGGACTCTCCCTTGAGCAGGTATCACTTGCTGCACCTTGTCATTAAGGGTCACTAAACCCATTCTCCCTGAAGAACTTACTTCTCTCCTGAGATTAAGGGTGCGAAGGAGCTGTCTATAGCCATAGACAGAAGACAGGTCATTTGGGTTTCTTCCGTGACAATGTTCATCATACAAGACATCAAGTGCATTTGTCCCAACCAGTACAGGTAAGTCATAGTTAATGCTTAAGTCTGGAACTACTAGTGCTAAAGTACAAACTTCAGGCTCAGTTTCAACAAAGCTCTTTTGGAACTTGAGAATGAGAGGTACGTAGCCTAAGTATGGAACATTTTGGCCACTAGCACCTTCAACGTCCAGACCGTCAATGGGCTGAATGGGGTGTTCTGACAGATTACTGTTGTAGAAGGAAGCCGATACCGTGGTCACTTGAGACCCAGTATCAAGGAGGCAATTACAGTTAACTCCCGACACAATAACGTCAGCTGTACATTTCTGTCCTACAAGTCCTTTAGGTAGCTTAACTTGGCGCTCTACTTTGTGAGGGTTACTGGAGGCTTTAGTCAAGGGCTTTGTTTTGGGACATTCATACTTTACTTCAGTTCCTGATAGTCCCTCCTCAGAAACTGAGTTCAGTTTAAATCATGTCTGCTTTGTTCTTCCCAGGCTCGTTGTTTTTGTCTGAATTCTTTAAGTTTTTCCTCAACTAGCTCAGGATTTGGCTCATTACTGCAGGAGGATGCGATGTGGCCCTCCTCGCCACACTTGAAACAATATCCTGGGCGAGGCTTTCTTGTGAGCTTTGACTCACTTGAGGATGAGGATTTTTCTTCAGTTGAGGCCTTAGTTTTAGACTTTAACTTCTGACTTGACTTAGCAGGAGACTGTCTTGAGCTGCTGCTTAAGGATGCTTTCAAAGATGCTATTTGGGCCTGTAGCTTTGTAAGTTGCTTTTCCAACTTAGGTCCATTGATGGGGGACGTCCTATCTGCAGCGGTTTCTGTGTCTATGTCATCAGTGACATGGTCTCCTACCGAAAGAGATTTTGACTGTACTTTGGATTTAGGAACCCCCAAGTGCTGTCTCATGCGGCTGGACTTAGCAGCTTGCCTGTCTTCCTCAGTACGCAGCAAAAGAAGTAACTCAGAAAACGGGGGTGGGTTGTTTTTCTTCTGCTCAAGCTGGAGACTTGTGATTATGCTGTTGTTCCAGCAACCTCTACAGAATTGCTTGAGCAGTTGACGCTCTGACTCACTGGCCGAAATGCCACCTCTTTTGACAACTTGATTCAGGGCTGTCTGCAGACGTTGCAGATACCCAGAAGGCTTTTCACCCGAGTTCTGATTGGTGTTCAGGAATTTTGCAAAGAGTTCATCCCCGTCATCGACAGTGCCATAGGCGGAGTCGAGAAGGCAAAGGTAGTCATGTGGAGTAGAGTTAGGCCCAAGGTGCTTTACCACATTAGCAGCAGGCGGAAGAAGGCTTTCCACTATCTTCCTGACAGTATGTTTGTCAGACACGGTGGCATCTGTGAGGTGGAACTCAACATTGTTGCGCCATGTGTCATAGTCAGACTCTAAATAGGGACAAGGAACCTTTCCTGAGAACGGTCTGAGTTTGGTATGGCCATGATACTGAGAAGATATGTTGCTATTCTTAATGACATGTCCGACCACTACCTTCTGCACTTCCGGAGTGATGAGCTGCTCTGAAGGTAAGTAGAGGGTTTGTTTCCCATGTGAGGGTGATGGTGATGCCCCTGCACCAGCAGCAAATGGAAACGAGTCATGTGCAAGGGGGTGGATCAGATCACCATCTTTTTTCATAGGAGGTTGGTTAACATTGGCAGGGGGTTCAGTTTGGTCTGGGCTACTAGCAGGCTGGGGTTCCTGGCTAACATTTGGCACATTTAATTCAGTTGTGTCATGGCTCTGGGTAGACTCCTGAATTCTAACCAGCTCATCTATCAAAACCTTCTCAAAGTCTGCTCCACTTAGCTTAGCAATATACCTCAGCTCAGTTAAGTAAGACTGGGTTAAGCTTGAACTTTTGTCAGCAGCATACAGCTCAGAGAGAAGCCGAATATGGTGGACAACATTTGGATTACTACTGGGTCTTTTACACGGCAAGGTTTCCCGAAGGAACTGAACGGCTTCGCCTGACTTGAATTCCACAATGGCTGTGTCTTTAAACTGGGGCTCAGAGCTAGTCACCTGAATTATCCTTTCAATTGAACCAAACTGCCCTAAATATTCCATAACTTCATTGTCTGCCTCATCACCAGTTACACCTCCTACTAAGACAGAATCAGGTACTTTTACGTTTTGGGACTGAATTACATCCATATTTACCCTTTGACAGCAAGATAAATTCAGGCAAATTACCAGTTCACAGATGGAATGCAATAGAAGTGCCAAACTGTTCAACTTTCACTAAATAAGGACTCAAAACCACTCCTGGCTGGGCTCGCCAAGTTTTGTGTAGCGCCCCTAGTCCTAATCAATACCAGAACGGGCAACTAACATCTACCTAGGTCCGGGGTGTGGTCTGCCTTGAATGACTCACAAAAGAGTTGGTATAGAGTTGAACAGTTGGCAGTTTTATTGCCTCAGGAATAATAACAATGAATGAACACAATATTGTAATGTACCAAAATAAAGATAAAATAAACAAAACTAGAGCTCTTTCAATTATAAAAGAAAAGAAAATGTCCGTGTGAACTGACACTTAAGCTCAATACTCCTTTAAATTGAGGAGTATGCAATTGAGTTCAGATTTCAGTTTCTGGTCCCTTTGTGCACGTGAATAAGGTTGATTGCTACTACCCGGGTAGAGTTAATAGCGCAAGTGTTTTCTTATCTGTATCCTGTTAGGATGAAAATAGTCCGACGTCCTTGGTGGCTGGTCCCACGGTTGGCCACACCGTCCTCACGACCATTCACCATCACTCTGGGCTAGGCTCGCCATCTTGATTCATCTATTTCTCTCGTAGTCAAAATAACAGAAAAAAAAACAACCAGAGTTTCAAACAGCAACAACCCAACTAAGGCTGCTCCTCTCGTGCTCACAGTTGATGCTCTACTAATAAAGGAGCTTATCAGTGTATATACATGTATATTATTTAAAAGTTTCACACTATTATGTTGCGTTTCATACCAGCAATTGTTCACTGCTTCCACGCGGTTTCAGGACATTTCAGGAAGAGATCGACAATGACTTGATAACTGCACGTAGCACACTCTCTACCAATCCTGATACAGTCTGTTTATGACGCTCTAATGTATTGCTCACTCTTGTGGAATAATATGGAACTACACCTCTAAACTACAAATATGGGTTTAGTAGCCCTATGTTTCATATGGGTTACATTGGCATTAGTGGAATTGCACTAGCATGGTTTAAATCATACTTATCTGACCGTTATCAGTTTGTAGCAGTAAATGAAGAGATGTCTTATCAATCACAAGTTCAGTATGGCGTACCACAAGGCTCAGTACTAGGACCGCTGCTGTTCACTCTGTATATGCTACCATTAGGAGATATCATTAGGAAACATGGAATTAGCTTTCACTCTTATGCCGACGATACTCAGCTGTATATTTCTTCAAAACCTAACGAACCCTACAAATTCACAAAATTAACGGAATGCATAGCTGATATAAAAAATTGGATGACTAGTAATTTCCTACTACTAAATTCAGAAAAAACAGAGATTCTAATTATTGGACAAAAAACTTCCACACGTAATAACCTAGAGTACTGTCAAACACTTGATGGCTGCTCTGTTAAGTCTTCGTCGTCGGTTAGCAACCTGGGTGTGCTCTTTGATACCAATCTTTCATTTGAAAGTCATGTGTCTAGTGTCTGTAAAACCGCTTTCTTCCATCTTAAAAATATATCTAAATTACGTCATATGCTCTCAATGAATAATGCAGAACAATTAGTTCATGCATTTATGACCTCAAGGCTAGATTAATGTAATGCTCTACTGGGTGGTTGCCCTGCACGTTTAATAAACAAACTACAGCTGGTCCAAAAGGCAGCAGCTCGAGTTCTTACCAGAACCAGGAAGTATGACCATATTAGCCCCGTTCTGTCAACACTGCATTGCCTGCCTATTAAACATCGTATAAATTTTAAAATATTGCTGATCACTTACAAATCACTAAATGGTTTAGCTCCGCAGTACTTGAGCGAGCTCTTAACGCATTATAGTCCTTCATGTCTACTGCGATTTCAAAATTCTGGCCAGTTAATAATACCTAGAATATCAAAATCGACTGCTGGCGGTAGATCCTTTTCCTATTTAGCACCAAAACTTTGGAACAGTCTTCCTAACATTGTCCGGGAAGCAGACACACTCTGTCAGTTCAAATCTAGACTAAAAACACATCTCTTCGGCCTAGCATACACATAACACATTATAGACTTCTAGAATTCAATGTTAGGCTGCATAGTTTAGAACAGCCGGGACCGTGAACACTTCCCGTAAATCCTGATGTACTTGGTACATCATAAGAAGGATGGCGTCTACGCTAATATTAGTCTCTCTGTCTATCCCGAGGTTTACCGCTGTCCACCGGAACCAGGCCGTATCCAGATCTGATGAAGGACCAGCGCCAGGACATGACGATGACGCCGCTGACCTGAAGTGTCAACCAGTCTCCCCTCCTCTCCTCTATTTTCATGTTATCACTATGAAGCTGCTTTGATACAATATGTATTGTAAAAAGCCCTATATAAATAAAGGTGACTTGACTTGACTTGACGTTCCAAAAACGTTCAAGCTGGCAGTTATAAAACTTCTCATTAAGAAACCACAATTAGATCCAAATAACCTAGCAAATTACAGACCCATTTCAAATCTACCATTTATGTCTAAAATACTAGAAAAAGTTGTGTCCGCTCAATTGTGCTCTTTTTTGCAAGAAAACAATATCTATGGAAAAAATTTCAGTCAGGATTCAGGCCACATCACAGCACAGAAACTGCGGTCGTTAAAATTACAAATGATTTACTTTTAGCTTCTGACCAAGGCTGTATCTCAATATTAGTTTTACTTGATCTGTCCGAGGCTCAGACTCGCTCTCCCAGTTTAAAACTAGATTAAAGACGCATCTCTTTAGCCAAGCATTCACATAATGCATCTGATACCTTTTATACTACAGTTAAATCAGATCAAATGCATTCATATTATGAACAGCCCATCTGCCTTTTTTTGTTGTTACCAGCTCCATTTATGTATCCAGCCTCTCATGGAGACTTCAGATGCCCCAACGCCTGTGAAGAGACGACTCGATGCCTGTGAAGAGACGACCCAACGCCGGCGATATGTTATGCCCTAAATTAATACATAATTAACTAACTTTATTTTTCTATGTACATTTCTGAAATGCATTTTCTGTAAAGCTGCTTTGAAACAATATGTATTGTGAAAAGCGCTATACAAATACATTTTAATTGAATTTAGAGAAACCGAATCCTTGATCTAACCATTTCAGACACTGTGAAAAAAGAGCTAATACTGAAATATATATTAATTGACCTTGGAGGCATGTAAACCTGTTGTAGGAGACCTTCAAAACAAAATTAGGAACTATAGGAATTAGGACATAGGAATTAGCCTTTAAATCTCTTTTGTAAAAGCTTTACAAGGCATAAATAGTCCTCACTTTAGATGAGCTCACAAAAATAGTTAACTGACAACTATTAAATATTTTGTAACTATCTGAATAAATCATGAATTACAGAAGGAATATATGTTAATAAAGCATTTATTATCACACTGCGTAACAATTACTATGTCTAAATAAGATGTATAAATGTTACGGGTGTAACGATACACCAATGCTACGGTTCGGTTCATATCACGGTTTTGGAGCCTCGGTTCGGTTGTTTGCTGTGGGGGCAAGGTTCCTGGCAGGGCACCAGCAAGAATAAAAAACACTATTCACTTTTAACTTAAAAACAACAATAATTTAACTAATTAACTATCTTTTTACTGTATTATTTATTAATCTTTGTTAATCTTAGTTAATAAAAATACAGCTGTTCATTCATGTTACTTCACAGTGCTTTAGGCTAATTAATTTTAAAAACTTTTGATTTCAATAAGGCTATAGTAAATGGTGAAATTAACATTAACAAAGATTAATAAATGCTGTAGAAGTGCAGTTTATTAATAGTTAATGTTAACTAATGTAGTTAACTAGAGTTTAAAAAATTGAACTTTATTATAAAGTATTACCGATTTGTTATACACTGATTTAGACGTCTGGTGAGTTCAGTGTTGGATAGATCAGCTGTTATAACCATTAATTAAATGGAATCGGTTCAAATGAGTCATTAGTGCGCGAATCGGAGGTGTCATTAGCGGACGTGTACGCGTTTGTGTGATTATCCCGGCAGTTTAGGACATTGCACAAGATTTGTCTCAACACAGAAAACATTTATTCACTGGATAGGTTTTTGCGTTTATTGAAAGTGTGGTTTGTGTCAGCTGAATGTGCGGAACGCTTTCAGAGAAGATAAGGCAACGATTTTTTAGCACAATTCACCCAGCGGTAATACAGGAAAAAAATATTCCAATGCTCCACGTGAAACTTCTGTCTTCCGACCTTTTACCATCGTGTCAATTCTCAATTGATTCTGATTAATATGCGGATATATAATATGTGGGAGAGCAAGACATTTTGAAGACGGTGAGAGGACGGGCGCTCTCTCTCTCTCTCTCTCTCTCTCTCTCTCTCTCTCTCTCTCTGCTCGTTCTTTCAGTATGCGACCTGTCACAAGTACAGCAGCAGTCTGTCATCTAAATCACTTAGAGATCCAATAAGGCTTTGGCGGGATAAAAATTCACTTTTATCGCAGGGGGCGGGTCGCAAAAGTCACGTGACATGCACTTGGAAGAAAAATGTTAGCGTATATTTAGTAAATAATATTTAGTAAAAAATACAGCTTTCATTAGTTGTTAGTGTAGGCTACTAATTACTATTTAATCAAATGTCAGAAAAAAATGTTTTGTGACAAAAGGTGAAGTGAGAGTTGGGCCGGGGCAGCAGGGGGCGGGTCGCTTTCGGTTCGAAATGAGAGTATCGCGGTTCGTACCGTAGGTGGTGAATCGCGTTTTTTCGGTTCGGTTTGAATATCGTTACACCCCTAATAAATTTACATTTAACCCTCTGGGGACCGCAAACGCGCCGGCGTTTTTTACATAGCAGCAAAATAGATTTAAAATACTCCGTCATTTTTGGTCATACTGACTTAAGAAATATGAAAAAATAAGCTGTTAAATGTCTACTTATTTATGTGTCCACTTACAATCGAAATAAAACATTGTGCTTTTGTAAAATAAAGAAAATAAACAGGGTGTGCTTTCTGCCTCTCCATCTCCGTGAACTTTTTTTCTTATGCAAGTCTGTAAACATATACAAAAACTCAGCGAATACTATTCACCCAGGCATGAGCAATATATCTTTATAATCATTTGTGTGTACTTTTAAATGATCTAATTCAAAAATAAAACAAATATTCTCTGTTTATGTAATCTATATAAAAAGTGCGAGTTCTCGTTTCAGCTCATTATAACTCGTTATCTTTTAATGTGACCACGCCCACGGAGAGCGCGCGCTATTCAAACGCAAATGATCTGAGGCAATACATGCAAATATGCAAACCCGCCACATCAGCTCGATAAAACACATCAAGTTTAATCAGATGAATGTACTGTGTCATCTCGCGAGGCGGTGAGGAATAATCCTGGTAAATTTACCTCAGAAGTGCTGGTTTCACTTCGAGGAGCAATGGATCCAGATTAGTAGTAAGTTTTTTATTCTTATATACTTTGTTCTAATCGCGATATGGAATAGTATCTGTAAACCGCAAAAAGACTGTTTATGAATCGCGTTTCTGTGTGTGATGAATGAACGGCATATGCGTGCTGTTGTGACTAGTTTTGGATAGACTATATAGTTTTTACTGTAAAATAGACATCAAATAAGCTTTTGTTAGCCAGTTTCTGCTCATATGTTAAATATATAGTATGTTTTGTCAAAACTAAACTAATCAACTAAGATGTTATAGTGTTTGTTCCAATGTAACATTAGGCTATATCAAACAAATGAATCCTTAACTTTGAAATATGTATGATACTTTAAAAAAAAAAAAAGATTACTCTTGAAATTTTGTTAAAATTGTAATTGTTGTTGATTTACATGTGAACACTTTTTAATAAAATAGCAAAAAATATATTTACAAGGTAGATGTAAAATAATCTTTATAGGTCAATATAAGCCTTCTCATTAATTTATTTATTATTGTTTTTTATTAGTGACACATTTGGGCAGAGGATGTATTACAAAACTTTCTGAAAATACAGTATGAGAATTAACTGCACAATTACTAGAAATGTTTACTTTGGATATTATACAATTTGCATGTATACAAAACATTTTGGAAAAAAAAAAGTTTCCAAATCGAACTTTGAACCAATTCTGTAGAATGACTCATATAGCCTATTTGAACAAGATTTGTTTCCAGGTATGACTGTACTAAAAATGTGCTTTTGACTTTAATTTATATTTGGATTATATATATTTTTATTTATTTATTTTGTCCTCACATTCTTTCTTGTGTGACACACCTGAATCAAAGGCTCATTATGCAAGCTCATTTTGCGGGGTCATTAAGCGGGCCATTGTCTTCTCAGGTGTGAACCACTTACTATACATGATGGTCCACGCCCCTGCGCATATTGCCTTCCCAAACAAAAAGTGTTTTACAAAATGTAAATCAATGTATTGTTTTATGTGAATGATTAGGCAAGATGATTTTCATATCATTTTGAAGGAAAAACTCTAGGCAACAACATCCATTACTCAAAAGTATTGGTAAAACATTGGTACTATTTGTTTTGTGCCGTTATTTCAGACACTTTAATTTTTTGTTTTTTGAATAACCATGCATAAACATTATTCTCTCAAAAATACAAACATGTACATGCATGTTGCTCACATATCATGGTAGCCCTGTTTGTGATAAATAGAGTGTAATTACACCTTTGCCATTAATATGTTTATAAACAACTGAAAAAAGCACAAATGTCAGGGCATGTCAGAACATCTCAAGGACCCCAAAAACACATTGGTCCCCAGAGGGTTAAATAGTTTTTTAATAATTTACATGCACTTTCTAAATGACCTTAAGAACCAATGACAACTCCTAAATAACTGGTTTGTAAATAATGTAATACTTAATTTAGAAATTATAAATTGATCATGAATAAAGTATGAAAATACAATTATTAAACACATTATAGATATGCTTATTAATCAAGAATAAAGCATGTATAGCTGTATTTATAAATGACTTATTAATGTTTATTACTGCTTAATAAATGATAAATTAACTATTTCCTAATGCTTAATTAATTCATATTATGCAGTTTAGGGCTGACTTCTAATAGTCGAGGATTCGACGATTCGATTCGGAGAGGTCTGATTCGACTATGAACCTCATAGTCGAATACATGGGCGTCAGTTTGGTTTGAAATGTGCTGGGGACAGAGACGCATTCGCATTTTCAGAAGGGCTGGGTACAATTTTATTTATTTTTTCGCTTTCGCGCAGGTCATGTTTTGAAAGACGATGTCCTGTAGCTTACTAATGTAAATAAATAAAAATGTATTCAAAAATCTGCTTCACATTTTCAGCAGGGCTGCGGAGCGGCTGTGGGTTGACTCCACACGGTTCTCATGTGCGTTAAAAAGCTTTACGTGGTTTAATGTACCTAAACAACGATTACCAAATTTCCCTCTCATATTGCTCCTCATAACCACTGAAAATGGTAAAAAAATCGAACCCGGAGTCCAATTATTATGGACGTTATCTGATATTAAGCGTTTCTGCTTCACATTTTCAGCAGGGCTGCGGAGCGGCTGTGAGTTGACTCCACGCGGTTCTCATGTGGGTTAAAAAGCTTTACGTGGTTTAATGTAGCCTACCTAAACAACGATCGCCAAATTTCTCTCTCATATTGCTCCTCATGTTTATGAAATGTTATGATATATGTGTGATATGTGTTTTTTAGCTCTTTTGTTTGAAATGGAAAAAATCTAGCTGCTATCTAAAAAAAAAAAAAAAAAAAAAAAAAGGTTCGACTATCAGTCGACTATGGCAAAATCTAACGAATCAGATTCGACTATGAAAATCCTTAGTCGAAAACAGCCCTAATGCAGTTATTATAAAGTGTTGCCATTGATTATTTGCATTTATTGAATGCTTTTGCTAATAAAAGCCTTTAAAACTTATATATAAGTTGTTATTTTATGTAAATAAATCTACAATTTTGCGATACACAAAAAGTATGTCCCTGCCAATATTTTACCCATGGCTGTATGTGTGTTCTCACTCTGTGAGACAGCTGTGCATTTAGAGTATATACTGAGGAGCCAAGACCATATCACTCTAATCATGACTTGATCACAAAATGGATTTTGTCAGAGCATGCCAAGTTCAGTAAGAGCTGCCTGAGCAAGACGCTGCACAGCTGTGCTCATGCATATGCTCACTCTTCTAAAGTGGAGAGCTGATGGGAGACGGGAATGGGATATTAATTAAACTGAGGGATGTGTGTGTAACGGTCTGAGGAAAGCAGGCGAAGACAAGGATTTAAACGCAGGGTTATTTAATAAAGTAACACATAAAACAGAGAACACAGAACTCGAAGAACAAAGGAACAAAACCGGAATCGGAGACAGAGGCAACCATTACATGTACAACAACTGACAAAGTAACAAGTAAAACACAAGGGCTATACACAGGGACAAACAAGCTTAACTAAGTAATGAGGAAACAAGATACACCTGGGAACAATCATGAACTAATCAACAGGAAAACTACAAAGGACTACAAAAACATGGCACAAAACAGGAAATAATAAAAGTCCACTCAAGACAACGGGAACACAAGACAGGAATCATTACAGAGCCCCTCACTTAAGGAGCAGATTCCAGACGCTCCTCAGTAAACAGTCTTGGAGGGTGGTGGAGCGGTGGCGGTCTTGGAGGATGGATGGAGGGCAAGGTCCATGGAGAGGAAGAGGACCTGGAGACTGCGGCAGGACGGGAGGCCAGGGCGGAGCAGGCTGTGCAGTCAACCAGGGCGGAGCAGGCAGTGCAGGCGGCCAGGGCAGAGCAGGCAGTGCAGGTGGCCAGAGCGGCAGTGCAGGTGGCCAGGGCGGAGCAGGCAGTGCAGGCACGCAGGCGGCCAGGACGGAGCCGACCGTTCAGGGTTCCTGGGGGAATTGGCCTTCATAAGCTTGCCATCAGGGTCAGGCTCGGCGGGACTGACGTAAAGCTCAGGCTCGGCGGGACTGACGTAAAGCTCAGGCTCGGCGGGACTGACGTGAAGCTCAGGCTCGGCGGGACTGACGAGAAGCTCAGGCTCGGCGGGACTGACGTGAAGCTCAGGCTCGGCGGGACTGATATGAAGCTCAGGCTCGGCGGGACTGACTTGAAGAAGCTCAGGCTAGGCGGGACTGACTTGAAGAAGCTCAGGCTAGGCGGGACTGACTTGAAGAAGCTCAGGCTAGGCGGGACTGTCGGGAAGCTCAGGCTCGGCGGGACTGACTTGCTCAGGCTCGGCGGGACTGACGTTAAGAGGCTCAGGCTTGGCAGGACTGACGTGAACAGTCTCTGGCTCGGCAGACGTGACGTGAACGGTCTCGGGAGGGTGGTCTCGGCGGAACGAGACTCTGGCATGGCGGCCTGGAGATATGAGAGCGCTGAGACCAGTGAAAATCTCGGGATAGTGGCTGATCGGGCAGATGTCAGTGGTGGATCGGCCAGCTTGGACGCCAATCCTGTCCACCCTAGGACGGGTCCAGTAGACGCAATTGTGCTGGCTAATGGTGCGGTCTGCAGTGGGCCACGCTCACGATGGATCTTCAGCTGTATACTTTTTAATAAAGTAATACATAAAACAGAGAACACAGAAATGAAAGCTTCAGCGTAAGTTTTGCCAATCAGCGCGCCACGTAATACTTCACTTCTAACCATGTGCTAACACTCACAGTATAAAAGATTGGTACTTACATTCGTCTGAGTTTTCAGATGCTGACGCTGCCAATTACCTCCATCCTCCCCAACCCACCATCAAGATGGTACCTTCCTCTTCATCCTCCCCACCACCACCAGGATGGTCCCTTCCTTACCTTCAGGGGGGTCGGCTGCGGCCCTGCCTTCGTCTTCAGGCAGGATATGCAGATTCCGCTACCCTCGCATTGCTCTCTAAAGATGGGGCCTACGTTAAAGAACTTTATAAATTCATGCTTGCTGGGCTGTTAATAAATATACACTGTTATATCAATTTATCTCGCGAGTCTTTCTGGAAGAACTCAAAGAACAAAGGAACAAAACCAGGGGAATCAGAGACAGAGGCAACCATTACACGTACAACAACTGACAAAGTAACAAGTGAAACACAAGGGCTATAAATACACAGGGACTAACAAGCTTAACTAAGTAATGAGAAAATAAGATACACCTGGGAACAATCATGAACTAAACAATAGGAAAACTACAAAGGATTACAAAAATATGGCCACACAAGACAAGGGGAAGACAAGACAGGAATCATGACAGTATGTGAGCGAGAAAAGAATGAATAAGAGAAATTTTCTCTTGCAATGGGCAGAGCTCAGCCTCAGCGTGTCTCTCTGTTCATGTTTGTAAGAGGATGGTCCCAGGATCTGCCTTTGGTTTCTTTTTTTTTAGTTCAAACTGACAGTAGCTACACAAGCCTCATCACCAAACTGGTTCACACCTCACCCATCCAGGTATCTTTAGTCTGGCCAAAGAATGCCAGGAATGTCTCAGTGTGTAATGCGGTCCTGCTTTCTCTGAGGCAACGGTGGAAGGGAGGCAGGTGGGGGTGTTGTGACAGCTCTAAAACTAACCAGAACCTGCGTCCCCAACCAAGTATGGCACAGGCCACCCTTGCAGCCTGGTGGTACAGTTTATTTATGTAGCTCCTTCTGTTTTTTAGTGGACCACTGAGCGTGGGCAAGATGGGGTCTTTGTCTCCTTTTCCTCTATGCATTCCTCCACAGCTGTAGTCTTTCTTATTTTTATTCTAATTTCACATCTGAGGTTTATATAAAGCTTGTCTGGTTTTAGCAAGATAAAGTGTTTCCTGATAATATTACAACTGTCACGGGTGAGAAATCTCACAACAAGGTAGCTCAGTGCAATGGCCCCGGAGGGTGGATTTTTATTAATCCTTTGAAGTGAAGGTGATGGGGAAAGTAGGGGTGCTCGGTGCGATATTATGGTAGCCCCGTTTGTGCTATATAGAGTGAATTTACACCTTTGCCATTAACATGTTTATAAATAACTGAAAAAAGCACAAATGTCAGGGCATTTCAAAACATCCCAAGGGCCCCAAAAACACCTTGGTCCCCATAGGGTTAATCTTATGATATGATTCCCTAGAGTCATTGGAGCAATAGCCTGCACACATGTTGCAATCTCCACTTCTCTAGGAGAACATTAGGCAGATTATGTTAATAGAAAGTCCTTTCACACCCTTATGTTTAGGTAGAGATGATGTGAACATGTGAAATTATTATTTTCTGTGAGATGAATCTTTAAATTAATAGTAACATTAACAGATATAACAATGATCTACTTTTTGTGAGTCTGTGTTGTGTCAGCACTTTGATGAAAAGCAAGTTAAATTTGGTACAGCACTGTTAATTTGCAACCTACACAATAACCCCCTAGCATGACCCTCAGACAGGGCCACAGAACCGCTTCAATGTGGCCCTCAGTACCTTGTACCAGATGACCTTTGGCATCCTACATTTCAACTGTGTTCAGCGCTTAAGAGTCACCGGAGCAGGCATCAGATAGTGTCTGGATGTGCCTTTCTGCACAATATAGCCACCATAGAAAGGAGTGAGAACCACCACAAAACCAGCTTCTTCCCGATGAAACTGATCCGATCACACTTGACCACCCAGCTGGTGCAGATGTAGATGCAATCACCATACAATATTACACTTAATAAAAGCACATTGAAACTGCAGATAGGTCTCAAACTGTTTTATTGGTTTTGTGGGATGGGGGGAGAAAGAGACCAAGATAAAGTTGCATTAATAAATATTCATATTAAAGTGTTACTTGGTTAAATAAGTTCACATACTGAGATCAGTTTAATCCAGCTGTTTGATCTCCAATTACTTTTTTTTTTTTTTTTGGAGCCTCCTCAGCTCACAGTCCTGCTCCTCCTAGCTCTATGGCCTCCTTTAGTGTGCAGTACAGTAGCTCTATAGGCTCCTTTAGTGTGCAGTCTCTATAGGCTCATTTAGTGTGCAGTCTAGCTCCATAGGCTCCTTTTGTAAGGGTCCTGACTGAGTCTGTTTCCACCTGAAACATAATTCCACCACAAACATGATCATTACTAGTTTTCTGGAGGCTAATCAAATAACAAAAAGTTCCTTGACAAACACCTGTAATTTATGTCAAGGGTTTTAAATCCTTACCTTGTTCACATTTCTTCTGAAGCCTGTTGAGGTAGAAGCTTCAGTTTCTGGGGCAGGTTGTGAAAAATCGTACAATAAAAGAGATGTGTAAGGGCCAGTCCCTGTTTTATGCCCCTGTAATAAAAAGCCCAGTGCATTCACATCAGCAACTGTTTCAGAACACAGACAGAGTGTCTTCATCATCTCCTCCACCCTAATAAATAAAAGTAGGCCAATATAAAGCATAACTGTTATAAAGCAGGTTATGTTCTGGTGTTCTGTCTGCTGCATACTGACCTCTGTGTGGGAGACTGAGTGCATGTGTGCTGGCTTCAACACGGACACTGCATTTCCCTCGACTGCAGAACATACAGTCAGCCATATTTCAAACAGTGTTACTTGCTTAGAGGAGCCAGCACCAGGGTCAGATTGTACAGCACATGTAATCCCATCCATAATCGGCCGTCCCTTAATTGCTACTCAGAGCCAACTCAGTGTATTCTGGAGGAGTGGCCACCAGTTTTCTGAATTGCACTTTTTTTTCTAGAACTAGAAGTGTTTGTGATCAAATGTTTACAAAAATAATAATAGGTTGTGTGTAATACTACTTTGAATTATATTTTTATATTTTGTCTTTATCTGCTGCCAAGAACATTTGGAGTTACATCTAAAAAACAATGAATATTAATCTTTATTAGTAGCTATATAGCCTGCATGCACATTTTTATATATTATACAAATATAGGCTATATTTCACACACACACACACACACACACACACACACACACACACACACACACACACACACACACACACACACACACACACACACACACACTCACACACACACACACACATTCTTAGCCTACATATATACATAATTAAAAATCAATGAATATTAATCTTTATTAGTAGCTATATACATGCACATTTTTATATATTATAAAAATATAGGCTATATTTCACACACACATACATTCATAGCCTATATACATCATTTTACATTAATATAGAACGTATTTGTTTAGCGTACACATTAACGCAATCAGCAATCTTTCTCCAACAGTCTTCTCTTGCTTTGTCAGCAGAGACCGTATTGTTTCGAGGAAAGTATACGTCTTTGAGATCGATAAAATATTCCCCCTTTAAACAAAATCTACAGGAGGAAATTAATTAAATGTTCCAATTGGATTACAATCATAACATTCCTTTTGTAGGCTTTTTTAAAACTAGTTTAAGTTGTACACTGTGTAAGATATTTTGTAAAGTGTGAAGACAAAAGTATGCATTTTGAGAGGATATCTCTCCATTCAGCTGAAAAATGTTATGGTAGCTTGCAGCACACACTGAGACAAATGAGTTTTTAAACACAAACAGTCTTTATTCTCAAACCAAAGACTCAGGACATCACTGGACACAGGAATAAGTAACTTAAACCACAAATAAAGCAAACGAGAACCCACAACAGACTAGACAGGTGACAGCCATACTTAACTATAGAAAGAAACTAGAACATAATCAGTAACCAAAACGAAATAGAGCGGAGAAATATGAACTAAAGGAAACAGAACAGAATGTCAAAATGAAAGCCCACATAACAGAACTTAATCATGACACATACAGTATATCACAACAATCTTCCCAATAATACCTGAACATTGCAGAATAGAATATAACTTTGTATGGTGTTAAGTGAGTAAGGTTAAGTTATAAATTAAGTAATTGTTCATAACAAAATGTTTTAAAAATGTTGATATTTATTTATGAATTCATTATAATAAAAAAGTTAATTGATTTTCATGTATAAAATAAATTGCATTAATAAATAGATTAATTAAGGACCATTTGCCTTTAATTAACATTTTGGATTTTCACAAATAGGGTGGTATTTTATTCCTTAAACGGGACCAACAGATAAGAAAATCTCAATGCTAAGAAATACTGGATAATTAGAAAAAAAAGTTTTAAAATTAGAGTGAGTAAGCTGTCATTAGTAATTGAAAGTAAAGTTCAACACATGTACATCCAGTTTCAATTGTACACACAAGCTGTACTAACTGGGATAACAGTGTTAGTGGTTGTTTGCTTCGGTGTGGGGGCTTCCTGTCTAGACTGGAGGAGATAGGGTTAATGAAAACTCAGAACCGTCACAGAACACTGTCTGCAGTATCAGTCTATGAAACTGTATGAAACTGACCCTCACCAACCTCGCTGTCACGGAGACATACACAATTGTCCACTGTGTTCAAGCCATCTACACAACGACTTAAGATTTTCCGTTGTGGAATTTCAGTACCCCTCCCCTGACCTCTGATGCACTAACTTTGGGGGAGGAGAACCATTTATGAGATGTTCATAGAATAAATGGTGGTCAACAGTTCAGCACTTTGGCCCGAGGTGTTCTGTATATAGATGACTGCAGCCAGCCACAGAGAAAATGCGTGAGTGTCTGAAGAAGCAGCAGCAGCCACCATGGCCAAGAGAGCACCTGGACGATGTTAATCACTGACTAATATAAACATTTCCCCGGCTGAACATTCGACAGAGCTATTTGCTTCTACACAGCTCACTATCCCTCACCATAATCCTACACACACACTCTAACACCCAATGTACACACTGCGCCTCAAGACGTTCATTTTGCCAACATGTTTCAAACTAGTGTCTGTGAGTTTCAGCACTGTTTAGTCAAACAGTTAATCATGATGGTTACTGGACATCTGTTCTCATACCTCTCACTGTACGCTTTACAAATAGTTATATTATGCAGTCTAAAATACTACTAAGCAAGTAGACAAAATTGTCTAGAAGCTGTACAACAAAACACAACACTATGAGTTTAGAGCGCAACTCAAGCCAAATAACCAATTCAGATACATTAGCCTGAGTTCATGCTCTTAAAGAGTTTTAGTTAACTACATATTGAATTAACTGGGTTGTGACGCACACAAGACGATACACGATATTATGGACCCCTAGTCAAGGTAGTCAAGTATTTTTTGATTAGCTCTGTACGTTCACACCGCCGCCGGTGAGAGCGGCAAAATTCGAATCTTGCCGTAAGATTCTCAAGAGACTCTCTTGCGCTCTGACGTAGATTTTAGAATGCGCGATTTTTAAAAAAACTTTATTTAAAGGAGCCGCAAAGCAAATAAGTACTGAACATAAATCAGTATACTATTTTGTGCATACTGGCCACACGTAGGGTATAAGTTAACCTATTAAAATCTTTTAAATGTGAAAGTAACAAAACACCAACAATTTCAGACACCTTTTTCCATTCGTCGTTCTTTTTATTAATGTCCCTATATGTAAACGGACACGTCGTACAATATCGGGAAACCCGCAACAGAAATAATTAACTTTTCCTCCATTTTGCTAATGTGGTCGGAACCAAAGTTTACATGATTGTTTTCTCTGGTATCCTCTCAGGCGGAGGACTTCTACATTCCGATTGGTTGCCGCTGGTTGCCGCCGAACCGCGTCATAGCTTATTACCATAAAGTTGAATTGATTTCAACTCTTCTCGCAGCTCTCGCCGTCCAAGACGCGCCGCGCCGCCCTCGCCAGAGGTCGCCGCCGGCTCTCATTGAAAATGAATGGCTTCCGGCCAATTTGACGAATTTTTATTTTTGCAGTAATAAAAATAGACCTAAGTGAACTATAGTTTGTATTATAATTCAATGTTAGGCTTCATAGTTTAGAACAGCTGGGACCGGGAACACTTCCCGTAAATCCTGATGTACTTGGTACATCATAAGAAGGATGGCGTCTACGCTAATATTAGTCTCTCTGTCTATCCCGAGGTTTACCGCTGTCCACCGGAACCAGGCCGTATCCAGATCTGATGAAGGACCAGCGCCAGGACCATAGACTGTAAAAAAATATGGACGTAGTATCCGTGACGTCACCCGTAGGTTTCTGAAGAGCATTTTTGAAGCCTAAAGTGGGCGGAGCCGGCCGTCGCCATCTTGGCCTCGCGTCACCGCTCGTCACTCCCGGATAACAGAATATGGGCAAAGAGGTGGAGCTGAGGAGCCTGGCTATCTGAAACCTTGCCCACCTAGCGCGACGTTATGAGGTTAGCTCCATGGTTAGCTCAGGCTTGGGAGCTAATGCTATATGCTACTCACACCAGGTCTGCGACTGCACAGGGGCTCGCGCTACAGTGACACTGACAGTTGATGATTAAAATCAGAATGCCAATTAAAAGGTCCTGTTTTTGCCCTTCGAAATATTATAATAGTTAATAGCTACAATTTTGAAAAATAGCTACAATAATTGTTAATAGCTACAATATAATAGTTAATAGCTACAAGTGAGACTGTGTATCGTGATTCTGTACAGCTATTCTGCTAGTTGAAAATGTATTATGCAGTAACTTTACAATATTACTCCGAGAGTGTGTGTGAGTGTGACCGTGATTATGTGCAAACATGTCACTCTTTTATTACAGTCTATGGTCCGTCAGCGCGGCATCGCTCGTCAAGTTCGTAGAGAGCTTTATTATTCAGTCCATTTTAAATTCTGATTTTGGCCGCATCTCAATTCTCAAATGGGTCAAAACATAGATATATTACCAATGAAGTTCAAGTAACGTTAAATGCGCTAGAGATCCGCACTCATTCAAGGATGTGCATTTATTGCATGGACGGAGAAACACAGACACCTACAGGATTTCATCTGACGGAACATACGCATAATCTGTTCCAGAGCAACGGCACCGCAGAACGAGTGTAGCCTTTATATCTATAGACGGTTTTAAATCTGAAAACTCCAAAAAGCAACGAAATTGTCAGACATCCATTAGTGCATGTTCACAGAGGAAAACAAATACAGCGCTGGTTGTTCTCTCGAACGATACTCGACGACAACGGCGGAATCCAAAGTCGTGGGCGAGGTAATGGGTGTATTAAATTAACGTTATATGAAATAATCCCGAAAAAAAGCACAAACACGGCAGAGATGGCAAGTTCAGCAGCTGGAATTTGCTGAGGTGAAGTGACGGCTAATCGGCTAGCATTGACATCAGCGGGAATCCACCTGTCACTCAAAAGTGGACACACCCTTAATTTTGCAGAACTTTAAATATTAATCAACTAAACGGGTGAGTTATAAAAAAATTCACCCCCCTCACAGTTGTTATGAAGGGCAAAATTAGCTGTATAGACCAAAGCCACAGAGAGAACCAGGCTGTAAACATGTTTTTTTTTCTGCTGTAAAGTTGGGCATTTTAACATGGGGGAGATACAGATTTGACTCCCTTCTGCAGCCAGCCTCAAGCGGCCAGTCGACGAATTGCCGTTTAATTCACTTCCGTGTTGGTTTCAAGAGAGAGACAGGGAGGTTGCCGCTTGGCCAGGACACGACGACGCCGCTGACCTGAAGTGTCAACCAGTCTCTCCTCCTCTCCACTCCGACTTCAACCAACCGGAACTGGACAAATACTCTGATTCATTCTGAACTTTCATACACTGTTCACTCATTGGCCAGAGGAGAACTGGCCCCCGACTGAGCCTGGGTTCTCCCAAGGTTTTTTTCTCCATTCTGTCACCTGATGGAGTTTTGGTTCCTTGCCGCTGTTGCCTTACCTTCTGGATTGCTTAGTTGGGGACATTTAATATTCAACAATATTATAGATCTGCCTTAAAGGTGGATGATGATGAAATTGTTTTGTGTATTTTTTCATGTTATCACTGTGAAGCTGCTTTGATACAATCTGTATTGTAAAAAGCGCTATATAAATACAGGTGACTTGACTTGACTTGACTTGACTATTATGACTTAAAATACATAGGCTATATATTAATAATGAGGCAATAACAATTGGTTCAAATAAAGTATCAAAAGCAAGTAATCATATGGTTTTATTGAACAACACTGTTAAAATACATAATGTAATATACATAATAAAAGCAATAAACTTATGGACATTATGTTAGGGTTAGGGTTGGGTGACAGACATCACCCAACCCAGCGCGTGCCAAAATCGAAATTGCGGATGAGATGTAGAGGTAAATATCTACTGGATAATTAGAATGTTACGTTATAAAAGATTAAAGTTACAAATTTGGTGAAATGGAGCACGTTGCGTTCCCAGATGAACATTATAAGCAACCCAAACTCACAGCATATGCGGAGATGGAGTTTGTTAAAGGGACAGTATGTAGAAGTCGCTATTTCAAAACAATAACAAAGGCATGGCTTGATTATACCGTGGATGAGCATGGAATCATGGGATGCATCTTCACGTCCACAGCCTATGGAAACATCCGACAGGACTGAAATCATGAAATGCAGAAATTATGTTCATAAGTGAGCTAAAGTATTAAAGTTTCATTACTATGGTATGAAGCCGGGGCAGAGAGCCTGGGACATTTTACCTTACTCTTTTTATTATGCTTATGCATACATATTGTACATATTGTATAGGTTACGTTTAACATTCTCCTCCTGAAATGAAAGCTTTAGCATAAGTTCTGCCGGGAAGACTCAATTACTACGTCGACTTTTGCTTCACTTCTATCCAATCATATTCTTATGTTCACTGTATAAAAGCTCGGTACTTACACATGTTTGAGTTTGCAGATACTGAAGCGACGATTACCCCCATCCTCCCCACCACCACCAGGATGGTCCTGTCCATACCTCCCGGGGGGGTCGGCTGCGCCCCTGCCTTCATCTTCAGGCAGGAATTGCAGATCCGATACCCTCGGATTATGCACTACGGACGGGGCCTACGCCAAATGACTTTGTATATTATCAGCTTGCTGAGCTGTCAATAAATGTACGATTTTTGAAATAATTCTCTTGAGTCTTTCTGGAAGAACTACAATATTCGACTGCTTTACGGCATACCTCACTTCCCCCACTTTCCATAAATTCAGACGTGAGAACCCAAATAGCGTTTGTTTGCCAGCTGGTATAGCGTCTGTATGTTGTTGCCATGGCCGAAGCAGCAACTAAACCGAAGGAGGCAAAGGTTTTGTCGGAGGAGACTAGGAAGAGAAAAAGGGAGAGTGATAAAATCAAAGTCCGGATGAGGATCAATATTGGTCCAGCGTGAGCTCGCTGGCGTGAGCTACAGGAGGAGGAGGGGCCGATGCTGACTTGGCCGTCATGCTGTCGGACTAGTAATAGCTACATGATTAGACGAACAAAATCATCTTTTAGGATAACTATCCTAATAACTGCAGGCTGATAGTCATGTTTGTTTATTTATTTATTTTTCTGGTGAAAGTGTCTTGCTATAATGCAAATCGATTTTTCAAATTTGCAGATTCATCTATGTTGCTTAATATTATAATATTGACGATATATGGCTATTACCTACCACACAAACATTGAATTTAATTAGCATAACCATTATGTAATGGATATCCATTATCCATTATGTACAACAGTAGCCAATATGCTACTATAATGACGCTGGCTTGTAAACGTTAGCTACGCAATCTTTTGGCGTTGAAATGAAATTGTAATTCATATGACATGCTGACATATATGCCACTGTACCTGGGATGAAGACATTTCACACGCAACGCAGGCAGTCTGCCCAAGACGTGAGAACTCATGCAGAGTTCGGGGGTATCGGCTTGTCAACAAATGCACGTATTTCCCCTGGTGTAACCATGACAGATTTTGCGACAGTAGTAGAAGACAATACTGTTTACTAACTGTAGGGGGACACCGACAGCAAAAGGTACTTGGTGTTGCTTTAACTGAATACTTTTGTGGATACTTACCTGTTGTGTTTGATTGTAACGTTACCTGTTGAGGAGAAAAAAGTGATAAATGATGATATTGTTTGCATACCTGTTGAAGAACTATGAAAGAACAGTGTATATTATTTTAATGTTTAAAAACAGTAAATTGTTACATTGTTTTTATACCACCAGAGAAAAAGCTTTGTGTGGGCTTTTATTTTTATTTTTTATTATCTCCCCTTTTCAGAGCACAAGTAAACAAGTAGCAGTCTCAGTCACAGTCCTGTCAGACCCAAGCTTACCACTGTCTTTTTGTCACACAGTATCATTAAGATGCAGAAAAGAAAGAGGCAGGAGAAGATTGACACCTTTTTCAAGAGAAATCCTGTAAGTGAAGTTGAAAGTTGAAAAATGTTGGCATTAAACAACAGTAGCCTATTACCATTAGATATGGTTTGCATTTATTTCATGATATTACTTTTCAATATTCACTGAGGTTTGCTAGTGCCACAGCTGTAGCTGTTGACCCTATTCCTTTACCACTGCCCATTATTACCACAATGTTAGGAGAGGAAGTTGCTGGAGGCATCAGTTTTAGAGAGAGCACAGGAAGGTTCACAGGTGAGCAATGAAATGAATGTTAGAGTTTGTGAAAGAGGTCTATGAAGGAAGAGAGGCCATGTGTGTGTGTGTTTGTGTCATGGGTGGTGCTTATTTCCATCCCAGGTGCACGCGTGTGTCTGGTGTGTTTATATCAAATTCACAATTTAATTTCAAACGTTTTGATTAGGGTGTATGTGAGGATGTCGCCAGGAGTGAGGAAGACAGAGATGAAGAGGGAGGAAAGGCCCGACACGAAGCAGGCAGACAAGAAGCAGACAGACCAGAAAAAGGCAGACCAGAAGAAGGTAGACCAGAAGCAGACAGACAAGAAGCAGGCAGACAAGAAGAAC
The DNA here is from genome assembly GCF_949152265.1 of Phoxinus phoxinus. NCBI lineage: Eukaryota > Metazoa > Chordata > Actinopteri > Cypriniformes > Leuciscidae > Phoxinus > Phoxinus phoxinus. Next base: position 13,329,494 of record NC_136883.1, read on the forward strand.
AGAGTGAGAAAGAGGTCAGAGAGGATAAGGATGAAGATGAAATGGTAGAGAGAGTAGCAGAGAACTCAGACGTGGCTGTTACTTGCCATCAGTCCAGTAAGCCCAATCAACCAGATCCAAAATTAATTGCTAAACAGTCCTTGCCCAAATATACTCTGAGTTTTCAAACTCGGTGGTACCAGAAATGTCCATGGCTCCATGTGAGTCCTGGTGTTGAGGGTGTATTGTGCTTTTACTGCTCCAAAGCCTTTAACTCTGAGACATCACCTCTTGCCAAGAATCATATGCTGATGATTCATCTGCTGTCGAGCACCAGGGAGCGATGTTGGGCCGGCATGAAGAGGAGATCTCCGCCGCGAGACAGGCCGTCGAGTCTCTGGCCTCACAGGTATCGTGCCTCTCCTCGCGACTTCATCAGTTTCATCAAGACACTCCAGTCACTCAGGATCTTCGTGAGAGATCGGAACCACGGATCAACAACCCCCCATGCTACTCGGGTGAGCCGACCCAATGTCGCGCCTTTCTGACTCAATGTGAGGTTGTCTTTGCCCTTCAGCCTTCGACCTATGCTTCTGACCGAGCCAGAGTCGCCTTCGTCATTTCTCTCCTAGTGGAAGGGCTCGTGAATGGGGAGCAGCTCACTGGGAGACTGAGGCGGACTCTGTGTTTAACTTTTCCCAGTTCAAGACCGAGATGATCCGGGTCTTTGACCGTTCGGCCTATGGAGAGGAGGCTTCTCGAGTTCTCTCCTTGTTGCGCCAGGGGAGGCGCTCTGTTGCGGATTTCTCTATTGAGTTTCACACTCTGGCTGCTACTTGTGGCTGGAACGAACCGGCGCTAGTGGCCCGCTTTCAGGAGGGAATTAATCCTGAGCTCAGGGATGAGATCCTTGCCCGCGAGTCGCCGACTCGTCTGGATCCCTTAATCGACCTGGCCATTCGGATAGAGAAGCGTTTCGTTTTGCGCCACCGGGCCTGCAGTCTGGAATCCTCCCTATTCTCCTCTCCACCTGTCGTCGCTTCTCCACCCCCTACTGGCCCGGAGCCGGAGGCTATGCAGATCGGAGGATTGCGCATATCATCAAGGGAGCGGGAGCGGAGAATATCTAACCGCCTATGCATGTACTGTGCTTCCTCTAATCACTTTTTCAACGTGTGCCCGGTAAAAGCCAGGGCTCGCCAGTAAACGGAGGGCTACTGGCGAGCACTTCCTCCAGGGACTCTCCATCGAGGTCAAGTACCACTCTTTCTTTCACTCTCTGCTGGTCCGGTTCCTCGGTCACTGGCTCCGCCCTTATTGACTCTGGGGCTGAGGGGAATTTCCTCGACGAGACGTGGGCTCAAGAGCAAGGTATTCCCCTCATAGACTTAAGAGACTCCCCCTCCCCTTTTGCCTTAGATGGCAGTTCCCTTCCTAGGATCCGGAGGAAGACCATTCCTCTCTCACTCACTGTCTCGGGGAACCACCGAGAGACTATTTCTTTTTTTCTTTTTTGCTCCCCCTTTAGTCCAGTAGTGTTAGGTCACCCATGGCTAGTTCAGCATAACCCCCACTTTAACTGGTCTAATAATTCTGTTCTGTCGTGGAAACTGTCTTGTCATGTTGAATGTTTAACCTCTGCCATTCCTCCTGTTTCTTCTGTAGAAACAGGAGGAATGGCAGAGGTTAAATGGCAGCGCTCGAGAACTACCTTTCAGAATCTCTCAACGCAGGCACTATTGTGCATTCTTCGTCTCCAGCCGGCGCCGGTTTCTTTTTTGTGAAAAAGAAAGACGGCTCTTTGCGTCCCTGTATAGACTATCGGGGGCTGAATGACATCACCGTTAAGAATCGCTATCCCTTGCCGCTGATGTCCTCAGCCTTTGAACTATTGCAGGGAGCAAAGATTTTCACTAAACTCGACCTCCGAAACGCTTACCATCTCCTCCGCATCAAGGAGGGTGACGAGTGGAAGACCGCTTTTAACACGCCCCTTGGTCACTTCGAATATCGGGTTTTACAGTTCGGCCTGGTCAACGCACCGGCCATTTTTCAAGCCCTTGTCAATGACGTACTCCGGGATATGCTCAATATATTCGTCTTCGTATATCTCGATGACATTTTGATTTTCTCACCCACTCTCCAAGTGCACGTCCAACACGTCCGCCGAGTTCTCCAGCGTTTACTGGAGAATCGACTCTTCGTTAAAGCGGAGAAGTGTTCGTTTCAAGCTCCCTCTGTAACGTTTCTCGGATCGGTCATTTCCGCGGAGGGGGTCAGTATGGATCCCACTAAGGTCCAGGCGGTGATTGATTGGCCCATTCCTGACTCTCGTGTCGCACTACAACGATTCCTTGGTTTCGCTAATTTTTACCGCAGATTTATACTCAACTTTAGTCAGGTGGCTGCTCCTCTCACCGCCTTGACCTCGGTCAAGTCCAAATTCCAGTGGTCTGTTCCTGCTCAGCGCGCTTTCGATTTCCTTAAGACTCTTTTCACTACCACTCCCATTCTGCTTACTCCCGACGTCACGAGACAGTTTATCGTCGAGGTCGACGCTTCTGAGGTGGGGGTCGGGGCTGTCCTTTCTCAACGCTCATCAGCCGACGAGAAGGTACACCCCTGCGCTTTTTTTTCACATCGGCTCTCGCCCGCTGAGCGCAACTATGACGTCGGGAACCGCGAGTTGCTCGCCATACGTCTGGCTTTGGGGGAGTGGCGTCAATGGCTAGAGGGATCCCCGATCCCTTTTATAGTTTGGACAGATCATAGGAATCTAGAATATATTCGCTCTGCCAAGAGACTAAACGCACGCCAGGCCCGTTGGGCCCTGTTTTTCACGCGTTTCGATTTCACTATCTCTTTTCGTCCCTGATCTTAGAACGTTAAACCAGACGCTCTCTCTCGCCTATTCGATTCCTCAACTCCCTCCACTGCTCAGGAGGAGATTATTCCCTCCACCTGTGTTGTGGTTGCGGCGGTCTGGGGAATCGAGAGGCTAGTTAAACGCGCCCTTGTCCGCGCTACCGTTCCGCGCAACTGTCCTAGACATCTCCTGTTTGTCCCTGTCTCTGCACGTCTCGCTACCCTCCGCTGGGGTCACTCCTCTAAATTGTCAGCCCATCCCGGCGTACGGGGCACTCTCACCACAATCCGCCAACGCTTTTGGTGGCCCACTTTGGAACTTGACGCGCGTCGTTTTGTCGCCGCCTGTGAGGTTTGTGCCCAAACTAAGTCCGGGAATTCCTCCCCGGCCGGCTTGCTTCGTCCCTTACCGGTTCCGTCTCGCCCTTGGTCTCACATCGGGCTCGATTTCATCACTGGTCTTCCTCCGTCCGCTGGGAACACGGTTATTCTTAACTGTTGTGGACCGTTTTTCTAAATCGGCGCACTTCATTCCGCTCGCTAAACTCCCCTCAGCTAAAGAGACTGCTCAGATCATGGTTGATCATGTCTTCAAGTTACACGGCTTACCCACTGATGTGGTATCTGATAGGGGACCACAATTCGCCTCTCTGTTTTGGAGAGAGTTCTGTCACCTAATCGGCGCTTCCGCTAGCCTCTCGTCCGGGTTTCACCCTCAAACCAATGGTCAGGCTGAACGGGCCAATCAAATCGTTGCCCGCATCCTCCACAGTCTAGCTCACTGCAATCCTTCGTCATGGTCTGAGCAACTCGCTTGGGCAGAATATGCGCACAACTCACTTCCTACGTCTGCCACGGGTCTCTCACCCTTTCACTGCTGTTTGGGTTATCAACCTCCGCTGTTTGCCTCACAAGATTCGGTGTCTAACGTTCCGTCCGTACAAGCGTTTATTAACCGCTGTAAGCGCACTTGGAGAAGCGTGAGATCTGCACTTTGTCGCTCGAGGAGACGCATGAGCATCAACGCCAACAAGCGTCGCGTAAAGAGCCCTCGCTACATTTGTGGCCAAAAGGTGTGGCTCTCCACGTCCAATTTACCACTCCAGTCTGAGTCCCGCAAACTGGCGCCTCGTTTTGTCGGCCCGTTCCGTATCGTCAAGGTCGTCAATCCAGTTGCGGTTAAACTTTCTCTTCCCCCTAATCTTCGTCGTGTCCACCCGGTTTTCCACGTATCCTGTATTAAACCTACTCTGCGCACGCCCTCACGTCCATCTATTCCTCCTGTTCGCGTTGAGGGATCCCCCATTTATAAGGTCCGTAAGCTTCTAGATATGCGCCGCCGGGGTCGTGGTCATCAGTTTTTAGTAGACTGGAAGGGGTACGGTCCTGAGGAGAGAAGCTGGGTCCCGGCCCGGGACATCATGGACCCTTCGCTCATCGATGATTTCCTCCGTTCTCGCCAGCCTCCTCCCTCGGGAGCACCAGGGGGCGCTCGTTAAGGGGGGGGTACTGTCATGATCCCGTCTCTCTTTCTCTTTCCTCTGTCTCCCCCTTCTGGTCACACACTCATACACACGGACATTCACGCTGATTGCCACATTTAGACTTAGACTTCTCTTTATTAATCCTTTGGGATGACTCCCACAAGGAAATTGTAAATTCCAGCTGCAGTTTTTAGAAAAGAGGAAAGAGAATAGTAGAGAAGAAAAGAAAGATAAGTAAAAGCAAAATAACATTTACATACATATAACATTTCATAACCATAAATAAATAAATTATTTTAAAAAGTGTCAGTGTTGAGTCCAGTATTATAGTGACCAGGTATAATGTAAAGTCCAGGTGTGTATATATATGTGTGTGTGTGTATGTGTATGTATATGTATTGTCCTCTCTGCCCTATTTCCTCCTCCCCCCAAGTGAGGAGTTATAGAGTCTGATGGCATGAGGGACAAAGGAGTCCTTAAGTCTGTTAGTCCGGCACTTGGGAAGGAGCAGCCTTCCACTGAACCGGCTCCTCTGAGTGCTGATGATGGTGTGCAGAGGGTGGCGGGCATTGTCAATAATGTCCAACAGTTTGTCCAGTGTCTTCCTCTCTGCCACCATCACCAGTGTGTCCAGCTTCATACCGATCACAGATCCGGCCCGCCTGATCAGTTTATCCAGCCTGTGGGTGTCCTTCTTGGATATGCTGCCCCCCCAGCACACCACAGTGTAGAAGAGGACACTGGTGACCACAGACTGGTAAAACATGCACAGCAGTTTGCTGCAGATGTTAAAAGAGCGCAGTCTCCTCAGGAAGTACAGCCTGCTCTGTGTCTTCCTGTATAGGTGGCTTGTGTGTATTGTCCAGTCCAGTTTGTTATCCAGCCACACTCCGAGGTATTTGTATGATTTACGCACACATCTCTCTCTCATCAGTTCCAGCTGTATTCACTCGCCACTCATTACCGTACCCTCCTTTCCACACCTGTTCTCTCTTTCCTTAATTATGTCTGCTCCTTTTTAGCCTTGCTTTTCCCCAGTCTCTCTGCCAGATTATTTCATGAGATACCTGTATCATATCTATGCGTGCTTACCTCTCGTTCCTGTCTTGTTTTGTCCTGTGCGCGCAGTATGTGTTTGCGCTTCACCAAGTACCTGTTTGCTAAAGATGTGCTTTTGCAGATAGCTGTCTAGCACCTGCTTTTATCTACTGCTACAACCATCTCCTGTGAGTACCTGAGCTGGCTGGCGCTCGAACAGTATCCTCCTCCACCTGAGACGTTCTGCTGTCTGGACGGAAGATATTGTTTACTGTCTACCTGCATTTGCGGAGGATCTTTTGTTGTACTGAACTTTATTGAACTTCTGTTTGCTTACCTCCGGACAGTCCTTTCTGTTAATAAAAGACTGTTCTGCTGCATTTCGCTTTTGGGTCATCCTTCCCAATCATCACATTATTAAAGTATTTCTGATTCTTTAGCAAGTCTACTGTTGTGTATTTTCACTACAGAGTTTTGACTTATTTTCTGTGTTCCGAGTGTGTTTTTATACTTTTCTAGTATCACTCATTTAAATGGGAAGCTTTTTATATCTTGTATGTGTAACGGGCGTGCGTTGTCCTTTAACAGTTTTATGTTAGGTTGGATGCACGTCCATTAACCCTTGTATATTCTGCGTTGTGTACTTGTTGTGCTGAATGCAGAAAAGACCCAAACCACGACCAACTGCTGGTTGCTCTTTTAATGAAGGCGGAACAGCGGATTTGTCTGTACAAATCAACAAAAAAACACATAAATCTCCGTCACATGCAGTCTCCTCCACACAGCACACAAATCTCAAGCTCCTCCTCTCAGCTAGTCTGGCGCAAACTGCACATACATACACAACTGATAAAACTTTTAGTATTATCAGCAAAAATACTTTTAAATAAAAATGTGAAAATTAACTAAACAAATAATATAATGCTCAATGTAATTGACAACATGAATTTCTTTTACATGCTTAATACAACCAATGTATGCCAGATGAATTATAATGAACATTATACACATACCTGTACAAATCAACAAAAAAACACATAAATCTCCATCACATGCAGTCTCCTCCACACAGCACACAAATCTCAAGCTCCTGTTAGCAGATAAACATACAGAAAACCTTGTAGACTAGCACGTGGAAACATTAGAGTCTACTTTAAAGCTTGCAAAAAGTTTACAAGGTTTATATTCAATTGACACATTAACTGCATGTTGACAACCTCAAAAATAGCATTTATACATAACATAAAACAAGGTTTGCATCGTTCAAAAACCGAAATAAGTGTTTAAAACTGACGAGCAAAATAATACATTACCTCCTCTCAGCTAGTCTGGCGCAAACTGAGAGAAGCGCGCGTGAATGACGCACAAAGCCTGCGATGTCTTAAAGTGCCGGTACAGGTATTAACCCTCTGGGGACCAAAAACGCGCCGGCGCGTTTTGCTCGTGTTTTTTTTTAGCAATGCAAAATAAACTCAAAATGCTCTGTTAATTTTGATCTTTCATTTTCGTGTTATACATCAATCGATCCTGTTCAGTTTAAATTTTTTTTCTGTATACTCACAATAAAAATAAAGTGTTTTGCCAAATAAAGAAAAAATAACATGATGCGAGTTCTGCACTCTTTCTGTCAATGAACTCCAATTTGAAACGCGTTAGAAAATTATCTGTAACTCCGCGAAACTGCAGTCAAACAGGCAAACATACCCACGGGCATAAAGCTTTAGATCGCATCTTTTAAATGAAGTAATTTATATAAAAAAACAAATATTCTCAGTTTCTGTAATCTGTATGAAAAGAGAGCGATTCCAGTCGAGCTCATTACGAGCTCATTGACTTTAATTCGTTCACGCCTACTCACGGAGCGCGCTATTTACAAGATAATGTGTTAAGCCATCTATGCAAAACAGGTAAACACCCCCAAGCAAATGCTTTAAGTTACATTTACATTTATTCATTTAGCAGACGCTTTTATCCAAAGCGACTTACAAATGAGAAACAATAGAAGCAATTAAACTAGCAGTAGGACAACAGTATGTAAGTGCTATAACCCTTCACAGTACAAATCAAAAGTTTTTTTTTTTTTTTTTTTTTTTTTCAGAATAGAAAAGAAAGTGTTAGTGTTAGTGTTAGTAGTACTGGATCAAGTGCTCAAGTGCTGCCGAAAAAGATACGTCTTCAGCAGTTTCTTAAAGATGGCTACAGACTCAGCAGCTCTGGCTGAGTTAGGCAGATCATTCCACCAGCAGGGAACAGTCATGGTGAAGGTCCGAGAGAGAGATTTCGTGCCTCTTTGAGATGGCACCACCAGACGCCGCTCACTTGCAGAGCGCAAGTTTCTGGACGGCACATAAGTCTGAATTAATGAGTTCAGGTACAGGGGAGCAGTGCCAGTGGTTGTTCTGTAGGCAAACGTCAGTGACTTGAATTTGATGCGAGCGGCAACCGGCAACCAGTGCAATTTCGTGAGGAGAGGAGTGACGTGTGCTCTCTTCGGCTCGTTGAAGACCACTCTAGCTGCAGCATTCTGGATCAGTTGCAGAGGTTTGACAGTGCAAGCTGGGAGACCAGCCAGGAGAGCATTACAATAGTCCAATCTGGAAAGAACAAGCGCCTGAACAAGGAGTTGTGTAGCATGCTCTGATAGGAAAGGCCTGATCCTTCTGATGTTGTACAAGGCAAATCTGCATGACCGGGCAGTGCTAGCGATGTGGTCTGTGAAATTCAATTGGTCATCAATTACAACTCCAAGGTTCCTGGCTGATCTTGATGGAGTTATGGATGACGAGCCTAGCTGGATGGTGAAGTTGTGATTAAGTGCTGGGTTAGCCGGGATTACAAGTAGCTCTGTCTTCGCAAGGTTTAGTTGAAGGTGGTGGTCCTTCATCCAGCCAGAAATGTCTGTCAGGCAGGCTGAGATGCGAGCGGCTACCGTCGGATCATCAGGCTGGAATGAGAGGTAGAGTTGTGTGTCATCAGCGTAGCAGTGGTAGGAAAAGCCATGTTTTTGAATCACAGATCCTAGTGATGTCATGTAGATGGAGAAGAGAAGTGGTCCAAGCACTGAGCCCTGAGGCACACCAGTGGCTAGATGTTGGGTCTTAGACACCTCACCCCTCCACGACACCCTAAAGGACCTACCCGAGAGATAAGACTTGAACCACTGGAGTGCAGTTCCCGAGATGCCCTTCATCTTTAGGATAGACAGGAGGATCTGGTGGTTAACTGTGTCAAAGGCAGCAGACAGATCCAGCAGGATGAGAACTGAGGACTTGGAAGCTGCCCTTGCCAATCTCAGAGCTTCAATTACTGAGAGCAGAGCAGTCTCAGTCGAGTGTCCCCTTTTGAAGCCAGACTGATTGTTGTCCAAGAGGTTGTTCTGCGTAAGAAAGGAGGAGATCTGGTTGAAAACAACTCGTTCAAGTGTTTTTGCGACGAATGGAAGAAGGGATACCGGTCTGTAATTCTCTAGATGTGCTGGATTTAGAGTGGGTTTCTTAAGCAGTGGGGTTACCCGAGCCTGCTTGAAAGCTGTGGGAAATGTGCCAGTGTGAAGAGATGTGTTTATGATGTGTGTGAGTGTGGGTATAACAGAAGTAGAAATAGCTTGAAGTAGGTTAGTGGGAATAGGATCAAGCGGACAGGTAGTAGGGCGATTGGAAAGGAGGAGTTTAGAGACTTCGGTCTCTGAAAGCAAGGAGAAAGAGGGTAGGATGTGTGTGTTAGCTGGTAAACTGTGTGTGTTAATTTGTGGATTAGTAAATTGGCCGCTGATGGTGGTAGTTTTGTTTATGAAGAATGTGGCAAAATCATCAGCTGTTTGGGTTGATGAAGGAGGAGGAGGAGGAGGGTTAAGAAGGGAGGAGAAGGTTTTGAAAAGCATGCGAGAGTCAGAAGAATTGTTAATTTTGTTGTGATAGTAAGTCATTTTAGCAGTAGATATGTTAGCAGAGAAGGAAGAGAGGAGGGATTGATAAAGACCAAGGTCAGTATGATCTTTGGATTTGCGCCACTTCCTCTCTGCACCCCTGAGTTTAGCACGATGTTCACGGAGAACATCAGATAACCAGGGGGCAGAGGGAGAGGCGCGGGCTGGCCTGGAGGAAAGGGGGCAGAAATTGTCCAAGCAGGATGTTAGAGTGGAGAAAAGAGTATCAGTTGCACTGTTAGTATCTAGTGCTGAGAGCTGGTCTGGTGGAGGAAGTGTGGACGAGACCAAAGAGGATAGACGAGAGGGTGAGAGTGAGCGTAGGTTACGCCGAAAGGTGACCTGTGGAGGAGTGCATGTTGTGTTCTGGGGCAGGTTGAGGTTGAGAGTGAGGAGGAAGTGATCTGAGGTGTGCAGTGGAGTGACAAGAGCATGGTCAGTGGAGCAGTAGCGTGTGTAAATAAGGTCCAATTTGTTACCTGATTTGTGAGTAGCAGCAGTCGATACTCGTTTGAGATCGAATGAGGCAAGCAGAGTGTGGAAATCAGCAGCTTGAGGTTTTTCAAGGTGGATGTTGAAGTCTCCAAGAACTATGAGAGGAGTGCCATCCTCTGGGAAGGATGAAAGTAGCACATCAAGGTCCTCTAAGAAACTGCCAAGCTGACCTGGGGGACGATAGACAACTACACAATGGATTTTAATAGGACTAGTGATGGTAATAGAATGGGATTCAAATGAGTTGTTGTTACACAGAGGTGGTAAAGTATTAAATTTCCAATCGTTTGAGATGAGCAGACCGGTACCTCCACCCCTTCCAGTCAGACGAGGGGTGTGTGAGAAAGTGAAGTTAGTGGAGAGGGCAGCCGGTGTGGCAGTGTCCTCAGGTCTGATCCAGGTCTCAGTCAGGGCCAGAAGGCTGAGACCTGAATGACTAGAAATAGATGTAATGAAATCAGCTTTGTTAACTGCGGACTGGCAATTCCAGAGACCAATAGGAAAAGAGAAGATAGTACTAGAATACATGGGAAGGGTACGCAGGTTGTTAGGATTGTGGCGCCTCCGTCGTGTGACATTGGATTTACGAATGTTAGTAATAGTAGGGATTGTAAAACACATGGTGTAAAAACTCACAAACAGAAAGATCAGGTGAAAGTTGAGTAGAAGAGAGAGAAAATAACAAGATGATAAAACAAACAGCGAGAAAGTAATACTCAAGTGCCTTGTCGGTGTCCTTGCTCGGTGGAGTCGCACAGGTAGAGTCGTTGGTCTTTACACTCTTCGGTCTTCACACGATGAGGGCTTCACGCCGCCGCGACCGCTGCCGCGGAGCACTAAACCTATTTATACACGCCTAACACCTGATTGTTGAATACAGCTGGCCACTCCCCGCAGCGAAACTCAAGTCACGACCCAAACAAATGCCACGTGCGCTCGCGTTTTGCCCGAGTAAAACACACTAAACAATTTCATCATTCATCATTCAAGTTTCATCATTCAGTCACCTGCTCTCTTGTCGATTCTGAGGATTCTGATTGGCTTGCATGGCTTTATCCTTCTCCCTACTCTGCCGCCCATAGGTTTGGCATAGTTATGATGGCGCTCGACAGCGTATTTATGCGGGTTGTGTGCACGATGTTATTATTGAAAACGGAGGGGGGGAAATATTAGTTTCTCTAAATACCCGGCTATGTGTAAATGTGGCCTTAGAGAGAAATGCACCTTTCATACGCATTACATAATCAGAATGTATTAGCTTTTGATTCTAATTTGTTCGTTTTAAAGTGGACATTTAAGCTTTATTTAGTTTCTTATTTATTTAATTATATATTTAGTTTCAGTTCTCGCGCTCCAGTTCACGGAGATCATGAAAGCGCGCATGATTGTTTTATTTTATTTTACAAAAGCACAACGTTTTCTTGTTATTGTGAGTTAACACAAATAAAAGTAGTTGTGAATAATGTATTATTTTCTGTATGACCAGAAATGATAAGAGTAGGCTATTTTAAGTTGTTTCCACTGTTGATAGGAAAATGCAAGTGTTCACGTCCACGGCTCCGTGCCATGTAGTGCGCGCTCCACACTCCACACAAACCCTTGGATATGCGTCAAAATCTTGTGTTTATTTGTGATAATCTTAGCCCTGTATTATTATTGTCTAACCCGTATTATGAATGACATTTGACGAATTGCTTTGTTCCTTTTTTGGATAAAAGCGTCTCTAAATATGTAGCCTAATAAATGTTTTAATGATGATAATTATTATTATTATTTGCGTACACGGATCCCAAACACACCGCATCTTCTAAGTCAGGTGACTGTTAATGCGCAAAAACTGTTTCCATTGCAGTATTGCTAAATATTCCTTTTTGCACAGTTCGTCGGAAGATTTGTGTGCTTTGCAAAGGACAGCTTGGTAAAAGGCAGGACACACCTTGGAAATGCCAGGCATGTAATGTTCACTTGTGTCTTCAGTTGAACATTTAATTCCTCCACATAGAGGAATTACAATAAAACAGATTGAAAAACAAAACCTTTGAATCTCTTTGTTTAGGCTGATGGGCCTTTAGCCATTGAGGGAGTGTCTTGTCACACCCCGGGTCTGAATCTCATTAATATTGATGGCCCATTACCACTAATGTAAGAGGGCGGAATGAACAGCACAGACACGCGCTGTACAGCTGTGGTAAACAGCACGTGTCTGTGCAGTTCATTCATTCACACACAGACACGCGATTCATATTTAAACAGTCTTTTTGTGGTTTACAGAAATTATTGCATATTGCGATTAGAACAAAGCATATAAGAATAAAGAACTTAGCCTACCTATTCCTCAGCTGGATCTGTTGCTCCTTGAAGTGAAACAAACCAGCACTGAGGTATTCCCAGGATTTTTATTATGATAATATTATTCCTCACAGCATAGCAAGACCATGTAAAGTACATGAGTCTGATTAAACACGGTGTGTTTTATCCAGCTGATGTGGGCATTGCATGTATGTATTGCCTCAGATCATTTGCGTTTGAATAGCGCGCGGTCTCCCTGGGTGTAGTCATATTAACACTTGATGAGCTATAATGAGAACGACTGAAATCTCTCTCTTTTCATACAGATTACATAAATAGAGAATATTTGTTTTTTTATATAAATGACTTAATTTAAAAGAAGAGAATTCAAGCTTCATGCCTGTGTGCCTGTATGCCGGAATGATGTGTTTCAGAATGGACTTCACTGACAGAGAGAAGGCAGAACTCGCATCATGTTTATTTTTCTTTATTTGGCAAAAAACACAACACTTTGTTTTTATTGTGAGTATACACAAAAAAAAGACAGCAACAGACACCGGCTCAGGAACAGCAACAGACACCGGCTCAGGAACAGCAACAGACACCGGCTCAGGAACAGCAACAGCATCAGACACCGGCTCAGGAACAGACACTCAACAGGATCGAATGATGTATAACACTTATATGTAAGATCAAAATCAACAGAGTATTTTGATTCTCTTTTGCACTGATAAGAAAAAAAAAGCGAGCTGGTATCGCCGGCGATACCGCCGACCCCAGGGGGTTAAAGCAACTTCTCTACAAAAGAGTAATTTATCTTAATACAAAAGAGTATTTCACTGATCATTTCATACAATTAAACAACCCGCTTTGACAAAGGGCAAAAACTCACGTGCAGTGTGCTGCAATGGTAACTCAGTGTCAACCACTCATCCAATCAAACCTTATCAGCATTAAGGCATTTAGACACGTCTAAAACAAACCAACTACATAGAGACAACAAATTGATTACACACACCTTGTCACGGCAGATAGCAGAGAATTGGGTGGATCCAAATGCAGCAACATGATAGTCAGGGCAATCCAAATTGTCGTCGTCCATGCAAGAGTCGTAGTCCAAATAATCAGATTCGTAGTCATCCATCTCAGTGTCGAAAACCATTTAATCAAACAGATACAAATAAACAAAACAAGCAAGAACAAAAACGAGAACAGACTAGAAACAGACCTTGGCGTTGACGTGTGACATACCATACAATGACTCCATGACATGAACTAACACAGACAGGGTTTTTATACACACAGAACTAACAGGATGATGCTGAGTGCAATTAACAGATGATGAGTGCAGACAAAGGATTATGGGAATTGCAGTTCATGATGAGTGGGTGACGATATGGGGAAGAGACCTCTAGTGGACACCCAGGGAACCACACACAAGACACTGTGACACACCTGGCCCATTTAAATCAACATCATTGTCACTCAAAATCGCTGGATCTTGGCCAACAGGTCAAAATGATCACAAAACATCATAAATGAGTAGGGCTGCACGATTATGGCCAAAATGATAATCCCGATTATTTTGATCAATATTGAGATCACGATTAATTATCACGATTATTTGTTGATTTGAACTAAAACTAATTTTATTGTCTAATTATAACTGCTTTCACATCCATATTGTGCTACATTTCCTGCTAATGTACTCATATGTGCATCACCATTATTATTATATATCATTATTATTATATACATTATTACAACATTATTATTATATATCTCCTTAAAGAATAAATACAAATAAATAATTTATTATTATTTTATATTGTATTTATATTTTATATACATTGTATTTATAATTAATATTAGGATAGACTAGAGATATTATCTTTTTTTATAATTATTATTACCTATTATTACATGGCTTGGTTAAATTCTAATGTAGAATGCGGTCTGTTACAGATGGTACTCAACCAGAATACGACTTTTACCAAATTGCGGGTGTGTATTTGCTGCCTTTGACCGCTAAGAGGCGCTACAATCGCAGACTTTGAAAAGTGTCAGTTTATTCTCTCTATTGCGTAATCTGCCGCCGCGCCGCGGCTCATTGAGAGTGATTGAAAGGCTACTAGCAGATCAATTCAAGTGAAACATGTAGTTAAACGAATTCATAATCACAAGACTGAAATTAAATGTAATACATTTAATAAATAATGAAAACATTTCAACACAAAACATTGCAATAGAAAAATATTAGGCTACATCAATGAGGCTTTCCAAGAGCATAAGGCGTGATGTTAACAGCGGTCCGATGATAGCCAGTGTTGTAATGTAACAAATACTTCGTTACTGTACTTAAGTAGAAATTTCACGTATCTGTACTTTACTTCGCTATTTAAATTAATGTCAACTTTAACTCCACTACATTTCCTTGATAAAATGTATACTTTTACTCCGCTATATTTCCACTAAGCATCTTCGTTACTCGCTACTACAAAATAAAATCAGAAGAAATGTGGTTTGAGGTTTGGCGAATCACTGCTCCTAGATTGCATTACGCACACTCTATTTCAGCGTAATGCTTGTTTGTTGCCAAAGGAGGAGGATGCAAAACTGAACCCGCCATGGAAGCGCGAGCCGCGGCCGCACGCGAATCCCAACGCAACGCTTCACGAGATAAGATGCAAGTGGCTAAACTAAACCGCTGATTTACGATAGAAGTTTTAAACGACCGACATAAATAATCAGTTTGCAAAGACTGTAATCAAAGCTCAGCTTCGGGAAGGGGAGATTTATAGGTAAAGATAAAGAGACGGAGAGAAGAAGAACGAGAGATGGAGATGAGAGAGGGGAGCAGGTAGAGCAATAGCCTTTTGCATACTGTGCCCAGAATGAGAATAACTTTATTACAATGGATTCCTATTTAACAGAGATATACATATGTTTTTTGCCAATGACAGTGGAAAAATAATATGCCCCCGAACCCCCTAGCAAGATCACTTTTGGGACCTCTGTATTTATAAAACCCTGTGTACGGCTATTGCACTGAATATAAAATTATATTTTTGAAAAATACAATGAATTATAAGGCTGTACAGAACAGTGCACTATTGCAGACTTATATACTGAGGGTTTAATTATATTATTTTAATATAGTCAGTCGGGACCTAAAGTGGGCCGGACTAAGGCATGAAACTCCAGGGCTAAAAAATTATTTTTTCTTAGTAGAGCAGCTAACTTAAGGTACATGCAGTGGGAGATAAACGATAACACAAGTACAGTACAGGCTACAAAACACAAACAACAGCAGGTTGTACCAGTTAATAGTATGCCTATAAGAAATCCACAATAAAGTTCACAATCAAAGTTAACCCCTTGCTTAAAAAAAAAAAAAACACTTTTTTACTTTTACTTAAAATACTTAAAGGGTTAGTTCACCCAAAAATAATGTCATTAATGACTCACCCTCATGTCGTTCTAAGCCCGTAAGACCTCCGTTCATCTTCGGAACACAGTTTAAGATATTTTAGATTTAGTCCGAGAGATTTCTGTCCCTCCATTGAAGCTGTATATACAGTATACTGTCCATGTCCATAAATGTAATATAAACATCATCAAAGTAGTCCATGTGACATCAGTGGGTTAGTTAGAAGTTTTTGAAGCATCGAAAATACTTTTTGGTCCAAAAATAACACAAAATAAGACTTTATTCAGCATTGTATTCTCTCCCGGGTCCGTTGTCAATCCTTCACAGTTACGCTGATGGCGTAAGACGCTGATGACGTGTTATCTGGTGCGCCCGAGCTTCATTTATAGACTGAGGGAGACGCACGCTGTAAAAGTGTCTCATCCGCGACATGCACATTTACGCACCATTAAAAAAATTATATCCACGCAAACAATGTAGAATAGCTTGAATATAGCGTGCGTCTCCCTCAGACTGTAAACGAAGCTCGGGCGCACCAGATAACACGTCATCAGCGTCTTACGTCAGCAGCGTCACTGCGGAGTCCTGAACGCAGATTGACAACAGACCTGGGAGAGAATACAATACTGAATAAAGTCTTATTTTGTGTTATTTTTGGACCAAAAAGTATTTTCGATGCTTCAAAAACTTATAACTAACCCACTGATGTCACATGGACTACTTTGATGATGTTTATATTACCTTTATGGACATGGACAGTATACTGTATATACAGCTTCAATGGAGGGACAGAAATCTCTCGGACTAAATCTAAAATATCTTAAACTGTGTTCCGAAGATGAACGGAGGTCTTACGGGCTTAGAACGACATGAGGGTGAGTCATTAATAGGGTTGGGCATCGTTTTGATTTGAACGATTCTGATTCCGATTCCGATTCTTCCTTTCGATTTCGGTTCTTTTCGATTCTCGATTCCGATTCTTTAAGGGGCGGAGTCATTTTATTTTGATCCGAATGTTCCAATACATATAAATAAAACATCTCCAGTTAACTAGCAGAGCATTCATGTCGTTCGTTTGATAAATAAGAGACGATCTAGCACTGAAATGTGCGATCATTGGCGCGGATACAGTGTTTTCTCTTCTGGCTCGCGCACACCGCACTGTCTTCACTCGGACGCGCGCTTCAATTCGTTGAGGAGACTCTATTCGTTCCGGTCAAATCACAAAATATAATGCACACAAACGTGTCCCTGGTTGATATACAACCACTGCTGACGAGCATAATCGGTTTTGATGAGAAAAAATAACTATACGAGTGCGGTTTAGAACCCAGAACATCTGAGACGCTTGACGAAAGTTCTACCACTGGACCATTAAGGTACACGTTAAATAAGTGCAGCGGATTTATGCATTTATTCATACAATAATTATTGGCACTGACAACATGTATTACATCTCATTAAACGACAACTTAAACCCCATGTACTATTTAAATCGATTGTTGGACTTAATGTTATTGTACATATATGTGATTTAGCATTGTATTACCAACCCCCACCCCACCTGTCCCACCCACTTTTTAAAACAAAGTTACGCCACTGGACACTCCTTGTTAATTTGTACACCATGCAGTTTGTCAAGTGTTGCACTGTGGAGTGCCGACTCAGGCTTTTTTAAAGTGAAATAAAGCCACACTTTTGAGCGCCGCTTACCGTGCTCCAAGGCTGCAACAGAACAAGCGGGCACGGCAAGCACTTTCGAAAAAACCGGTGGCCACTATGGAAACCAAAACTTGCGCGGAACCGATGATCGGAATCGAATTTTTTTTTTCTAAACGATTCCAATGGCATCGTTATTTTTTAAACGGTTCCAAGTTGGAACCGGTTCTCGATGCCCAACCCTAGTCATTAATGACATTATTTTCATTTTTGGGTGAACTAACCTTTTAAGTACATTAAATATCAGAAAATTACTTTTCATACTTAAGTACAGTATAAATCAGATACTTTAAGACTTTTACTTAAGTAATATTCTAAAAGATAACTTTTACTTCTACCAAAGTCTTTTTCTAGTACCATACTTGTACTTTTACTCAAGTATTGCTTTATAGTACTTTATACAACACTGATGATAGTGCAGTGGACAACGAAACAGCACGAACTTCACGGAGCTTCAAGCGATGCGAGATCGAATCTCACTAGCTTTGGCTGGCAGCGTTAAATGTTTTACCATTCTTGATGCTTAGATAGGTAACTGTTTATTGAAGTCAATCGTTTTGTTTAATGGCACATTACAACATAAATTTGCTACATTCGAGTGGAGCCGCTGCACAGACGACAAAACTGATGAAGGAAGATTATCAGCCGATCGCGTCAGAAAATGAAAATGATGAAGCTATCTTTAATCTGCTAAATTATTGTTTTGTGAATCATTCACGAAAATTAGATGACTGACATTGATACCCACAATAGAAAAGGAAGACATTTTTTAAACAGATCCATTTCAAGGTTTAAATAAAGTGTCGGGGGTAGTTTATTTATTTAAAACAGGGTTGCATCGAGTTAGAGTTTATTTTCTAAGTAAGAAACAGAATCTTATTCTTGCGACATTTTAAATCTTTAGGCTATTGCCAAAGAAATTGCATCTAAATAAACAATTAAAACAGTAGGCTAGTCTACAAAACGAAAATAGATCAAAGCAACATAAATTCAGATTTTTCTTTGCTTCTCTCTCGCGCTGGATCTCATTTATTTTAGCTTATTTAGTCTCCCTGCACTGCGCACGCCGGGTCTCTCTCGACCCATCATACAGCTGATAATAGGCTACTGTATGTCGCTGTGTGTCATCCAGACAAATCACGAAAAAAAACTGTAACAAATGATTTAGCCTTTGTTGCTTCAAAGACACAGAATGCCTTGTTGAATTCACCGTAGGCTACAATAAAATGAGGTGGATCGCGAATAAAAGCGCTCTGTATCTGCTGCTCACTTGCATTCGTTTAGTTGGCAAGAACGCGTTTCGTCGATAGTTCATGTTTAGATAATGCCAGATTATTGACACACTGCTTAAACATGTTAAAATTCTACAAAACTAGTTGAAACAAATGGATTGAACACTTCAACTGAAAGTGTGTGTGAAACCCCTTTAAAGGAACACTCCGACTTTTTGGGACTTTAGCCTATTCACCTTATCCCCCAGAGTTAGATAAGTCCATACATACCTTTTTCATCTCCGTGCGTGCTATAAGTCTGTTTGACGCACCCACCGCTAGCCTAGCTTAGCACAAAGAGTGGATGTAAATGGTTGCAGCTAGCATACTAATCCAAATAAGTGACAAAATAACGCAAACATTTTCCTATTTTCATGTTGTGATTTGTATAGTCACAGAGTGTAGAGTCCCTTTGCGCCGCTCCTTTAAATCCGCGTTTCTGTCATCCGTGCCTCTGCGGTGCACGCTTTCCTTTGCGCTTCCTTTTTCTTTGCGCCTCGCTTTGTGTCCCTGATTTGACGTGGGGGGTGGGGTCAAGAGGTTGGGGTGTGTACAAGGGACGAAGGCGCGTCCTTCTCGTCTACGTCATCAGCGCGAGCCCCAGACCGAGTGGATCGATCGAAATGGCGGAGCAGTAGTGATGGGATTTATGGCTCTTTGAGGGGATCCGTTCCTTTCAAAGAGCCGTTCAAAAGAACGGCTCTTTTGGCTCTTTTTAAATATTTAGTCAGTTTTAAGAAGCCAGCTTGGGAGCATCTTAGTTTATCCTCACTGGGAGGAATGATGAGGTGAGATTTGTAGTCAAATAATTAAAACTCAGATATCACACACCAATAGTTGAATTATTCTGAAATATTGATTATTACCTCATTTGTCATGTGTGGACTATATTCCATTGCACAACATCCCTCTGCTTAGGAAGTGACATCACTATTTTGGATTTACCTTTAGTACAAAGTGTGTGTATGTGTAAAGCTATGTTGACTTATGTTATTCATACAATACCTACTCACAAATAAACATCAAAAACAAAGCCGGCTGCAATGAATTTCTGTGCAAAACAGCTTTTACTACAAACACTTCCACACAAGAACATTTTGATAAAAAACAAAAAATATTTAAAGTTTTAAATATATACTGTAGATGAAATTAGAATAAATAAAATGGAAATGTCTACATACAATCCACTATTACTACTGTAAACTTTGCAAATAGGACATCACCCGATGATCGATGATGTAATATGGTTATGTATGATCAACTCTGGAAATATTCCTTCATTCAAAAAACGTAATTTGATTTAAGGATGGAGATTGCACAGGAAAGTAAAGTGAGTGAGTGAAAGCAATTGGGACATTGCTTAATTTGTATTATCTTATTGGTGTCGTGCTACAGACATAATTTAAATATTATGCAGGAAACAGAAATCCGATCAGTTATCCAGATACATTTGTTAATATGAACAAATGTAAACGCACGGTGTCCTGATTGGCTAATGATCCGATCTGCTTGATCAGATCATGGTGATCGCATGTTAATGCCAAGTGTAAACACAGCCTTTGTGTGCATCTGTGTGAAACACGCATAGGAAAAAAAGAACGACAGAAAGAACGGCTCCCCTCCAGCCGCGACTCGGCTCCCATCGTTCATGTTTATGAGCCGTTCAAAAGAATCGGTTCGTTCGCGAACGTCACAACTCTACGGAGCAGAGACATGCGGGTGATGGATCACAGGTATGTATTATTGATAGCTTTCTTATTATTATTATTAGACTCTTATATTATTAATAACAGATACTTCAGACCGGCTAGAGGGTGGTATTTAGCAGTATCTGTTATTAATAATATAGGAGTCTAATAATAATAATAAGAAAGCTATCAATAATACATACCTGTGATCCATCACCCACATGTCTCTGCTCCGCCATTTCGATCGATCCACTCGGTCTGGGGCTCGCGCTGATGACGTAGACGAGAAGGACGCGCCTTCGTCCCTTGTACACACCCCAACCTCTTGACCCCACCCCCCACGTCAAATCAGGGACACAAAGCGAGGCGCAAAGAAAAAGGAAGCGCAAAGGAAAGCGTGCACCGCAGAGGCACGGATGACAGAAACGCGGATTTAAAGGAGCGGCGCAAAGGGAAATATGTGTTGCAGTCAATGCTGCTGAAGTTTTACTTTGCTAAACTTTATTTTTTCTCTCAGTGGTTAACTTTTCTTTTGCAAAAACATTTTTTTTTTTTTGCAAAACATTTTTTTTTTTTTGCAAAACATTTTTTTTTTTTGCGAAACATTGTTTTATTTTGCAGATATATATGGCCCTATTTTGACTCCATACCGTCCCCCTGGCAAATCGCACCTTGCTTAAAAAAACATGTTTTTACAAACTCTTTATAGGCTAGGAACCAAAAAAAAAAAAAGCTATCCTGTAGGCTATAAAAAAAATGTTTTGTTTGTTTGATTGTCTGCATTAATAATAGGCTATGACATGCATTAATAGGCTAATATAAAATGTACAATAGTCTCTGTTTGTTAGGGATTCGAACCCGTGTCATCCAAATGATCGATTCGTAAGTTCTACCACTCAGCCATGAATTTACTCACTGAGAAATGCCCGGTTTCTCCAGTCTCTATTCTCCAGAGAAGCGCTTCATTCGTCTCATTCCTCAATAGAATAGTAAACAAATAATCAGCTTCATTGCACCCAATTTATTTTTGTTTGTTATTTTTGTTATTATTATTATTATTATTTTTTTATCACGCTGCTCCCAACGGGCAATAGGCTTATTTCGCCCACCGACGTCTAGGCGTAGGCTAGGCTACAATATGAAATAAAGGCTACATTGTTCTCGTCTCTATTTTTAAATTATGATTCTATTTTTCTGTCCTAAACAATGTTCTTATAGTAGCCTATTTCATCTGTTAATTGACATTAACCCCGCTTACATTTCAAAATACGGCAATTAGCTGCTGTTTTTCACAATGTCCCTCTGCGCCACCTGGAAATGCAACTGGATTATTTTTGCCGCGGTAGTTTTGCGGCGGTGGCTGGCGCGGCGGTAATAGGCATTCTGGTTGAGTACCATCTGTATGTAAGGGATAATGTATAGCGAGGCAGTTGTTATAGCGAATACAACTCCCGACCGGCTGATTATGAGGCCGACGCGAAGCGGAGGGGTCTTGAATCAGCCCGAAGGGAGTTGTATTCGCTATAACAACCAACTCGCTATACATTATCCCACTTATTACATGGCTACCTACCAAATAAATCAATAATTTGACACAAAATATTGATTTAAAAAGGAATTTATGGATTTTCCGGAACGGACTATTTTCTTTAGCGGAAGAATTTTTTTTTCTTAAAAAACATTTAAATCATTTTTAAAAACGATTTAAATGGTTTATAAGAAGAAAAAAAATTTCCGCTAAAGAGAATAGTCCGTTCCGTCTCTACGGTTAGAATCCATGGCAACGCTCTGTTTTTCATGGCAAGGGTCTGTTATCAAGAAATAACAGACCACATTTTACATTTGAATTCAACCAAGCCATGTAATAATTCTTGATAACAGACTGCTCAGTAAAACACACCATTGCTATGAAAAACAGAGGGTTGCCATGGACACGGTGTTCTTCAACGGAAGCAATACAATCGTTTTTAAATCAATAAACTCCTTTTTAAATCAATTTTTTGTGTCCAATTATTGATTTATTTGGTAGGTAGCCATGTAGACGGGATCCCGATGTCGGTGAATAAAATTCAGTGTCATTGTTATTTGAAAAGTCTCTTGTTATTTGAAATCTCTTGTGAACAATCGCTCGCGCACAGACACACTCGGTCTCTCTCGCGCACTATCGCTCGCGCGCAGACACACTCGGTCTCGCCCAGTTCGCTTCACTTTTGTCCAGTCCGGCAAAACAGTCTAGTTTCTACATCTAGAAACTAAGCTGCGCGGTGCAGGGAACAACTCTGATTATTGGCTCATGGAGTCACGTGATCAGACAGTGGTTTACGGAGCGCTAGATTGGCTTTGCAAAAAAAAAAAAACTTTAATATGGAGCATTCTATGAATGGAATGACGCATTTTAAATATTCCACGATCACGCGAATTTGATTAAAATTAGATTAATTGTGCAGCCCTATAAATGAGCATTTAAACACTCTTCTCATAACCATAACACCTATTAAAATAAACCTACCAGAGCTTGTTCTTCCAGCTACCATGCCAAACAATTCAAGCACTGCAACCATTCCACTAATATGAAGTGGCAACTGAAAAAAGAACAAATGTCAGGGCATGTCAGAACATCTCAAGGACCCCAAAAACACCTTGGTCCCCAGAGGGTTAAAGGGAAATTACACCCTCCACGGATACCCTCAGCAGCACCCCTATTGACTTGGCATATTTAAAGGGAAATTACACCCTCTACAGATACCCTTTGAGGTGTCCCCTATTGACTTGGCTACACTAGTAAGGTTTGTTCATAAAATTTTATATATGGATATTTTTCGTACAGAAATGCTTCGCTTCAGAAGGCCTTTATTAAAGGGATAGTTCACTTTAAAATTAAAATTCTGTCATCATTTACTCACCCTCAAGTTGTTTCAAACCTGTATTAATTTATTTCTTCTGCTGAACTGAAGAAAGATATTTTGAAGAATGTCAGTAACCAAACAGTAGTCTGTACCCATTGACTTCCATAGTATTTTTTTTTCCTACTATGGAAGTCAATGGGTACAGACTACTGTTTGGTTACTGACATTCTTCAAAATATCTTTCTTTGTGTCCAGCAGAAGCAATAAATGAATACAGGTTTGAAACAACTTGAGGGTGAGTAAATGATGACAGAATTTTAATTTTAAAGTGAACTATCCCTTTAACCCTCCGGAGCCGTGTGGAGTACTTTTATGATAGATGGATGTACTTTTTGAGGCTTCAAAATCTCATCCCCAATTCACTGCCATTATAAAGCTTAGAAGAGCCAGGACATGTTTTAATATATCTCTGATTGTGTGTGCCGATTGTGACCAATTGTGAAATTCATGTGGTTTTTCTGTAAGGGTCCTTCCCCCATGCTTCTCATCTAAACCAGGGGTCTCCAACCCTGCTCCTAGAGAGCTACCGTCCAGCAGATTTCAGTTCCAACCCTAATCAAACACATCTGAAGCAGCTAATCAAGATGATCAGGGTTACTTGAAACGCCCTCCAGGAGCAGGATTGAAGACAACTGATCTAAACCATTCATAAAGGTATCTAAAATTATTCACGGTACTCTGAAAAAAGACCATGTATGGTCACTTTCATGATATATTGCATTACCATATACTGTCACATGTGATCGTGTGGGAAATTATTATTTTTTGCATGGTTCCAGGGATATTTCTATGGCTATTAATTAACCATGTACTGAGATGGTTATCAATACCATTAAAAAGGTCTTCCATAATAGATGGTTTGAACTTATCCTTTGTCTTTCTTTAATTGTGATCCTTCCACGTGTAGGAAACAGTGATGATTTGTCAACCCATGGTACTTTTCTTTTGCTGAGGGGTCTATGATTTGTCAAGCCTGTATCATGCATCATTCCTTATAATAGAGAAACAGTAATGGATTCAAGTTAACCTATATTTTGAATCTGAGTTGGAGTACATTATCTCAAATTAAAAAAGTAATACTTCCCAAGTTCCAAGTGATGCACTAAAAAGCTCATTGATTAGGATTTTTTTCTTTCTTTTTGTAACTCCAAAAGTGTATGTGGTGAAACATTCCTAATGCATCACATATAATAAATTAGGGAACAAAAACACCATTGTTTATAGAAATAGTGGATGGCATATGGTGTCACTAAGAAATGTTTATGGTCAGTAAAAGATTCTTTAAATGTAAAATATTGAACTATTTCTATGTGTAATTGGACATCACATTCATTAATACTCCCCTCCTTTAACATTGAAAACACTTAATTGTAGCAAATAAATGGCCCTAATATGACCCCATTGTGTTGTTATCAGATACTTGTCCTTCCTTTTCAGACAACCCGGAAGATTAAAATTTACTGTCATGTTTTAATGAGCCAATCCCTCTGCCTGAAACCTTGTCGGGAACCTTTTCCTAACCTCCAGAGCAAAACACTCTAAATCATCTCAATGGCATTCAGCCATCCACAGTCTTATCTGCTAAAAAGGCTTGAAAAGATGAATGAATCATTATGTTGGCATGCCATTCTGTACAGACCTTCAAACTGTTCTAACTCTGGTTGTGGTATATCTTTTCTAACAGATCAGACTTACATAATTCCTGTTGCAGACTTCCGACAGGCCTAATTCCCCTTAGTCTTCTATTCAATGGTGACAACCAGTGGCGGACTGGCACCAAAAGCAAAGAGGCCACATTTGTCTTCTCTGTCATTGCTGGGCACAGGCTTTTTAGCAAATAACTCCACAATATTGGCGCTTTTCCCACTTTCAGCCAATAAAGCCTTACGCTTCTTCTCTCTCTTTTTTTCTGCTCCACCCTTTTCTACTCGCCGTTTTCTCATTCCTCGATCCATTTTCTTTCACTCCGTGTTGTTGATATGCTCTCATTACCCATCATTCACTTGTCATTATCTATCATCTCATCAGGTCAATGATCACGAGAAATTCCTTCGCGAATTTCATGAAGTTGAGATCGCGAGAAATTCAAAATAAGCTCCGCTTAAGCTCCGCTTAATTTATTATTATTTTATTCATATTTACATTTACATTTATGCATTTGGCAGACGCTTTTATCCAAAGCGACTTACATTGCATTCAAGCAAGGTACACATTTTTACATTTTGTCAGTTCATATATTATACTTTATTTATTTATTTAGCCTTTTTATATGGTTGTGATGAGCGCCGAGCGAGCCGCTGGCTGTGCTGCCGGTTGCGGGCGGCCAATCCGCCAAAAGGCGGCCGCATCTCCGCTTTATTTATTTATTTAGCCTTTTTATATGGTTGTGCGCCACAAGTTGTGATGAGCGGCGAGCGAGCCGCTGGTGGTGCTGCCGCTTGCAGCCATTGCGCCAATAGGCGGCCGCTTCCTCGCTTTATTTAGCCTATTTATTTGTTTGTGATGCAGCCACAACAAGTGATGAGACCAGGCGGCCGCAGTGGCATTTGCCCACATTGCCCAATGGCCAGTCCGTCACTGGTGACAACTTTACCCCTTAATAACTCCTATAGTGTATCCAAGCTACATTAGACATACACTGTTCTGACTTATCATGCTGCAATCCTAAAACATGCTAGAAACATGTTAGCAATGTCCAATAAAAGACTATCAACATGGTAAACCATGCTAGTAAAATGCTAAAATGGGCAAAAAACAAGATTAATCATGCTAGAAACCAGGGTTGCCAACTCTCATGCATTAAACGCCAGACACGCATTCAGGCTCAGACTCACACTTTCAGCATGGGAACAACACCCGATATCCTTGATCAAACTGGTCTAAAGCATGATATTCTGCACCAATCAAATGTCTTCCCATTTGTGATAGGTTCTATTTGGCCAGTGAATTTCACAGTGTAGGCATGTGTGCTGTGGCATGAAGAACCTCTGTTATGAATAGGGATGGGGCCGATCCGATCCAGTATCGTTATCGGGGCCGATACCAGCGTAATTCACGTATCGGATTTTCCCGATCCAACCTGCGGAGATATCCGATATCCATGAGCCATGTCTGCGCTTTAACGGTGTCTGCTGAAATGCTGCTGAAATTCCCGCCGGCGAGTCTGCTAGCTGGCTGCAAACTGTGGAATGGATTTCCTGAATGGAGGCGCGGCTCAATGAGACACAGAGTTATGAGACACGTCCCCGCTCAGGAAAGCCATTCCGCAGTTTGCAGCCAGCTAGAGCAGGATAGCATTGAGCAGCATTGTGGCTAGCCAACATGTCCGCTGTTTGGAAATACTTCACACTGGAAACACAGCAGAGTGCAATGTTTGCAAAGCTGTAATGCATAGAGGCGGAAGCTCCCTCGCATCGTACAACACAACGAACGCCATAAAACATTTAAAAAAGCACCACGTAAAAGAGCACTATGATTTTTTAGCCAGGGGGCAGAAAGACAACGGGAGCCGTCAGGAATCACTTCTGGAGTCATTCATGATAGTGGCCAAAGAGTATAGAAGAACGTTCTTTGTAGCGGCTCACTCACTGATGCCCGCGAATTAGTTAAAACCTCCGGAATCTAGAGCGAGCGCGCCCGCGAGACAGAGACTGTGCTCCAAACCGCGTAGCGCGTGCACGGCAGAGAGGGAGAGAGCAAGAGACCGCGCGCCTCATGAAGCGCATGTAATATCATTTTTATTTATAGTGTGTGTGTGTGTGTAAGTAAAATATGTTTACAGTTATTGCACTTTTCTTATATTTATTTTCAAATATTTTACATTTTAAAAACATGATTTGTTGATTCTACAAGAGCCAGTGTTCTTGATTTGTGCTGTTCAGATGTACACTGTTTTATTGATAGTGTGTGTGTTAGATGTTTACACTTGCACTTTTCTTATATTTTCAAGACTTATGAAGTTATGAAATGTAATAAATATTGACATGACAATCAATTTGAAATCCTTAGTTGCATATTTGTTTTCAGAATGGGATTTTTCCTGTTAACAGGATTTCCTATTTTTCTGACCTTATACATACGTCAAGTTGCCTTTTGGGACATACATGCGTACATATCATACTTGCCTGTTGAGAGGAGTTTATTTCAGCATCAACAAGAATGATAATAATAAAATTAAAGCAAACACAGCTCTGGTATCGGAATAGTATCGGTATCGGCCGATATCCAAATTCAGGTATCGGGATCGGATCGGAAGTGAAAAAATGTGGATCGGTGCATCCCTAGTTATGAACACCTCACATTACCAGATAATCTGCGCCGAACATCGGAACCAATCGAGGTCTTCAACAAGATTTTTTCTCTGATTCTAGGGAGGGGAAAATCGGGCATAAAACTCCTGTAGTGTGAACCAGGCATTAGTAAAGTCACTCACAAAAGTGAAAAACTTGTTAGTACTTTTGTAACGAGTACAATTGTAATGAGTCATCGAATTGAGAATCCATCTGCAGCTTTTTTTGTCTCAGAGTCGAAAACGGGTACAGGCTAGGTCGAGGCAGGCAGCAAACATTCACAGTACAAAAATACAGGCAAGAGGTCTGGGCGGGTAGCTAACAATCAGAATCCAATAGACAGGCAAAGGACGGGGTAGGTAGTGATGAGTCGTTCATGAACGATCCGTTCATTGCGCCTGTCACGTGACAAATGAACGAAAGACTCGGAAGGTAAAGTAATTATTTATGTTCCCTGTAAATTATTTTTGACTGCATTATAATGATTTCTTAATTCAGAATATGATCAAGATTGCGTAGGTGGATGTGTTCGGGGAATTTGCCTGTTAAAAGTATAGCAATTAAATCTTAAATTAACTAAATTAATCGAAAAAAAGATTTGTTTATTTTGATGAACGAGATCGAACAAGAGAGTCAGTAAAATGATCCGAACTTCCCATCACTAGGGGCAGGTGGAAAAAATTCTAACAACGAGAAACAGTACAAGATCAAACACAGAATAATAGTCCACAGTATAAACGCTCAGAAATGATCACCACGGCAAATCAAGACTTCGCAACAGTGGTGTGTGGAGTGTTGAAATAGGGTTTGTGTGATGAACTGCAGGTGTGTGTGTAATCAGTCCCAGGTAAGAGGGCCTATGGGGATTGTAGTCCGAATATAGTAGTCAATATTCTGGAGAGAGCTCCCTCGGGTGATCCGGAGGAAGTGGAGAGGGAGCCTCTCCTGTAACAACAATTATCCACGTATTTCCATTTCAAGACGGCATAACCATGTATAAGCAAACTATAACGCATGTCAAACAGAAAGTGCAACTGTCACGGGTGGGTTGTGGAGGATGGAGTGAGGACTACAAATCAAACAAACAAACAAACAAAGGAAAACCAGGTCCCACGAACTAATTACTAAATCCAAGAACATGAATATGGCAGGCACAGAACAACACAAAACTAAACACCCAGGTAACATTAACAACGAACGACTACAGGACAGCAAACACAGATAGACTAAATAGGGAGGCAAACAAAGGAGGGTAATGAGGATGACAGGTGGGACAAATAAAC
This sequence comes from Phoxinus phoxinus, assembly GCF_949152265.1. NCBI lineage: Eukaryota > Metazoa > Chordata > Actinopteri > Cypriniformes > Leuciscidae > Phoxinus > Phoxinus phoxinus. The sequence continues at coordinate 13,358,155 of NC_136883.1, forward strand.
CAATAATCAGATAACAAGGGGGAGGGACCAGACAATGACAAGAGCACATGGCCCAAAATAACAAAACACCCATGTGCATCACAAGACAGGACAGACATGTGACATTACCCCCTCCCTACGGAGCGGCTACCAGACGCTCCATAAGACCAGGGCGGGACAGGAAAGGAAACACCAGGGCGGGACGGGACGGGAGGGACAGACCGCTTATTCTTGGGAGGGCAAGGTAAAACGTACAGTTCATCAGGTGGCCAGGGCGAAGCGGACAGTTCATCAGGCGGCGAGGGCGAAGCGGACAGTTCATCAGGCGGCCAGGGCGAAACTGAAGACCCCTCGGGCGGCCAGGGCGGAGAAGACCCCTCGGGCGGCCAGGGCGGTGAAGACCCCTCGGGCGGCCAGGGCGGTGAAGACCCATCGGGCGGCCAGGGCGGAGACGACCACTCGGGCGGCCACGGCTCAGGAACAGCAACAGACACCGGCTCAGGAACAGCAACAGACACCGGCTCAGGAACAGCAACAGACACCGGCTCAGGAACAGCAACAGACACCGGCCCAGGAACAGGAACAGCAACAGACACCGGCTCAGGAACAGCAACAGACACCGGATCAGGCACAGGAACCGACACCATCTCAGCGCGACCATCTTGTCTGGAGACCCTGGAGCAGACTCAGAAACAGGAATGGATGCCGGCCCAGGAACGGACACCAGAACAGTAACGGCCACAAGGACAGACAGAAACACAGAAACAGGTTCCGGCTCTGGCTCCGACGCTGGCTCAGGAACAGACGCTGGCTCCGGCTCAGGAACAGACGCTGGCTCCGGCTCAGGAACAGACGCTGGCTCCGTCTCAGGAACAGATGCTGGGTCCGGCTCAGGAACAGACGCTGGCTCCGGCTCAGGAACAGACGCTCGCTCCGGCTCAGGAACAGACGCTGGCTCCGGCTCAGGAACAACTGCGGGCATGATAGGTCCGAAAGGCACCTCCAGGATTCTGGCCAGACGCTCGAAGTAGTCCAATAACGTTCCAGAGGCCCCGAGAATGGGTCTCAGAAACACTGTCTCCGGCTCAGGAACAACCACTGGCTCTGGCTCAGGAATGATGTCAGGCCAGGCAGACGGGACGTGAACATTCTCTAATTCCGCAAACGTGACATAAACAGTTTCTGATTCCGCAGAAGTGACATGAACCATCTCTGATTCTGCAGAAGTTACGTGAACAGTCTCTGGATGCGCAGAAGAGACATGAACTGTCTCCCTGGCCATAGCCGGGAGCTCGGGCACCACAGGACACGAGATCTCAGGATCCACTGGACCCGATGACCGGACAGCTCTCCTTCTCCTCCGCCTCCGACCGCGCGGAGGTACAGCCGTCTCGTCGGTCACCACTGGCGTAAAGACAGAGAGCGTAGACCGCTCTCTACCAGCCGGTGTTGAGTCCTCCTGGACCACCGGGCTAGGGACCACCGGGCTTAAGACCACTGATTCTGGGATCAATCCAGGTTGAAGCGGGGAATGGCGTCGAGATTCCTCTCGACCATCTCCTCTCCTCCGACCTCCACGGGTTCCAGAGAATCTGGCGAGGCGGGTCCCCTCAAAATTTTCTCTGCCAGATGGCCAGGTCTCCCTGGTGTTGGTAGAACGGGGTTCCGGGAAGCTGTCAACAGTATACCCTATTCCTCCAACTTGACCTCTGGCAGCCCTCTTCTTCAAATTTTTTAAGTTGTTGCAACGCGTCGTAGGTCACATGATAACGTCATCATGGCAGATGTCCGGTTCGCATTCATACTTAACAAGATCAGGCTATATAGTACCTACTCTTTTACAGTGTTGGGAAGGATACTTTTGTAAGGCTGGAGAAACTGGTTGGAGAGATAGACTGGTCTACGAAACAAAGGACCTTGCTGGAAATTAACATCTGACCTCCCCCATATAGTCTCACTCCCTCTCACGCCTAAAGACTCACACAAGAATATATATGTGGTTTAATATGAATGATTATTATGTTTAGTATCATTTAAAATGTCTCAGAGTGAGTGGTACAAATGTCTCATTTCCAACTTAGTTAAACGAAAAGAAATCAGGTTTTGAGAAGTTTAGAGAAACTGGCACACAAAGGAAGGTTGTCTCTGGGCAAATGGTCTCCTACCCCCAAAAGGTGTCAACTCCGAATGTAAATTCCCATTGTTAACATATGAAAGAGGTTTTGGCTATTTAATGGAATGCAGTGGAGGGATCGGGGCGCTTTCTGTATCTAGACTGGCCCGTGATGGCTGGAAGTGACCGAGACTTCCAGCCTCATGTAATTTATTCAGGTTGGGTTCTTTTTATTCATGCTTTATATTGATTATCTTTGAATTGATTATACAATTGACCTGATTCCTGGTTTAATAAATTGTTACATTTGATTATTCAAACTGATTTTGACCTTGTTCATTTAATAAGTCTAAAAGTAATAATCAAACATTTGCTCACTTTTAGAGATTCATAGATATTATTAAAACCTTTCATTTATGGAGTCAGATGAAATAACGTGTAAATACATATGAGAAATGTATTGCATTTAACCCAAATTACTTTGAGATGCTGGAAAGACGGAACGCGCAAGAAACCTTCCTGTGCTATTGGAAACCCTCATTGGACCATTATAGCGCGGCTCACTTTCAAAACGTATTCCGTTACAGAATACATGCCCAAAAATTTAATTTGTAACGTATTCCGTTACGTTACTCAATCTGAGTAACGTATTCTGAATACTTGGATTACTTCCACAGTTTTTGCGCATTTACAGTCTCCTGACGTAAATGCGGTGTGTTTGGACATAATACGAGACAGAGTTCTTTATTGAATTCATAAAAGATAAAATAATTACAGGAATAATGGATTCTAATCCTCAAATAAATACCACAATCAAGACCTCAAAGCAGATATGAGGGAGAATCACCCAGAAACACCTCATATGTGCCGCTCACAAGTATAATAATGGTCGTTCCTTACCATTAATGCTTTGAAAACACGCATACATCTCCTTCGATTAATAATAATGGCTAGTGCAGTGGCTGGGATACAGTAGGCTATAAACCTACCAATGTCCGTTGCCATTGTTTTTGTAATGATTTTACTTATCGCGAGAGGAAAAAATTACGTTTTTGTCACATAACAGCGGTTAATGGAAACACTGTCATTTCGAAATAGTTTTTTGTCGACATTTAGAGAGAAAAAAATCGCAAAAGTTTTGCGCAAATCTGTAATGGACACGCAGTTCGTCGATCTGAGCATCGTCGTGATTTCGGTTTCATATCATAACGTTATTGCATATCGTTACAGCCCTGGTAGCTACCTGATACAACTATAAAATAGTAAGGTGACCAGTAAAACTACAGCAGACGACTAAAACTGGCTAATTTAAAGAAGAAGAAAATACTTACTTTAAGATTGGAGGAAAATACTTACTTTTTCAGGTTGGAGGTGGAGTCTTTGAACGCTGAAAGGAGGTTGGTTGCTGGTAAGCAGAGTTTGCATTGCACAGATATATTTCGTTCTCCCTCTTTCTTTAGTGTGAAATGCTGTTTAAATTTCCAAGATATAAACGCATTTTTGCCCTGGCTCTGTTCCGGCTCCATCTCTAGCTCCTGCCGCTGCTGCTCTTCCAACTCCATGTGACTGATCACGCAAACCGCTAATTTTTTCGTTTTCATATTGGGGCTTCTAGGAAATGCATGAAGTTGCCTTAATTTATTTTTAGATATTGAATAAACGTTATTTAGAGATTGTGAAACAGAGAAGTATCCTCATGTAATCCATTGATTTCAACAATGTAACTGTATTCTAAATACCAACTATTTAAATTGTAACTGTAACGGAATACAGTTACTCATAATTTGTATTCTGAATACGTAACGCCGGTACATTTATTCCGTTACACCCCAACACTGCTCTTTTAGCGCTCGTTAACCCTCTGGGGTCAGAGGTGTTTTCTGGGTCCTGGAGGTGTTCTGACATGCTCTGACATTTGCGCTTATTTCTGTTACTTGTGACCTTTTCATGGCTAAAGTCTTATTACACTGCACTCAGCACAAACTCTGCTACAATAGTATATCAGCAGCATGTATGTAAAAGTTTGTAGTTTTGAGATAATGATGTTTATGTGTGGTTTGTGAAAAAAAAAATTGTCACTGAAATAAGGTGATAATACCCATAATGATTATTTCTTCACAAGACTTTTGAAAATTTTATCATGTAGCCTAAAATATTTGCTTCAAAACTATGTGAAAATCATCCTGCATACTTATTCAGATAAGACAATATATTGATTTAAAATGTGTAAGACATGTTTTGTTTAAGAAAGCTGTTTGCGAGGAGGCGTTAACGTCTCGGTTACGTATGTAACCCTCGTTCCCTGAGTACAGGGAACGGAGACGTACGTCGGGTTACCCTGATGAAATTGGGATCACGCTAGGGAGCCTATTACCTTCGAGAAACTAACAAAAAGCCAATGAACATTGGCATGCAACATTTGCATTCCACGGACCCGCCCGTCAGCGCGGGTATAAAGCCGGAAGTAAACATTGCATCATCGCTTTTCGCTGAGGAGCCGAAGTAACGGACCCCCGCGAAGGTACAGCCACATGGCAAAGGGACGTACGTCTCCGTTCCCTGTACTCAGGGAACGAGGGTTACATACGTAACCGAGACGTTCCCTTTCGTCCAGGGAACTCCGACGTACGTCGGGTTACCCTGACGAAATTGGGATCCCTAATAAAACGCCATGGTGCTGGCCCCTTCCAGTGCCCAGCTAAGCCGCCCTACAGCAGTTTCGAATAATTTTCGGGGGCTGCTAGGAATCCACTGCTGTTCCGCAAGACCCACACAGAGGACATTGGATAACACTGGGAAGCGTACCTCAACCCCCGGGGGGGGAGGCACACTGCGGAAAACCAGAATGCCTGAACTGGCCTGGAATACTCATATGAATTCACATAGTGAACATATGGAGTCCCTGAGATGGTCCCAACCACTGGAATTGAGAGCACATTCAACAAGGACGACGGAGCGAGTCCGTCGGGGGAAGACACGGCTGGACTGCACGTGGCAAAAAGCGGTACTCAAGACCACTGAACACCCAGTCTGCTAGACAACTCTTGCTAGAGGAGCAAACCTGGCGCCGGGCAGTCCGCCACGTCGGGCACCGGGGGGGTGATGGAGGAACTCAACGAGGCTACCACTTAGGGTGCCAGCGGAGCGGAAGAGACGCACTTATCTGATTTACAGAGTGGCGCAGCAAGCCGACACAACCTATTCCCTCGACCCACTGGACGAAGCCAGAACCCGGGAGGAAACCGGTTCCACACGGAGGTTATAGAACCTAGCAAACATGTTAAGTGTCGCCCAGCCCCCAGCCCCCAGCTCTACAAATGTCTGTCAGCGAGGCGCCTTGAGCCAACGCCCAGGAAGCGGCAACACCTCTAGTTGAGTGAGCGCGCAACCTGGGGGGACAAGGCTCACCCTGAGCCTCATAGGCTCGGGTGATGGCATCCACTATCCAGTGGGCTAACCTCTGCTTGGAGACGGCCTTCCCCTTCTGCCGGCCTCCGTAACAGACAAGGAGCTGGTCTGAGGTCCTGAAGCTTTGCGTTCTGTCAACGTAACACCGCAAGGAGCGGACGGGACAGAGAAAAGCTAGGGCTGGGTCTGCCTCCTCCTGGGGCAGCGCTTGCAGGTTCACTACCTGATCTCTAAACGGAGTGGTAGGAACCTTGGGCACATATCCGGGGAGGGGTCTCAGTGTTACGTGGGACAGGCCCGGCCCGAACTCTAGGCACGATTCGTCGACCGAAAATGCTTGCAGATCCCCGACCCTTTTAAAAGAAGCCAATGCTAACAGGAGCGCTGTCTTAATAGACAGGATATCAAGCTCTACTGTCAGCAAAGGCTCAAAGGGAGGACTCTGGAGAGCTCTCAGTACCAGAGTCAAGTCCCAAGGGGGTACAGAGTGTACAGGGCGAGGAGGGTTTAACCTCCTAGCACCCTTCAGGAATCTGATGACCAGGTCGTGCTTTCCCACCGACTTATCGTCAACTGCATCGTGATGCGCCGCAATGGCAGCGACATACACTTTGAGGGTTGAAGGGGACAGCCTACGCTCCAACCCATCTTGCAGGAAAGAAAGCACAACACCGATCGGGCAAGTTCGGGGGTCCTCCTGACGGGAGGAGCACCAAGCGACGAACAGGTTCCACTTTAACGCATAGAGGCGCCTCGTAGAGGGGGCTCTAGCGGAAGCGATAGTGTCTACCACTGCCTGTGGCAGACCACTCAGAACCTCCGCGTCCCGTCCAGGGACCAGACATGGAGTTTCCAGAGGTCTGGACGCGGGTGCCGTAGAGTGCCCCGTCTCTGAGAAAGTAGATCCTTCCTCAGAGGAATCGGCCAAGGAGGGGCTTTCGAGAGGAGCATGAGTTCTGGGAACCAAGTCCTGGTGGGCCAGTACGGCGCCACCAGCAAGACCTGCTGCTCTTCCTCCCTGACCTTGCACAGAGTCTGCGCAAGAAGGCTCACTGGGGGAAACGCATATTTGCGTAGGCCCCGGGGCCAGCTGTGAGCCAGGGCGTCCGTGCCGAGGGTCCCCTCGGTCAGGGAGTAAAACCACTGGCAATGGGTTGTGTCCGGAGAGGCGAACAGGTCGACCTGTGCCGCTCCGAAGACACTCCAAATCAGCTGGACCGCCTGGGGATGGAGTCGCCATTCTCCGGGCAGGGGGGTGAACCGTGAAAGCTCGTCGGCCACACGGTTGAGAGCCCCCGGCACGTAAGCGGCATGAAGCGACCTCAGATGCTTCTGACTCCATAGGAGGAGGTGGGAGGCGAGTCGTGACATACGACGGGAGCGTAGACCACCTTGACGGTTGATGTACGCAACGGTCGCAGTGCTGTCCGTACGGACCAGTACGTGCTTGTGTCTGAGAACCCCTACGAGGCGACACAGAGCTAGACGTACTGCTTGCAACTCCAGGCAGTTGATGTGCCAATGCAGCTGGGGCCCCGTCCACAGACCCGAGACTGCATGCCCTTTGTACGTGGCCCCCCACCCCGTGGCAGAGGCATCTGTGAAAACCACAGCATGCCTGGAAACCTGGATCAGGGGCACTCCAGCCCGAAGGAACGCAGGGTCCGACCACGGGGAGAAGGTTTGGCGGCAGTGCGGGGTCACTTGGACCCGGAACGTGCCACGCCCACCTCGGGACTCGATCGTGAAGCCATCGCTGTAGCGGTCTCATATGTAACAGGCCGAGCGGTGTAATCGCCGCTGCGGCCGCCATATGCCCCAGGAGCCTCTGAAATTGTTTCAGTGGAACCGCTGTCCTGCCTCGAAAAGACCTGAGGCAGGTGAGCACTGACTGGACGCGCTCCTCTGTGAGGCGCGCAGTCTGGGCGACCGAGTCCAGCTCCATACCGAGATAAGAGATCCTCTGCGTGGGGCAGAGTTTGCTCTTGTCCCAGTTGACCTGAAGACCCAACTGACTGAGATGCCGGAGCACCATGTCCCTGTGTTCGCACAGAACATCCCGAGAGTGAGCTATAATGAGCCAGTCGTCGAGGTAATTGAGGATGCGAACGCCTTGCTCTCTCATGGGAGCAATGGCCGTCTCCGCGACTTTCGTGAAGACACGGGGGGACAGGGCCAGCCCGAAGGGCAGGGCTCTGTACTGATACGCTCGACCCTCGAACGCAAACCGCAGGAACGGTCTGTGTCGAGGAAGTATCGAGACGTGAAAGTAAGCGTCCTTCAGGTCGATTGCTGCAAACCAATCCCGGGGACGGATGCATTCGAAAATGCGCTTCTGCGTGAGCATCTTGAAGGGGAGTTTGTGCAGGGTCCGATTCAAGGAACGCAGGTCCAGGATCGGTCGTAACCCACCGCTTTTCTTGGGTACAATGAAGTAGGGGCTGTAAAACCCGGACCTCATCTCGGCAAGAGGGACCGGCTCGATCGCGTTCTTTCGCCAGCAGGACATCGATCTCTTTCCGCAGGACAGGGGCATCCTCTGACCGCACACGGGTGAAGAGAATGCCCCTGTACCTGGGAGGCCGGCGGGCAAACTGAATTGCGTAGCCGAGCCGAATGGTGCGGAGGATCCACCGGGACGGAGCGCTAGCCAGGCGCTAGCCAGGCCTCCAGGAACCGAGCGAGTAGACCCACCCGAACCACCGGCGTACCCGCGGAGGGGCAGCAGGGCGGGGGACAGGGACCCGGCTCCAGCGACGACGTGGCGACCGCGAGCGGGGTCTGGGCGCAGGTACTGACACCTACCTGTCCACTCCGGGGGGCAGACGGCAGAGAGGGTTCTTCGTGTACCCTCTGCTGCGGGCCGCCCCGTGGCGAGGGGAGGGGGAGAGACGAGGAACGAGGCCCTGACTCCTCGCAACCCCGTCTCTGCTCCTCCGTGGCCAGCCATAGGCCGGGGCGACGCGGAGGGTTCCGCAAGGCCGCTACCCGCAGGCTGGGGAGAGGGGAGCGGGGGCCGTGTCGCACTGAGACGACACGCGCCGCCGCTGCGACCCTCTCGCACGGGGGAGACTGCGTGCCCGACAGTCTCGGCCGTGGATGACCTGGAAAAGGATACAGAAACTGCTCTTTTATTGAGGAAGTGGGTACCACTGACTGTGTCCGTGGCGGAACACAAACAAACAAAGGATTCTCCACCCGGCCCTCCCCCGGGGGAAGGAGGCGAATAGGGACCGCCTCCCGAAGAGCAGGAGCATCCAGTTCCAGGTCGCCCGCATCAGGAACGACGTCCACCTCTCCTCTTCCTGGAAGGTGCAGGTGGCGTCGGAGCGGGCTGGGTCGCCCTCTTACGGCCCGACCTCCGTCCCCCAGGCTGAGGACTTCGCTATTTTGGCTCGAAGTAGATGTGCTACTTCTGTTTTTACCGTAGTTTTGACCCTCTCCGTGTAACGGTGGGGGCGTCGCGAGAACTGTAGCGAATAGCCTCTTTTTATAATGTTCAGCACCCACTCTGAAACCCCGGGAAGTTTTTCCCACGCATTCGCATGAGTAACTAGGGGTAGAATGAAATCTGGGCCCTGGTCGTGAAATGGCGGCGACACGAGAGCAACCGTGTGCTGTAACATGGACGCCGTGTTTGCAGCGTTTGAGGCGGGGGTGCACGCTCTCTCAGCTGAGAGAGAGCGCGCGGAGCGAGCCCCGTAGGGCTCGTCATGTCTGGGGATAAATGTGGGTGCGTGATAGCGGGCACATTTATAGCACATTTATAGCACTAGAACTGACTGAACGTGCATTGGTTTCGTTTTTACAGAAGCGGGCACGTTCACTACATGTGATGCACAATCGACATGAGTCGATTTTATGTGTGCAAGCCCTGTATTGTGTAGGGCTGTGCTTGTGTGTACGAATGGGCACTGGGTTGTGGGCATTACAGTTACACACATTACACCATCGGCCGTGGCCGGGACACCAGAAAATACACTCTTTTTCGGATTGATTTGGGTCGCCGGGAAAACGGCGTTTGTCTGCAGGCAAACGGGCCGTGATGCCGGTTTGTTGACTGCTGAATACACTGGCACGGTCGCGTGTGTTGGGACTGTGCGAGCGAGGATCTTTGGTGGAAATCCGGCCGCAGCGGGACTTGAACACCATCGTTTTCCTAGGCGGGCTAGGAAGGCGCGGAGGCCTCGGGCTTGATCACAATCTTTGGCCGAGGCCCTCGCGGAAGGGTGGCGGCGTCCAGCTGAGCGAGAGTGCGGTCTTGGGTCTCGGGCCTGTCGCTGCTGAGGCGCGGCGGCGGGCACGGAGCGTTGCTGAGTGCGAACAGGCGGCTGTTTAGGGCGACCTGTCGCAGAGCTGGAGCACTTGGGCAGAAAGTGTCTCATGGCTTGCGACGTTTTCTGTACCTCGGCAAATCGATCCGCGAAATCCTTGATGGACGATCCAAAGAGGCCAGCAGTCGAAACGGGAGCGTCGAGGAACGCAGTGCGCTCTGACTCAGCCAAAGATGTCTCTCTGCCACGGTAACGGAGGCCATAATTCGGCCAATGGCATGTGGAGCGGATTTTGTGGCGCCAAGAGCGAGGTCTGTGGCGCTCCGTAAATCCGGCACGCAGATCGCTCCCGGAGCTTACGGAGAAGGTTGGCCTGGTGAATCTGCAACACCGCCATCGTGTGCAATGCCGACGCAGCTTGTCCAGCTGCGGAGTAAATGCGGCTGTTCAAAGCTGAGGACGTGCGACAGGCTTTGGATGGTAACGCTACCTTAGCCCACCGTCCAGCAGAGGGCGGGCAAAGGTGAGTCGCTACAGCCTCTTCCACCGGAGGGAGGGACTTGTATCCTCTGTCTCTAGCACCGTCCACAATGGAGAATGCTGCTGAGGCAGAAGTACGCACTCTGGCTGAAAAGGGGGCTTTCCAGGACTTCGCTACTTCTTCGTGAAGCTGAAGACGCTCGGCTCTTTTAGTGTGAAGAAAAAGTGTGTGACGCAGCGGCGAACACACACACAAAACACACACACTGCACAGAAAAGGATATAATATTCCACGCCGGATAGCGATGCAGGGAACGGCGGCTGAAGGCGGCGAGATGTCGACCAGCGGCTTCAGTTGAAAGCGCGTCCTGCAGTGATGCTTCTCTACGACTGTGGCGGCTTCCTCTCAGGATCCAGCGATGCGGGAGCTTCGCTGAAGTAAAGAAAATCGGAGTATGGCAGCTGTGCTCGGTTATTTATAAGCCTAGGCCACGCCCATTCTGGTGGGACGTGACCAGTGTTGGGTGTAACTAATTACTAAGTAATTAGTTACTGTACTTTAATTACATTTTCCTCTAAAAAGTAAAGGATTACTCTTAATTTTTCTGTAATTTAATTACAGTTACTTCTAATGTCATTGAGCTAAATACTGTGTATAGATCAATCCGATTTCACGGCAATTCGTATGCATTTTATGAGGTGGCTAAATCGTACGACCTCACTCGTACAAATTCGTACAAATTAGCCACCATGTAAAAGAAGTATAAAATGTCATGAGATCAGACTGGTATTAACTAGAACAATTCTATATAAAACAATAGTGGGTTTAACATCAATTTGTCTGATGTTAAAAAGCATATGTTTATTGTTTAACATTCTCCCTTTAAATTGTTTGGTCAGTTTAAGGATAATTCATGCAATTGTATAGAATTTATTTTGGAAGAATTAAAACAGTTTCATGTCTATCCTTGTATTATTCAGATTGTTGAGGTTGATATGGGATTTAGAAAGTAATTAGTAATTAAAAGTATTTAAATACTTTTTAGAGTGAGTAATTAGTACAGTAATCTAATTACACTGTTGAAGAGGTAATTAGTAACTAGTAATTAATTACTTTTTTAGAGTAACTTACCCAACACTGGAAGTGACGTAGAGGGCGCAAAGCGTCCTCATTGGGGTCAAGCGTCATGGAGGCCTCGCATAGGCTGCTGCTTTTGCCGCAGAGCAGCAAATAGGCGCGCATGCTGTTCCGCCTAAGGCTGTATGCTACTGCAAAGCGTTTTACATATTACAAAATTAAGGATTCATTTTTTTGGCTTCAATATCTCGAGAAAGAATCTTTTCCACAGCGTCTTCGATGCAGTACGAGAGAACTCTCGTAAGAGAACTACACACTTAAATGATTATAAAGATATAGAGCTCATAAATGTGTGATAAGTATTCGCTGAGTTTTGATTATATTTAGGGACGTGCTCAAGAAAAAAAAGTTCACGAGATGGAGAGGCAGAAAGCACACCCTGTTTATTTTCTTTATTTTACAAAAGCACAACGTTTTGTTTAGATTGTAAGTGGACACATACAAAAGTAGACATCTCACAGATAATTTTGTAAGTCTGTATGACCATACATGAAGGAGTATTTTAAGTCTATGTTGCTGCTATGCAAAAAAAAAAAACAGCAAAATGCGTTTGCCGACCCCAGAGGGTTAAGTAAGTACTTATTGAAATTAAGTATCTAATCATTGAGTATGCGGTTTCAAACTCTGTCTGTTCCCCGAATTTGGAAATCCAATTAACATCCAAAAATTAAAAAAATTTGGTTAAAAATTGTATTGATGTTCAACAAATAAATAACGGATATAATACAGATGAGCAAATGATAAAGCTAAGGTTGCTGAATATTCAATCTCTTACTTCAAAAGCGCTAATAGTTAATGATATGATTTCAGATTATAACCTAGATATGCTGTGTTTGACAGAAACCTGGCTAAAACCAAACGATTACATTGCTTTAAATGAGTCAACCCCACAAGATTACGGTTATAAACATGAACCTCGTCTGAAACGCAAAGGAGGAGGTGTTGCTGTAATTTATAGTAATATTTTCAAAACCACTAAGAAATCTAGTTTTAAATATAATTATTTTGAAGTGTTGGTGCTTAAAGGTGCACTTGGTAACATTTTCAACTTAATAAATCCGTTTAGAAATAATTTGGATGGTTAAATAATCTGTTCACGAGTTCACACTCACAAATAAGTCAGATAGAATAAATAGTATGCGTATTTGGCGTGCTGTCCGAGGAGAGGGCTCCGGGCTCGGTATTCGGCCCGAACCCAGAGTACTCCCCCCGTATTGCTGGTTTAGGAAGTAACCAGGCGAGTGTGAGGAGACGGGGTGGTGGAGGGATGCTGAAAAACTGTCGAGGAACGTTGGTGAGTCAAATTAGTATGTATATAGGTCTCCACTCATGCTGATTGGATAGAAATGTTGATTACTGATTGTTGACAGCTGGTTGGAATGATGTGATAATTGAATCAATTATTTGAACGTGCTCCTCCCGAACTTTGTTTATAAAACATCATTTCTGGTGAGAATGGTTACTTTCCCCGCTCCCCCCAGCGTTCCCAGGCGGAAAACCAGCCTTGCAACATTGGGACTGACGTCCCGGTAAGTTGAAAATAGGAAGTCTCGTGAGAAGCGAGAACGAGCGAGAAAGAGCGAGAAACACGAACTGCTTTACGGAATACAAAATGTACATATCAATGTTAAATGATACTGTGTATTATGTATTACCCACCTCGGTAGACATGCTCCACACGATAAAGTTGCTGCGTCTGGGACTCATTTGTTCACCACACCGGCTCCGACCATAACAAAAGCACATGAGCAGCGGTAGAAAGGGGGAGGAGTGCGCCGGCGCGCCGCAAGTGACTTTACGACAGTGATGTGAAAAATATACGCACCGCAGCTGTAGGGGGAGCTCGTTGAGAAAATCAGCAAAGCGGTGGCTAGAGTTACCGAGTGCCGCTTTAATGTAAAAATATATAGTGTAAACGATAAATCACGTTTGAAAATCCTGCTGGCTACTGTATACAGGCCACCAGGGTAACATATAGACTTTATCAAAGAATTTGCGGACTTTCTATCAGAATTAGTATTGGCTGCAGATAAAGTACTAATTGTTGGTGATTTTAATATACACGTAGATAATAAAAAAGATGCATTGGGATTGGCATTTAAAGACATTTTAAACTAAATTGGAGTTAGACAACACGTGTCAGGACCTACTCATTGCTGTAATCATACTCTAGTCTAGATCTAATACTATCACATGGAATAGATGTTGATGCTGTTGAAATACTGCAGCAGAGTGATGACATCTCAGATCGTTATCTATGCTACCCAAGAAAGTCTAAGATTAGTTTGAGCAAACTTGTTTCTTCAGGATCAAGAAACAGTTTGTGTCAAATCAATTATTTAAATGTTAGTACATGGTAGTTAAAGACACTTAATATAAAGTGGTACCCAAACAGAGTTCACCCTTTACCAAAGTGATGCATACCCAGCTGGGAAGGTGCACATGTGGGCAGCAGGCCTATGGCCGCAGCTTCGGGTTCACCACCATTTCTCCACAAACATACGTCGGTAAACCAAACCTGCAAACCTTCCATCTGGCCCATCCACCTATCCACTAGTAAAAATGGATTGAATAATTTATTTATCTAAGTAACCAGCTGTACACCTACAGTGTGTTTTATGTTTGAGTTTAACATTTTATGTTTGATTGTTGTTCATCACCAGATTTAAGAGTTTCATCATATAACTTGAATAATTTAATATAAACATTCATTTAGAATCACTGTCTAAAAGTCTGGACTAAATAAAATTTACAGACAGCATGAATACAGGTCGTCATGCGTGCCTTTCTGTCTATCTGTCAATATATTTATTATAGTTCCAACAGTAAAAAAATTCAATTGCACACACAGTATTAAATCCCCAAAGACACTGAAGATGCAATCTTCAGATACATTTCATCAGAAATTCAAAGCAAACACAAAACATCTAAAGTCTGGCCTACTTTTAATTCTGTGTTCAGAAACCCCTTCAGTAGTAAAGCAATTATACCAGAGAAACCCTTCAGGACACCTTGCATGCAACAACCAAAGACCTCCCCTGGAATTTTAGATTAACCCATTTCCTGCTATTCTGTTGTCACTAGGCCTCTGCGCAGAGATTCAAATGGAATGCCATCTGGGATTTGTCTGCGTCAGAAAAAGACTAATGATTCCACAAACAGTCCTCACCAGGAAAAACATGACCAGCCCCTCAGTTGCCTCAAGTCTGCAGCAAATGATATTCTGCAAATCTCCAGCATGACCACATGACCATACTCTGTCGGTCAGGCCAGCCGGGAAGTTTCTCTGAATAGTGGTAGAAGTCCAATTACATGATATTGCAATCAGTATTAGTAATTGGCCAAGAAACTTTTTGGCCACATTACACCATATGTCACTTGCTGTCCTTCATTGGAAATCGTATAAATGAGACACAATAAATCTTATCATTTCCGTATGACTGTAACACGTAAAAACCTGCCTGGACGGTTACATAGGACTTACACATTTCCCTGTCACAGCCCATAAACAAAGACCAGTAATTAATGCATCAATCATTCCACATGAAAGTCTGGGAGATGTGTCTCTGTTCAGGTTGGGAGGCAGGCCTGTGGATGAGTGACAGGAATATGGATGCTGTTGGCAGTAAATGAGCTTTGACGGTTCCTAGTGGTCTCACCGCATGGTCCACCCAGCCTGCCGTCCCGCTTCTGGACTGCTGATAGAATTAGGGATCTCTTGAACCATGCTGCTCTCACTTCCGAAAACAATTACCATGAACCAGTGGGGCCACCAAGCCTGATGAGATATATGTTTTGAGCGGTGGGGGCGTCGGGATGTTTAAAGAAAGCCAAGCAGGGTGCATCCCCACCACCCACGCATGTAAGGGCTAAGGAAACAGGAGAGGAGATTTTCTCTTTTTTTCCATTGTTTGGTTTTTCTTCAGAACGGTTTACAGCAAGAACCCAGGGTGGGTTGAACATAAATCTTTTTTCATTAAGAATTACTGACTTGGCCAGGAAATATTACAGGTTACTCCCAATATAACTCCCAGGTTACTTCTTGTATACACAGAGAAATGAGGTGATCAACATGGACAATGTGGGCATTTCAGATAGCAAAGGAACATATTTTACGTGTATTTGTTATGCCTCAGTTAAAAGATGAGTTGTGTGGTTATTTTTGGAATTAATTAGTAAATTAATTAATGTGTGAATTTTTGAGAAATGTATCTGAGATGTTCTGATAAATATTGCAAACACCAGCACACACACACACACACACACACACACACACACACACACACACACGCACACACACACACACACAAAAAAAACAATTTTTGTTCCATAAATTTGTGATGATGAAGACACACATAGATTATCTACAGAATCATCCATTTCCATTAATTTATTACATGATCACAGTGCTTGAGATCCATTTATCAGGTCTAATCTGTGTGAACAGGAACATTCTAGCTCTGTTCTTTGCCAGATTGTCTGCGTAAAATTAGTCAAAATCAAAGAATTTGTCTAACAGTTCTAGAAACATTTGGAGTTGGTGGAAGGCCACCAATGTCCTACGCAGGGCTGTGGGCGCAGCAACAGAGTTCGGGTCAAAGGTCTGAGGAACCTACTCATTTCACGCTGCCCTGGCGCCTGCCGGCAGAACCCTCAATTTGTAAAAGGCAAACTCTGACCTCTGGGGCTTCCCTGCGAAAACACAAGACTTAAACACTACCAGCTATCCCAAGACATCAGGTCTGAGTCCACAGACTTTTTCCAAAACCCTCAAAAGAAGACTAACCCCACAACTTTCAAACGTAGACCTAATAACATAAATTATCTCTCTAAAGAGACGGCCTAGCCAACAGGCCTTAACAAGAGGAATTGTTTCTTCATAAGAACTAGTGCAGTCAGTAGACCTTATTACTAAGAGGTTTAATAGTTGCACTTCTTTACCTCATTACTGATGTGGACTGCTACAGTCTGAACAGGTCGACACACTCATGTGCTTAACACCACAACCTCCACTGGATGTAGTGAAATTGATAAATAGGACAGTAAAAATGGCTGGATATATATATTACAGAGTTAAAAATGAAGGTGAGGGCAGCATGTTTGTGTTATATTTACTGAAATTAAGTACAATATATAATAATGAAATCAATAATATACTTGTCACTGTCCACAAAAGATTTGAATACGCACAAATCATCAATGATCATTATAACATTAAACATTAAATAATAATAATCATTGTAAGAATTATGTTACTAAAAATATCTCTAATGAAAATAAGATAAGAAAAAAAAAATTTTTTTAGAAAGGCATAAAAATGTTTTTGCAGAAAAAATAATTTCAGCTCTTGGGTGGTACCAAAATAAATTCTGTAATAAAAGAGGGAACAAGTCGAAGAGACAGGTACGAAAGCGTGCAGTTGAACAGGTCGACACACTCATGTGCTTTAACACCACAACCTCCACTGGATGTAGTGAAATTGATAAATATGACAGTAAGCATGGCTGGAAAGGAGTTAAGGCAGACCAACAACTTTAAAAAATATATATATTTTTTAATCTATAGACTTAGAGAACATATTAGTATTTTGTTTTGTTTTTGCCTTCTTTATATAAATCAGTACTGATTATATTATTATGTTAAATGTATTATTTTTTACAACTAAGTAGATGATTAATCTAGTTTGTATTCTGTACAAATAATGTATTTAGCAAATGTACAACAATACAGCATGTAGCATTAATAACATATATATATATATATATATATATATATATATATATTACAGAATTACAAATGAAGGTGTTTGTGTTATATTTACTGAAATGAAGTACAATATATAATAATGAAATAAATAATATACTTTTCACTGTCCACAAAAGATTTGAATATGCACAAATCATCAATGATCATTATAACATTAAATAATAATAATAATTGTAAGAATTATATTACTAAAAATATCTCTAATGAAAATAAGATAAGAAAAACAAAAAAAAAATTAGAACGGCATAAAAATGTTTTTGCAGAAAAAATATTTAAGCTCTTGGATGGTACCAAAATAAATTCTGTAATAAAAGAGGGAACAAAGTCGTAGAGACGAAAGCGTGCAGTTAACTCTTTTTCTGCACAATGGCATTAGGCTCTGGCAGTGTTGGAGGTTTGTTTCAGTCTGCGTTTTGTCCATTACACAAGCCTGCTGCAGTCAGACAACTCCTCTGATAAAAGGCTTTAGCCGAGAAACAGACCAGTGTGATTTCATGAAGCAGCTTCTCTTCGAACCTTCTCAAACATGTCAGCTACAGTTTTTCAGGCACCACGTGTTATTCTGCTTCAAATACCGGGTATTAGAGAGCAATTATCACCTGCAATGGACCAAAGCCTCTGACATTGTAATTATACTTGAGTTTTTATAAGACCTGCACCCTATCCTGTCTCTCATTTAGAAGCGGTATATCCAGAGCAGGAAGGAAAAGGATTTTCTGAACAGGTTTCTGAAGCACTCAGAGCCCCCCAGTTCCACCCTATATGTCTGACATGGGCCTCCCTCTCTCTGCTTTGTGCTTTCCGTAGACTGGGTCCTGGGCCCTGATTTGACCCAGCTGGAGAGAGGGAGTGATCAGAACTGGACTGGTGCAGACAGAGCTAAAGTAAACACGTCGTGGTGGCTGGGCAGGCAGTTAGCAGCCCTCGGACAGATGATCGGGGGGCCTGCGCAGACCACACACGCACCGAAGGACCACACAGGGGCTGACGGGGGAGCTTGGGGGGCCTCGGCACGCAAATACACGGCCCATCGACAGGGCACTCCTACGGGCAAAGGCAAGCTCCGGGTCAGGGCCAGGCCTGAGGAGAGTGTGAGGTGTTCAAGACATGCCTTTTGTGTGTATGCGAGACTGCAGATAAAGACAAGGTTTTCTCTCTCTCTCGTCTTTAAAAAAAAAAAATTGTGGCGGAAATGAACTTTCGATGCAAAAACGACTAAGTAAACACAAACAGGAAGCAGCTCATGAAGACATAATTTTCCAGTGCCTTTGTGATGATGCTATAATTGCACACCTAAATAAGACCAGGACAACTATATATGCCATTTAGAATATTCCCAAAACATCCCAGAAAGGACAAAATAAAAAACAATTTATACCGATCATGTTTTAAACTTTTGAGTTCGATAATTTGTGTTAATTTGTGTTTTAGTTGCATTTTTTAATTGCTTTGGTGCAATTTTCACAAGCAAGTTGTACGTTTTCAAAACTCTTAGTACTAATATTACAACAGTTTATCAAAAAACACTTTTTTCACCATTTACTTTATATTATGTTAGTATAAAACACAAAAATCACAAATTATCCTTTTCACTACAGAATTTTTTGTAAACATTTAATTTACAGTAACTATCTATCATACTAATGTTACTATTAACCTTTTCATTTGCATCTATTCTCATTTAGTTTAAACTATCCGTCTATAATTTAATCTAATTGATCTTAATATTGAATAATTTGGTAGACCTATACATTATATATACATTCTATAAATATTGATTTTGCTAAATGTTACCACAAAGATGGCAATATCCAAAATTGTGGGTACCATTTTTTGTCCCCATGTGGAAAACAGCTTATAAATAATACTTTGATGGTTTTTGAAAATGTATAACTGCAGAAATGTTCTATGATGGGGAGAATTAGAGGTATAGTCTGGGGGGAAAGAATATACAGTATAAAAATCATTATGCCATAAAACATGAAAACCTGTGCGTGCGTGCGTGCGAGAGAGAGAGAGAGAGAGAGAGAGAGAGACAGAGAGAGAGAGAGAGAGAGAGAGAGAGAATTTGCAATTTGTGAACGGTAAAGTAAAAGGGATAGGAAACAATGAATGACTGTCTTACAGCATTTCAGCATTCCATATGATACTGTAAACAGTTTTTACCATGGTATGGACTGACAAATTACTGTAAAATACTGTAACTCACCATTTATCTGAAAGGGCAACTACACTGTAGATTCAGTCATGTGATACAATGCAGAGCATGTGATCAGGGAGCGAAGTAGGAGTGGCGTGATTATTGAAGAACACTAACAGCAAATTCTGTTCTCACAAAACCTCATGGCTGTATCATATTTTTCGCACCTTTTGATAACACACTAGATAGATACCCATATGAAAAAAACCTTCTGTGTTTCATGTAAGCCCAATACATGTCCTATACAAAATCAGGCCGATTATGGTACTTTATAGTACTTTCATACTAAAAAGGACACATACAACTTGTAGGGAATTTTTTGCGTCATATATGAATACTTTAAAAAGTCTTATATGAGTTTTGCATGACAAAAGTATGCAATGGTATTAGTAGAAAATAACTGATATTCATATACAAATCATTTAAAGTTCTTATATTGAATCATATGCTATTCAAATTAAAGTCAAATAGGAATTTTATACACATTTTGTGTAATTTGTTTATATGCGTTTCATACAGATTTCATGTTTAGATGATCAACATCAGTTATTTGCAGTTGGCAAATTTGGAAATTGTACAGTGCAGAAGCTGATTTGAGGATGTACTGTCAAAATATCTCTGAGCTTTATGAGGACTGTCCATTTTCCTACAGGATTTGAACAGTAAATTTGAAATCTGGAAATCTAAACACTTTCAAAAGTGTTGCCTCTCGCAACACTGACAGTGTAACAATATGAACACTAAGAGTAATATATCAACACCAATGCAGATAACAACACTGTTACAGAGCTTGGTGCAGCTTTGTAGCAAACACTGGCAGAGTTAAAATTCTACACTGTTCTGCTGTTGACCTATCACTTAAAACATTTTTTTGAAATCTCAATCTTCTCAGCTTTATTGGAGTCAAACATTACATCATCCTGGTGTTGATAGAACAACTTTTTATAAATAAAACAACACTAAGGGAGTTACCCGTTTTTCTTATTAGGGTTCTGCATTACCTACTTTAAAGAACTGTAAAATAAACTGACAAATAATTTAATCTGAAAAGAATAAAGTCACTTTGAAATAAACACATCAATCTATATTACTTTTTTAACAAACTAGTTTTTTATTAACTAACAAGCCCCTTTACATCATAGGTTAACTAAAAAAAAAAAAAAACAAGGCACAATATTGGCATTTTGGTCATCAGAATTATATGAAGGCTGTTTATCAAATGGTCTGTAATACTTCACGTCCTGTACATGTCAGTGAAGTTGATTCAGTACCTTTGACTTTGCAACAGTACAGCAGTGCTTGAGTCAACACAACATTCAGCAGATGAAAACCGGTTGCTGGATATGAGTGGATCAGTTGTGTCCAGATGCTAACAGTAAAGTTCAGTGCATACAGTAGCTGTTTCACAGAGCAGGAAAGGCTGTGCAGATCCAACATTCTTGAAAAATCCTGGAGTGCTGGTTCCCTAGACAACACGAAACCAGACCAATTACAATTAATACCATTTGTGTTTTATAAATACAGCAAGTTTATGGTGGAAAAAGTTCAATCATCTTATACTTTCGTGACTCAAACTAGAAACTATTTTGGTTAAGGCCCTTTCACACCGGACGCGTAACAAAAAAGCAAAACGAAAAAGCTAATAGTTTGCATGCGAATAGTTTGTGTCAAAACCATTCCCATCAGCCGCGATGCGAATTTGCAATGTTCAGAGCTTCAACATTCCAAAACTTTCGCGCCGACAGGACAGCTGAGAAAACATGGATACTTTCATCATCATCATCCAGTGAAGACGAGCTATTCATTTTCTTTAAAAGACAGAACAGGTTTTGGGTGCACCCAATCTTAAAGAACAGAGAGTCTGAAGGGGAGTAGCTATGCTAATCTTACACAGGAGCTAAAAATGTATCATGGCCGGTTCCGCACTTACTTTCGGATGTCTGTGGGACAATTTGAGGAGCTCCTTCAGACAGTGCTGTGCATCTGAAGCATCTGATGAGACAAACCACAAACTTCAGGGAACCAATCGGTCCGGAGCAGCGTCTGGCAGTCTGCTGAGGTGAGCTGTCCTCTTAAAATCATCAGGGCTACGTTTACATGCAATCAAATAAACAATCCACTGTATGTGATTGGCTGAAGCCTTTTCTGTCGCCACAAAAGTAAAAAAAAAATCGGCATTGAAGCGGAAAAAATAAAAATCGTTTTTTCGCCACAGCACATTCGCGTTCGGTGTGGCACTCATTAGACAAACAGCTGATCAAAAAATAAAACCATCGCGCGAATTATTAGTGCGTCAAAATCGCGTCCACTGTGAAAAAGACTTGAATTTACTGATTTCCAACTTAAAGACTAATTATTCACCCTCATGTTGTTCCAAACCATTAAGAGTTTTGCTCATCTTCGAAAGACTTAATGAAGATATTTTTATTGAAATCTAAGAGATTTCTTTCCCTTCATCGACAGTCTATTCAACTACCACTTTCAAAGCCACGGAAAGGTATAAAGGAAATCATACGTAATCCATGTGACTCTTGTGGTTTAACCTCAATTTCACAACTTTTTTTAACTCAACTTTATTTACAAGATATTAATCTATGATGCACGTTCACGCAACAACATATGATGTTTTATTAACAAGGTTCGGGAGGAACTCGTTCTAATGATCAAGCAATCAAGTCATTCCAACCAGCTGTCATCAATCAGTAATCAACAGGTCCACTCAATCAGCATGAGTAAAACCTATAAATATACGCAGTCGACTCACCCATATTCCTCGACAGTTTTTAGCATCCCTCCGCCACCCCATCTCTTCACACTTGCATGGTTATCTTCCTAACCAGAGATGGGGGGAGTACTCTAGTTTTGGGCCCAATTTCCAAGCTCGGAGCCCAACCCCCGGACAGCACGCCAAATACGCATAACCGTTTACTCTCTGATCATTCGTAAGTGTGAACTTGTGAACTGCTCTCGCATCAACAACATGCACAAGTTGTAATGTTCTCATAAACGCATGTTGGAAATTAATATTTTATAAATTAAGTGGTAAATGTATTTTTGCTGCAAACATTTAAATTAAATTTTGTTTAATAAAATTGATGTTAAACCACTGGAGTCGCGTGGAGTACTTTAATGATGTAACCTTTATACCTTTCTGGGGCTTGAAAGTGGTAGTTGCGTGGACTGTCAATGGAGGGATAGGAAGCTCTCAAATTTTATTAAAAAATATCTTCATTTGTGTTGTGAAGATTAAAGGGTAAGTAATTAATGACAGAATTTCCATTTTGGGTGAACTATCCCTTTAAGAATAAATGAAGACACGCACCTTAAGAAATCTCACTAAATAGTCAGCTGCCGGAAGAATCTTTGTTACCTTCTTGTGGCTTTGTGATGTTGGGGGCAGGTGATGGTAGCCTTGCTCCGCCCTCCAACGTACTTCCGCTCAATTTTCATTTTCCTTCAGTACTACGTCTGTGCTTGCGGTATATTCTTGGGTTTTCTGCGATCAATTTTTTACCGGTCCAATCAGTGAACCGAGGAAGTGGTTGAGAACGATGACGTTGAGGTCCTGCGCTACATGCGTCACGAGACTAACGACCAAACGTTAGCGATTGGTTATGGCAGATCCAGAGTGGCTCTGGGCAGATTCAATAGTTTTAAACTTCAACAGAGTACCCACCTTCAAGGAAGTTAACGCTTGTCAATGGAGAGTGGCCAGACTCGTAGATCAGGCTAAGGTGATAGGCAGAGATTTCCCAATCAGTTGAGTCTAAAATTAAACCGCTAGAAAACATCTACCTGTCAAATCATGAGAACAATTGGTTTGAAAACTCATTTTAAGTAAAAAATAAACAAATTACTTTTGTAAAGTAATTTGACTGGACAAATTCAAAATGAGTGTTATGAAACACAGAAAACCTAGTTATACCAAATAGCAACAAAGCTATGATTATTTTTTTATGTTTGTGCCCATGATTCTCTCATATGTTATCAGATCAATTTTACCATCACCAGACGGTACTAGTCTGTACAGTCTTTAAACCCCAAGCCTGGTTTCCTTAGCCACTTGGTGCACCATAGAAATACTCCTAGCAAACACAAATAGCAAAATCAAATTTAAACATGAAAGCATATCCAAACATCAAGCAAAAGTTAATCTGATAAATACATTTTGCATAATTATTTAATCTGAAAGAATTACTTACCCATTCTAAGAAAATCCTCCAAATAAGGAAATAAAGTGACAGTTTCACGTGCATTGTTGGTCCGCAGTTTGGGGAGTTGTTCGTCTTCAGTTATACGCTAGGTGTGCTGGCAAACGAGAGTAAAAGATAGTTTCGAGGATAAATACATACTTTATGATATTTGCACATCACAAATATTGTCATAAAACAATATAACATTATAAATTACATATGGTAAATGAGTTAAAACACTTACTCTGTTTTCACTGTTAAAAGCAAACTCCATGTCTGCACTGCATCACTGTAGCCTGGGTTTCTCCATACTGCCTTTGCGCAGCGCGATTTTATTCACGCTGAAAGGCAGTCTGGAGACCATGGACTAGATTTTCGCCTCGTTTAGGGAACCAATCACAGAACGGGGAGGGAGCAGCAAGACGATGACGACATGCGACACAACTAAGCAGTTTGTTTATATCTATGGATTCAACATGGCAGCAGACGCGAAGCTACCTTTTGATGCAGCCTTAGATATTGTTCTAAGTAGTTTAGAACGCAAGTTTATTTTGAAAAAAGAGCAGCTTTTGGCGTCTCTACATACGTCGTCTGGTATAATGGAAAGGATTGGCTATTCTACGTACAGGCGCATTTGATAGACATTCTTAGCACCCAATAAACGGTGCCGGGCATTCGTAAACCACGCCTCAAATACGAGAAAATGCACATGTGGTTCCCAGACCCAAGTCTCAACGAGAATTGGGTCTGGCGTTAGCCAGGCTAGCATCACTGGTCAAATAAGATATAGGGCCTAGTCTGTGAGAAAGGTTTAGGCGTGCACATCACATAAATATCTCAAGTCAAAGAAAATGGCGTTTGTGAAAAAAGTTTTAGCTCATTTCTTCGCGCCCAGCGTGTAAATGTCCCGGATGTAACATTTAGATCAGAGGGTGCGGTTTACACTAGCAGTGTTAATCCCTTGAAATTCAACACCAGGAAATTTACTCATTACTAAGAGTCCTTAACACCAGGATTTCAACACTGGAGATTTTGACACCAAGGACATTGTGAGACCATGTATTTACATTAATTGTGAACTGTCTGGGCTTGTTTGTGAACAAATCATAACATACAGTAGTAGGCCTATTGCAAAGTAACAAAGTTGAGTCAAATATGTTTCTAGAACAGTGAATAAAATGTTGAAAATTGGCTGGAATATATTTTTGTATGCATGTGACATGAACTCTGGTGGTGATATGCATAAGAATCACTTATAACACTTAAAGTTTTATGTTTGTAGGAATATAACTTTTGTATACTAAACTTAGTACTGTGATAAAGTTTAGAAAATTGTCACAAATGAAAGTGAAATCTGGTGATGCAGGATTTAAAATGAAAACTATTGATATGTGAAATATCTGTATCTTGTAGAATACACTCTAATAAATAATTTTGTAATTAAAATGTGTGCTTGTGTGTGTAGTTTAAATGTGTTTCATCTAAGGTTGATTATACAGTGTATGACCATGATTCACTATTGGTGTAGGGCTTCACTTAGGACAAGATAAGAGCAGAGTGAAGTATAGCCTTATACTGATTGGTAAACTGCACTGTGTTTTATACACGTCTTAAGAGATATGCTGGGCATTCATATTAAATTAGCATTATTTTCCTAGGTTTTTACATCATGAAAATCTATATGGCTTTAGTTGTATGTGGGACATATATGACGATTAAAAATGCATTAATATTATGCAATTTATATGTTTTTTCCAGCATATATGTCCCTTACTTGTGATGTCACGGTACCAAAGTTTCAGTATTCGGTACCGATACCTGTGAAAATCCACGGTTCTCGGTACCAATTTCGGTACCAAAGCTAATTTAGATTAAATTTGCATAATATTAAAGTGTATATCCATTTGTTAGATAACATTAGATACAATGACCTAACAATAGTTATATACACTGAAGCAATTATTCTCCTTATGGTAATTTAAAAATGTAGCCTACTAATACATTTTTAAAATCAAAAGTTGTATCTGTTCATGAACAATCAAGTGTTTGTATTAAATAACATTCACAAACATACATTAATGTTGTAAAAATATATTGTTCACTCAATGTGTTGATGTTAGATAAGGCATTAAGTAATGTTAATGAATGGTATCTTATTGTAGTGTTACCAACTAAACGGGAGATAAAACGTGTTTTATTTGAATTGACTGTCCTTTTATTTAATTCAAAACTGCGGTCATATTTAAAAGGCCTTTTAAACTAGATACAACCGCACACGATACCACTTTAGGGGCCGTTCACATATCGCGTTTTATGCACGTGCAAATTCGTTATTTCAAATGTAGGCGCGCGGCTTATAATAGAAGCATCTCAACAGGTCATGTGACAAAAACCAGCGGCCTTTCCGTAACAACATGGAAAGTTCGGCCGAACAGCTGATCATAGCTGTGCAGGGCGGCTTTTTATTTCTCATCTCAATTCATATATCTAGTAGTAAAGCTAATGCAAGGGCTAGAAATAAATAATTCTTTGATGATACTTCCTCGTCATCATGGAGAGCGCAGTTTGCACCGCTTTCTCATTTCCACAAGCGCGTGCTTTCCCGTTGCGTCTGCCGTTGCTATGCAACCATGAACAGAGGCGCACCTGCCGCCTGGAAAACGAGCAAAACGCGCTATTTGAACGGCTCTTTCCTCCTTTCTTGTCAACAAGTGGATTCAGAGCCACCGCATTTGCAGCGCCGCCGGTCGCCATGTCTCGGTGTGTTTATGAAGAGGACGCAACTGTGCACCGTTCGGACAGCGAACTAATAAGAGTTGGGGTACTCGAACTCGGACTCGGACTCGAGTCCGGTCTCGAGTCCAATTTTGAATGGACTCGGACTTGTCACGCACTCGAATGAATTTGTACTCGGACTTGACACGGACTCGGGACATTTTAGACTCGGAAAAATGTCCGAGTCCAGTCGAGTCCGGGCACTGGATGACACAAAACGAAATTTTGTGAATTTTTTAAATTTAAAAACGAAACGAAACAACGTTGTTTCAGCGTTGAGCATTGTAGCCAATCACAGTTAAGTGCATAAAATCAGTGGCAAATCAGAGGCGTTTTAGAGTCCGCATGCGAATAATTCGCTCAAAATGTATGTTTAGAATCAGCACGAGCTTTATCCTTTCGCAAATCCCCTCATAAACAACAAAATCTCTCTAGACGCAATATAAATAAGATATTCACTGTGCAGTGCGGACAACTTCAGTCAGTGTTTATGACGAGAGTTTTAGGGAGAGTGCCGAACGCGGTAAGTGATGGCTTAAAGGGAGCGCTGTTGACAATCTAAATAGTTTTGTTTTTCATACTTCTAGAGGACCAGTGGTTACATTCACACTGTAAATTATAAATAGTGATAACTGCATTTAAATGTGGGATTGAATCCACTTAATTTTTGTCCTTTGAGTCATGAAATTGCGATGATTTGACACATAGCAACATAAGAACGTGATAACCATAGCAACATTTTGGCTCTAATAATGTTATCATTTTTGTTGCATTTAAACTTTAGTCATAAGTTTACATACTCCTTGCAGAATCTCCAAAATGTTATTTTTATATGTTTTTTAATAAGACGGATCATACACATTGTTTCTATTTAGTACTGCCCTGAAAAAGCTTTTTCACATAACAGATGTTTAATAGCCTAAATAAAATACAAACACAAAATAAAGACAAATTACATAGGCTCGATTTTAATATTGTGTCATTACCTGAATGATCCAGAACTTTTTTTTTTTTTTTTTTTTTAATGGTTGAGGAAAAATCATCCAGCTCCTGCACATTCTTTGCTTTTCCAGCATCTTCTGCATATTTGACTCCTTACTAGCAGTGACTATGATTGTAAGATCCATACTTTCACACTGGTGACAACTGAGGGACTCATACACAACTATTACAAACCCTGCAAACATTTAGTGATGCACAAGAAGGAAGCATCCGTTAAGAGTCAAGAGGTGTAAACTTTTGAACTGGATCATTGGTGTAAATTGGTCTTATTTGTTTAAAAATGCATTCATTAATTTAGTCCAACCCTTCAGAGGCTAAATAAGATATTAGCATGTACAACACAATAAGAAACATTTAAACATCATCATCTTGCTCAAAAGTTTACCCCTGGCTCTTAATGCATCGTGTTGCATTATTAAGCATTACCTTGCAGATTCTAAAAGATGTACAATAGGTAAACGTATGACTGTAACTATACATTGACCTTTCGCCGGGATTTGATTGACAGGTGATCTGACCAATTATAATGCAGATACACGCCATTTTTGTTCGACAAACAAACCAAATCAGTTAGTAGATTAAAGGCAGTGGACTTGAACTTGAAAAATAGTGTGTATTGATTTCTTTTTTAGAAATTTGTGCTATAACTAGAAGAGATTATCAGTTCGCGTGCTGCTTGAACTGAGGCCTACACATTAAAGCACCACAAAACAGTATTTATCGTTTGAATTTCATAAAAAAAAAAAAAATTGAAAGCTGAGACTTTATTTCAAACCAAAAGTACCCTGCTCTGTCTTGTCTGTTGGCACATTGTTAGTGTCCTCTTTGCTCCGACCGAGAACATGTGGAGTGAGAGAGGAATGGCTTGTCGGACGTAGCAACAGTAACCAAGAGGGGCGGGTCTTTGTGAAAGGTCAATTTCAAATCATTTAAATCTTTGTGGACTCGGTCGGACTCGACTCGGACTCGGTTGTTAAGGACTCGGACTCAAGTCCGACTCGACCCTCTTTGGACTCGGACTTGGACTTGTACTCGGTTGTTAAGGACTTGGACTCGACTCGGACTCGACAAAGGTGGACTCGGACCCAACACTAACCCGATACTTCGGTACCACCGGTACTTAAAAAAAGCTGGTACCGTAACCATTTAATTTTTTTAGTACCGAAATGGTACCGAAGTACCGGGTCTTTTGACAACACTATCCCTTACAATATTATGTTGGAACATACAATAATCACAGGTGTTTATAACAAACCTTTTCCATATGGGTATTATTAAAACAGTATAGATTTAACTATAAGTCAGTTACATAAATTAGGTAAAGTGTATTTTTTCCAGGTTTTCTTAATATGGTAGTGGTTTGGATGAAACCAGTGTAACAACAATCAGTCTCAAATGAGTCTCGGGGAATATTAGTTCAAATGGACTGGATATTCATGAGTCTATGAATATGATTTGTTTGTTATCTTAAGATATTAACCTTCCCAATAAAGGGAATATTTAATCATGTACACGTAACCTTTATCAATTTAGTTTCAGTTATCTGGCATTTTTGTTTGTCCTGCAAACTAAAACTCAGATTTCCTTATCCTACATCAATAAACGTACTTCCTAGGAAAATTAAATATCTGATCAGGACAATTAATAGTTCCTATGTTTGTACAGTTTGTATTACTTAAATAATACACAATAAAGCTTAGGTAACGTTAGATCTTGCGCTTCATTGACTTTTGAGTTTGTGAGCAAATAACAGATTCAATCTTCAATGCAATTATTGGATTTTAATAAAACAGACTAAAGAATACAAAACTACAATTTCACACGGAGTAAATATGCATATATATATATATATATATATAGTAAACAAAACACATAAGGTACCAACGAAATAAATCAAATTAACGAATAATATGAGGGGAGAGAGAGAAAGAATGAGAGAATGAATCAGGGAGCGAGTGAGAGAGAGAGAGTGAGAGAGAGAGAGAGAGAGAGAGAGTGACAATTTTCAATTCAGTTCCTTTCCAAAGAGACCCCAAGTATGTATTAAAATATTCGCAGGAATATTCTAGACAACCTTTAAACAGCAGTTTCAATCGTGAGATAAAATACTTGCTTAAATCTGGCTCTCAGAGGTATGTGTGCTGATTTCAAATTGTCCTGCAGTTTCCTGGAGTTCCTTCCTGACGCAGGTGTTGCGCAATTTCGGCCGCTCACATGAATGTAACACTTTACCGAAAGGTGACTGAACTCAGACGGAAATAAAGAAAAGTCTAAGATGAAAACGAAGTTTTCAGAAAATAAAACGAAGAAGCTCCTTGGCGGAGTTTTCTCGTGAAGATGAGTAGATTCTTCTCTTTGGCGGAGTGCAAAGAATAACGGCAGAGGCTTGGCCTTAAGGGCCAGCTGGGTTACACCTATTTCTCATGGCTGGGCCAATCGTTGTTCAGAAACGGAGGCGGGAAAGACGTTCTTTGTTTGAATCGTCCCACCCTCCTTACATAATTTATAGCGATGTCAAAATTGAGCATTTATTCTCAGAAAGATGGTATTTATGAAATAATGCGTCTTTTTGTGATTTGTCGTCGAGATTCGACGCCGTCGGGTTTTTACCATTCTACAGACACCACAAACGACAATTTTGCGAGTCCGGACACAGAGATATAGGATTGTTTGTAATTCTGGGCATATAGAGTTTGGTTTTCATCCTGCACACCTCAGAGCTACATGTACATACATTTAACCACAAAAGCGATACATTTCATACATTTAAAAGCTAGTTTTCAGTGAGAAAAGTCCGTGAATTAGCTCATGTGTGTGTGTGTCTTAGTGTGTGTGTGTGTGTACGCGCAGGTGTTCCCTCCTCCCCTTGGGTGAGGAGAGCGTTCTGGGGGCTTTGAAGCTCGGTTATCAAGATCTTGGGGTGTCTGTCTTATGCTGCGTGGTCATAAAGGTGTCAAGAGACACTCGGAATCTAGCCACGGCGGAGCCATGGTGGTAATTTAGGTTCTTTGAGTCTTGTTATTTTACATATCTGAGTCAAAGGGTGGCAGCACGAAGGAATGTGGATTTTTGCAAAGAGAAATAGAATCATGATTCTGGCCCATTCGTTACAGGTCCCCCTTTTCGTCGGATGAGATCCTTGTGTGGACATCATCGGACGACAATCATCACGATGGGTAGATGACAGGTGAATCATGATGGTCGAGTGGCAGGTGGATCAGGCTGATAGGATGTTCACATCTCGTTGAGTCTGGCACAGGGCGAAGGCCAAGACGAGTGTCGGTGCGTGGTCGGTGACCTTGGGAAGATACAACAGTATCAGCTGCGGTCCAGGTTTGGACACAGGTGAGTGGTATTCCGGCTTGGCGGTTGCCCATGCCTGGAGGGCGGTGTTGACAGGAGCAATGTTCGTGAGTTGGGACCCCCTTTTCTCAAACCAGAGATCTCCTTCTGGATCTAAGGTGACGTTGTAGTTCTTAAAGGATGGGAGTTCCAGTGCTGTCTGGTACTCTTTGCTCGGAAGATGGTACCATGACAGGTTACCAAGGTGTGAGATGGCACCTGTCGGTACTTGAGTCGGCATACTCTGGCTGAGCAGGTTGACACGGCTGGTTGTATCATGCTGTTCGCGAGTGACAGTGGCTGTGGGCGCAGGTGTGTTAGCCAGCCATCGTTCACCTACAATCTTTGCTTGTGTTTCTGTGACTTGTGTGCGAGGCTTAGCTTCAGCAGGGCAGCGTGTGTGGCTGACCAGGGGTTGCAACTCGCAGATTCCTTCAGTGTTGTCTCTGAGGGAGGTTTTGCTAGGGCAGAGATAGTGAATGTCTTTGGTCAAGGTGCACCCGTGCAGGTTTGGGGCCGGGTACAGCAGGGTGTCGCTGTCGTGGTAGGCCACCACGTCTGGAGTGCATATCTTGAACTGGGTCCTGCTTTTCCAGGACCCGATGTTGACAATGTCTTTGAGCCTGTAGGCTCGGTTTGATTCGATGATGGGTAGGTTTAGGAGAAAACCCACTTCTCTCTGCTCGGGGTTGACGTGAAGTGGGGTGGCGCAACCCAGAGAGTGAGCAAGGTGTGTTTGAAAAGGGTCAGCTGGCGTGGTGGTGCTGGAGGCCAGCACAGTTCGCACAAGGCTTAAGGGTTTCAGGTACGGTGGGATTACACCTGTGGCTAGGCTGTCATTGGAGGAGCTAACCTCCCACAGCATGTCTGTCGTTAGCGCTGTAATCAGTGGAGTCTGGGCAAAGTCTTTCTGGAAGATATTAAACAGCGGTTTCATTGAGTTCACAGTCTGGTTCGCTGCGTTGACACTGGACATACCAATGTTAAACAGAGTTCTGGCGGCAGCTCCGGCTCCGAGCAACGCTCCCAGGAGCCGTTTGGAGCGGTGGTTGGTGCTTAGGAGTCCTGATTGCGTAATTTTCTCAAGTTGGTTGAGCATGTGTTCGACCTTGGCCTTGGCCTGAGAGAGGGCGTCCTCTGTCCACTGGGCACTTGCCCAGATGTATGGTGCTACGGTGCTGGGGTAGTGTGCTCTGTAGACCGGGCGGGGCTGGATGCGTCGACCATGCACTCGCTGAGTGTAGGTTCCGCAGTCGGTGATCAGGAGTCTCAGTTGTTCTCTCGGTGGCAGCTGTCCTCTGGATGGCTTACAGCACGGCATGGCGAGCCACAGCGGCAACCTGGTACAGATGACAGGGAGAGAGAGAGAGAAAGGGAAGGAAGAGGCAAAGGAGGGTTGTCTTTGGTTGGACAGGGCAGTTCTTTTGCTTTGTGGATGGCAGCTAGGTTTAGCTCGCCTTGGCCCACGTTTTGTCACATCTTGCTGCCAGCCTGTCGCTTGCTTCAATGTCTCGTCAGTGACTCTGGTGCTGTGTTGTGCCGCACATGATGCGTCATAGATAAACATTGGCTAACCCCCCTTTTGCAACTGTTCGTCACAAGCTTTTGCGCTGTGATGTCAACAGGTGCAGAACCCGTAATGTTGTGTGTATGCAGCGTGTGCATGTTATGCAGCGGTTTGAGGCACTGGCTGTCAGTGAGCTTAGACGGCGTGCAAGGGAGGCAGGAGGGGTATGAGTGGAGGCAATGCAAAGTCTTTGTTGTGGTGACAGAAGCCCGCATGTCCGCTATGTTGGGTGTTGCAGACAGCGGAGCCCGCGTAAGCGGCACAGGGTTAGGCAGTGTAGCCTGTAAAAGTCTTATGCAGTGTGTAGTCGTTGCAACTGTGAGGGCGGGTGGGTGGGTCGGGTGTGACCACCGCTTTCCGTTTAGTGCGCCAGGCTTGGCGCGGGCATGAGTTTGGTCATGTAGCTGCAGGTCAGTCTTGACCTTGGCGCAGCATTTGTTAAAGTCTTTTGTGAGCTGAAAGGTGCAGGGTAGCGAACTTGAAACTTGACCTGGTGCTAAGTCTGTGTCGTTGTGACTGGCTGTGGGAGTTCCCATGAACTGTGTGACCTGACAGTCTGGCTCTGTGGAAAGTCTCGTGACCTCTGTGATCTGACAGTCTGGCTCGGGTGGCCTGTGTGACTGGATGGGGAGAGGTTCTGGCACTTGAGCCCAAAGAGTTCGCTTTTTGAAGTCCAGTAAGGGCTTGAAACGATCCAGCAGGTCTTTGCCAATGATGAGTGGATGAGTGTTCATTGGTGAAACGTACACAGGGTGAGTCAGCGACATAAAACCTATTGACAGGTGGATTAGAGTTAGCTGTTCAAACCGGATGCTATTTTGGCTGTATGAATGCACATTTAGTTCACAAGTGTGAGATTCAAGAGTTCGATTCTGTCTCTTAGCTTCGACTTTGAGTCTTTTGAAAAGTTGAGATGAGATCACAGTGAGGTCTGCTCCTGTGTCTATCAAGGCTTCAAGTTTCACTTCCTTCTCCAAAGTGCAGGCTAGGTAGGGTTTCCTGGCCACCCCCCTTTCAAGAAGGTGTCCCAGAAACTGTGGCATCGGGGCTGTTGTTGTCAACCGGAGTGAATGGCAGGTGTTGTCAGTATGTGATGCAACAATGAGTTCACTAGTTGGTGACTGGCAAGCAGTGTTCTGGGGGGCAGTCGCATGGAGGGAGTGAGTGGAGCTGCTATGTGGTGATGTAACAGCAAGGTTCATGGGTTGCGATTTGATAACAATGTCTGGTGGGTTGCCCCCGGGAGGGACGTGTGGCTTGCTGCGGGGGCAGCTAGCCGGAACAGCACTTCCTGGGACTTTGTGATGTTGGTCCCAGGTGTGATGTGTTGTGCTGTTTCGTGTAGGGTGTGCAGCTGTCAGCTGTGGTGCTGGAGCGGAGCTGTCACTTTGTGGTGTGACAGCTAGCTCTGTAGTCTGTGGGGGACGAGCAGTGTTCGTGGTGCTTGGCTCAGGCAGATGGCAGTCAGACAGGGTGTTGGTTTCAGTTCTTATGCTGAGACATAAGATGTCTGGTTCATCCTTGTCTCTCTTGCGATGTTTCTTGTGCAGAAACTCTTTCAGCATCCTCACGATCTCTGCTGTCTCCGACGTGGCTGCACTGTGTTTTTCTGGTGTGCGATGAGGCTTGGGCTTACCAGTAGCATGTCGAGAGGGGTTCCAGGGCCGGCTTTCTGGGCTTGGAGTTCTGGACGGCGGGTGATGCTGGTCCCAGAACCTCTTAGAGCGTTCGCTCCGATGCTTTGGATGAGCACCGTCACGGTTGTGCTGCCCTCTGCTGGCTTGGAACGGTCTTGACTCTCTGTTGAAAGACCTGTGACTGTGGTGCTGTTGGGCGCCCTCTAGAGTCAGCTCTGAACAGTGCTCAGAGACAGAGTAGATTGTGGGGTCTTTTACAGTCTTTTCAGAAACAGTCTTTTGCTTGGTGTAAGCTTTGTGGACCAAGTCACGTAGCTGTTGGGTGGACATGCTACGTGGACAGGCCAGAACGCCTAAATGATGACTCACTGTGGGATGCAGATTTCGGAGGAACAGCGTCCTGAAGTTGACATCTTCTTCCATACCGGGCTCGTTTCGTGCTCCGAAGTAGGCGTGTCGGAGTCGGCCGTAGTAGGTCTGTGGGTGTTCAGGTCGGGCCTGTTTGACGTCCATGGCGGTGAAGACCCCTTGTTCTGATTCTGGGTCAGAGAATTCACGGATCAAAGCTTGTCGCAGCTGCTGGTAGTCCCTTTTGACAGTCTCTGGTTGACGGTCCAGGAAGCTGCGCACGTCACGGCTAGAAGTAATTCTGAGCAGGTAAAACTTGTCCCAAGCTGTCACGTTGGCGACAGTTTGCAGGTGAAAGTCAATGTCTAGAAGGTAAGCATGTACATCATGGCCTCCTGCAAGGTTTGGAGTGAACGTAGGGATGTTTCTGGCCAGCCTGTCAAGTTCTTTGGGAGCCGTGCCGTGTTTAGCTGTAAGTGTTCTCTGGGAGGGCTCCCCCCTTTCTGCTGACAGGGGTTTTTGTTGGCTGGCTGGTGATGTCTGGAACAATGGGCTTTCGCCCCCCTTTTCAGCCCTGGGTTCTTGGCTGAAAGGTTCGTACCGGCTGGTTAGGGGAAACTTTGTGGTGTGTGTTTCCCCTACCCGGTCACTATTAAGTCTGTAAGAATGTCTCAGTTCTCTGTGAACAATGTCAAGTTCGTCTCTGAGATCATGTCTCTGCAGAGTAAGCTCATGGATTTCAGCTCTGGCCACCTGTAAGTGTTTTTCACAGGCTGTGGCTTTAGCGTTTTTGTCTCTTAGTTCAGTCTTTGCTCTCTCGAGGAGAGCGTCACTTTGTTGGAGTCTTTCGTCGAGTTCTTTACAGGTTTCTTTCTCCGACTGTTCTCTTTGATCTGTGGCGTCCTCTTCCTCGGCCAGGAGAAGTAGCTGGTTTAGATGACTTTGGGTGTGGGCCTGGTTCCTCCGGGCCTCCTCTGCTTGAAGCTTTAGCGCTGCTGCTTCCTGCTCCAGGTCGATGTGGCTCCGTTCGCTTAGTTGAGCCTGGGCGACGAGGGTGTGGGCGAGGCTCCCGAGGATCTTGGCCAGTTCTTTGTGAGTGTAGCTTTGCGTCGGGTCCCGTGCCGTCAGCTGGTCTAGCTCGGCGTCCAGTTGCTCCTGGCTCGGCTGCTGCAGGTCACTGGCGTCCTTGGACAGAACCGTGTTCGTCATCGCTTCCAGCCATATCGCTAGACGATCCCAAGGGACAGCGGGACTGGATGAACGGGACATGCTGGCTCGCTGTGGACGAGAGAAACACAACAAACACACACAAAGAGGCCAATGCAAGTTCTAAGTCTAACGAGCTCTCGTACGGACTATGCCGTTGATAAGAATTTTGGCTAACTGATGTGGACAGTTAGACGCTTAGGCGGGCCGATTTCCGGGTCGGCCTAAAATAGAGATTTTGACAGGCGGTAGCTTTGTGCGTCACCTGGTGACGCCGGCTGCTCGGTTGTCACTCTGTTACTTAGCTTGGGGTCTCTTGGTGAACTGAAAGAAACACAATTACAACAGTCTGAACAGGGAAGATAGGAAAGAGCACAGCGAAAACAGAACGAACAATGAAGCGGTCTGCAATGAAATGAAAATAAGCGTGAATGCTGGAAGTGAAAAAAAAAAGTATTAAAGGGGCTTAAGTCTGCTACCTTTTCGTAAGAGTTCCTGATAGGACCTACAGCATGTGTGTCTATCGGGGTAGGAAACCTAGGAAGAGGGTGTGGCTTAGAGAGGAAAGGTGGGCCAAGCCCTTAGAATGTACTTGAGGAAATATCTAATATTCAGCTTTTAACAAATAAGTGAATGGGTTTTATCACAGTTTGTTTACCGGGCTAATTTGGGTCACTTCGGTGGAAACCGGCGACGTGGTTAGCCTCCCTGGCGTTTCCAAACACGCAACTGCAGTGTCCTCGGCCCTTCGTTACTCTTAGTCGCGTTGCGCCCGCTCAAACAGCTTATGACTTTAAACACAACCTGGCAAACCAGGATGCCAACCGCCAGCTAACACAGCAAAATTGGGACGTTCCCCAGAACCCTCTTTTTCAAGAGTGGCCCCCTTTTAGGCCCCGGTTTAGGTAATGGTCTCAGAAATTGCCTGGTGTGTTTCGTCTGGACTGGTTGACTACCTTTGGAGTGCCAAATTGCTGGTGTCGCCACTGCGTGCCGCAACGACGGTTAGAGCAAAAAGGAACCGATGTTCACCCGCAGCCAGTGCTGGTTACACCTGTCGGGCCACAGCTCGCGGAGACCAACCAGAGATGGTCCCAATTCACCACGGGTCCTTGGGGGTCCTACAATAAATACGCAAAACAGGTGAAAGTCTAAAATGAATTAAGGCTTCCTGGCTTGGGTAATTTATGGTTGTAGGCAAAAGGGAAGTGGAAAATTAGATATAAAACAAAATTTGAAAAATTCAAAGGTTTTTATCACCTAGTGATAAAACAAGGGGAATTTTGATACTGTTGGTAATTATCAAAATGACCCTAACCCAAATGAGAGAAAGAGAGAAAAGAGAAGAAGAATTAAGCAGAGAAAAAAAAACTTTTTTTTTTAAATTAAAAAAAAAAATCAATAAAAGTTATCAATAAAAAAAAATTAGATGATCAACTTAATTCAAATTAAATTCAAAACGAGTTTAAATTAAATTTAAGTAAGCCTGTAAAAAGACTGTAAATAAAAGAAAGCCAATCAAAATGGTATCCTATACTGTTTAGCTTATTCAAATTAAATTCAAAACAAGTTTAAATTAAAATGAGATAAGCCTGTAAGGACAAATAAAAGAAGAACAAGGCGAAACAATACCCTATAGTGTAATTAGAAAGGAAAAGCAGGAATAATGCACTTCGCACAGCATTGAAAGGTAAAGAGAGAGTGAGAGGGAGCGGTACGCTGACTCAGCAGGGTACGCCCACACGGTGGCGTCCTTCCTTTCACGTGGACTGTCAGTAACTGGAACCTGATTTCAATTTAAGTTAGGGAAAGTCGTTTTTCCTTCTAAACTTCAAATTCAAATAAGTGTGTTTAATCAGCGAGAAAAGAGACTTGACCGTTGCCTAATGGCAGTAAAATTGTCTATCAGTAAACAAATTACGTGCTCGACTTAGGACGGAAATTAAGTTTATGACAAAGTTAACTAGCGGAGAGTAGAACTATCCGACACTATCCACGAGATGGCGCAGTCGAGTCCGCTCGGACTAGAGTTAGTTAGGCGGAATGCTCACCAGATGGCGATGTTGCGCCCGCTCGGGATGAAGTTATGGTGATGTGTTATTCGCGAGCTGTTAAACATTTAAGAGTCTCCCTCTAGTGTCGAGCAAGCGGAGTTACAACACCTTACGTGATTTAGAACAAAAATCGAGATGACGTCACTCACAGATTTTGCAAAAATCAAAATTTTTCGGATCACTGCGGATCTTTTTGTGCTGCGCTGGCACAAACTAATGTGGATACAGGACTTTTCGTCTGTTTACTTCACATTAAAAAGAACTCCAATAGACATTTATCAAACTTAGCTGACCGTTTATTCAGCGTTTATGAGTCAAATGTTTTAGGTTTTACAAATGAGTAGCTAGTTCACTGTTTAACCAGGAGTTTACCGTTTTCTCTAACGATATAATATGATCATGATTAGGCCTTTATTGAAACAAAGGAATCTCGCTCGATTTCAATCTTCCGGCTGACGGGAGCTTTCGTCTTCCCAGAGCAGGCGGGTTTAGAACAATATTAAGATTGTACGGACTATACAGAGGCTTCGTGATCTCTGCCGGACGTTTAATATTGCGACTTTAGTGTAGTCTATACTTTCAATAATATAGGCTAACTATTTAAACATGTTTTAGCATCTGTTTATGCTTGAGCTGAGCTCGGCTTGTGCCGTTCAGTTAGTGAGTTGATTCGCTTTGCGCGATTTCTCACAATTCAAAAACGCGCGTGCGTGATATTAATACCCAAAAATACACATGAATATGAATATTGCTCACAAACCAAAAGTTTGAAACTGCCCGCATTCTCCACCACTTATGTAACAACAATCAGTCTCAAATGAGTCTCGGGGAATATTAGTTCAAATGGACTGGATATTCATGAGTCTATGAATATGATTTGTTTGTTATCTTAAGATATTAACCTTCCCAATAAAGGGAATATTTAATCATGTACACGTAACCTTTATCAATTTAGTTTCAGTTATCTGGCATTTTTGTTTGTCCTGCAAACTAAAACTCAGATTTCCTTATCCTACATCAATAAACGTACTTCCTAGGAAAATTAAATATCTGATCAGGACAATTAATAGTTCCTATGTTTGTACAGTTTGTATTACTTAAATAATACACAATAAAGCTTAGGTAACGTTAGATCTTGCGCTTCATTGACTTTTGAGTTTGTGAGCAAATAACAGATTCAATCTTCAATGCAATTATTGGATTTTAATAAAACAGACTAAAGAATACAAAACTACAATTTCACACGGAGTAAATATGCATATATATATATATATATATAGTAAACAAAACACATAAGGTACCAACGAAATAAATCAAATTAACGAATAATATGAGGGGAGAGAGAGAAAGAATGAGAGAATGAATCAGGGAGCGAGTGAGAGAGAGAGAGTGAGAGAGAGAGAGAGAGAGAGTGACAATTTTCAATTCAGTTCCTTTCCAAAGAGACCCCAAGTATGTATTAAAATATTCGCAGGAATATTCTAGACAACCTTTAAACAGCAGTTTCAATCGTGAGATAAAATACTTGCTTAAATCTGGCTCTCAGAGGTGTGTGTGCTGATTTCAAATTGTCCTGCAGTTTCCTGGAGTTCCTTCCTGACGCAGGTGTTGCGCAATTTCGGCCGCTCACATGAATGTAACACTTTACCGAAAGGTGACTGAACTCAGACGTAAATAAAGAAAAGTCTAAGATGAAAACGAAGTTTTCAGAAAATAAAACGAAGAAGCTCCTTGGCGGAGTTTTCTCGTGAAGATGAGTAGATTCTTCTCTTTGGCGGAGTGCAAAGAATAACGGCAGAGGCTTGGCCTTAAGGGCCAGCTGGGTTACACCTATTTCTCATGGCTGGGCCAATCGTTGTTCAGAAACGGAGGCGGGAAAGACGTTCTTTGTTTGAATCGTCCCACCCTCCTTACATAATTTATAGCGATGTCAAAATTGAGCATTTATTCTCAGAAAGATGGTATTT
Organism: Phoxinus phoxinus; assembly: GCF_949152265.1. Classification (NCBI taxonomy): domain Eukaryota; kingdom Metazoa; phylum Chordata; class Actinopteri; order Cypriniformes; family Leuciscidae; genus Phoxinus; species Phoxinus phoxinus. The sequence continues at coordinate 13,397,604 of NC_136883.1, forward strand.
ATGAAATAATGCGTCTTTTTGTGATTTGTCGTCGAGATTCGACGCCGTCGGGTTTTTACCATTCTACAGACACCACAAACGACAATTTTGCGAGTCCGGACACAGAGATATAGGATTGTTTGTAATTCTGGGCATATAGAGTTTGGTTTTCATCCTGCACACCTCAGAGCTACATGTACATACATTTAACCACAAAAGCGATACATTTCATACATTTAAAAGCTAGTTTTCAGTGAGAAAAGTCCGTGAATTAGCTCATGTGTGTGTGTGTCTTAGTGTGTGTGTGTGTGTACGCGCAGATATTCCTGTTGCGCTGTGTTCCCTCCTCCCCTTGGGTGAGGAGAGCGTTCTGGGGGCTTTGAAGCTCGGTTATCAAGATCTTGGGGTGTCTGTCTTATGCTGCGTGGTCATAAAGGTGTCAAGAGACACTCGGAATCTAGCCACGGCGGAGCCATGGTGGTAATTTAGGTTCTTTGAGTCTTGTTATTTTACATATCTGAGTCAAAGGGTGGCAGCACGAAGGAATGTGGATTTTTGCAAAGAGAAATAGAATCATGATTCTGGCCCATTCGTTACACCAGTATCAATTATGGACTGCCAAAACCTAACATCACATGTGTAAAGAAAAATTATTAGAAGGTGCTGGCCATAGAAGCCTTATAGTTTTTGCCATGTTTTTTGTGTTCTCTGTGCCATGTTATCACTATTTTTTTTTCTCCTTTAAAGATCACTATTATATGTTTTTCTCCTTTAGAGAATTCACCCGTTTTTGAGGCCTTTGTCATGCCTGAAAACGTCTCTGGTTACGTATGTAACCTTAGTTCCCTGAGAGGGAACGAAACGCTGTGTTTACGCTGTGGGAACACTTCCAAGTGTTGCGTCATGAAGCACGTGTAAAATCAGTCCAAAGAATGAGCGGGACGCCAGGTGACGTCATAGACCAGGAACTATAAATCAACCCTGAACGCAGAGCGTGACAGCTTCTGAAAAGCCTGAAGCAAGTCGATCAGGGCATGCAGGAAGTATGGCAGGCGAACGCAGCGTTTCGTTCCCTCTCAGGGAACTAAGGTTACATACGTAACCAGAGACGTTCCCTATCAAGGGAACTCCCGCTGCGCTTACGCTGTGGGAACCCCATACCCACTACGCCATAATGACAAGTGCCCATTCTGTCTGAAGACCTTGCGCACACTAGAAGCAAGCAACCTAGCCCCAGGAGTGGAGAGGTCTAAGTCATAAAATTTGACAAATGTATGCGGCGAGGACCAGCCTGCCGCATCACAAATGTCGTGAAGGGAAACTCCCGAAATTAGAGCCATAGAGGCAGCCATACTCCTCGTAGAATGGGCCCAGACAGCCAAAGGTGAAGGCTGTCCGGCCGCTTCATAAGCAAGTGAGATAGCCTCAACTACTCACTTGCTCATTATCTGTTTAGATGCAGGGCAACCTAACTAGTTAACCCAAAGCAAACAAATAATTGCTCTTATATACGCCACAGGGCAGCTCTGTGGACATAAGCATCCAAAGGCATAACAGATTAAGTTTTTCCTGATCTGGGGTATTAGGTAGAGGACAGAAGGCATGCAGCACAAATGACCCACAAATTTAGAAGGGACCTAGGAACACAACCCAGCCTGGGGTGAAGAAAGAATATCACCATACCAGGTGCAAATCCAAGTACGTGCAGGCCTCAGCCTCATGTACCACGGAGAAAACAAAATAAGGATCTCTCCTCAGAGATAACCCAGCAAAGAAACATTCATTGCGGAAATCAAATACTGTACCATAGGGCAGATAACAAGATTCAGAAGGTGTTCTCCGCACCAGGCAGAGAACAGTTAACATTTCAATGCATATTCAGTCTTCTCGTGGAGGGAGCTCTAGACTGGAGTATGGTCTCCACGACCTCGGTCGATAGATCTGAATCTATGAGCTGGGCCCCCTAAGAGGCCGAGCCCACAGTATCCATAACTCCGGAAGAGGGTGAAATAGTGTGTCCCTGATTGGGCTACTAATAATAGATGAGCCCCTACCCGGCAAACCCTCTAGAGAACTCCCGGGAGCAAAGATATCGGGAAATGCGTACAGGTGTAGCCTCAACCACACCTAGTACATCGCATCCAGTCCAAGCGGAGCTGGATGCGTCAGGGAGAACCACAAAGGGCAATGCGTTGTATAAACGATGCAAAAAGGTAGACTGAGTTTACCGAAGTTCTCCCAAAGGAGCTCCACCACCTCGGGGTGAAGTGTCCATTCCCCGGGCCTCAGCCCCTGCCTCAACAGGATATCTGCTCTGATATACGAGACCATCAGTGTGTTGTCCGAAAGGACAGGCACATGGTGACCTCTCGGGTCTGACAGGAAGTATTGAGATTCTCGGAATACCGCCATCACTTCTAGCCAATTATGTGCAAAAAGGAAGATGGTCCTGCCAAAGACCCTTCGCCGAGTGGCCACTCATGATCACCCCCCACTTGTGAGGGAAGCATCTGTCGATAGCATATGCGTCGACAAGAAACCCCCAACACTAGGCCTGAGCGAGGAACCAAGGTTCTTCCACATGACCGAGGCACGTAGGCATAGCCACGTGACCTTTATCATGTGAAAACAGATTTTCCCCTTGGAGAAAACCCCTTGGTCCTGAGCCACCACTGCAGGGGTCTCATGTACAGAAGGCCAAAAGTAATTACGTTGGACGCAGCTGCCATGAGACCCAACAGTCTGAAACTGTTCCACAGTGAGTGACTGGCCTAGTTTTACCCCATTTAAGGCGAATCGTTTATAACACCTGGAAAAGTGGTCCTCTGAGCTGGGAGGAGCACACTCTTCTTGGCGTTGAGTCGCAACCCCAACATCTTTAAATGAGACAGAACGACATCTCAATGCCAAACTGCCATCTGCTCAAATTGAGCTAGGATCAACCAATCGTCGATAGTATAATACGCGAATGCCCTGGAGTCTCAGAGGAGCCAGAGCTGCATCCACGCATATTGTAAAGGTGCGGGGTGATAAACCTAGGCCGAATAGAAGAACCCTATACTGGTATGCTTCGCCCCCGAAAGCAAACCTCAGGAACCTCCTGTGTTGAGGATGGATAGATAACCGTCCTTCAAGTCTATTGTGAAAGACCAGTCCTCGGGCTGAATCTGTGACACAATCATATTAGCGTAAGCATACTATGAACATGAGATTCAGAAACCTGCTGTTTAATTGACACAGGTCTAGAATAGGACGCAACCCCTCATCCTCTTTCGGAAAAATGAAGTAGCGGCTGTAAAAACCCTGACTGTCTGCTGGGAGGAGGAACCCCTTCTATAGCTCCTTTTTGCAGAAGTGTCAGTACTTCCTGCTCCATAACCAGAGCCTGCTTGGGGTCCACCACTGTGGGGAGGACCCCTAGAAATCTGGGCGGACGAGAACTGAACTGAATTCTGAAATCCTTTTCTATAGTGTGCAGGACCCACTGAGAAATATGTGGCAGTATTTTCCACGCTGCCAGAAATTCTGCTAAGGGCACCAGTCTCTCGAGACTGGCCTCTGGATTTGGTTGAACAGTCACTTCAGTGCCCTGAAGCGGCGAACCGGCAGGGAACAACCGAACTGACCGTTCTACGACCTTCCTCGGAGGATCGTATGGGGACGCTAACACCTCGGTGCCCTGAACGGCGAACCAGCAGGGAACAACCGAACTGGCAGCGCTGCGACCCTCCTCAAAGAGTCGCATCCCAGAGATCGCCGAGGAGAAACTATTTCTCAAAACCGTCCCTGCCCCGGAAGAACCTTCAGAATCCTGATAGCCTCAGCGTCAGGACTTCTTGTCTAAGTTTTATTAGAGATAACGACAGTCCTCAGATCTTGCCTACCTCTAATTATCTTGGTTCCAATGACTTATCTCTGAGGATCGTTGGAAAAAGCAGGCACCTCGGCACCCTGAAACGGCGAACCGGTAGGGAAACCGAACTGACCGCTCTACGACCGAGGAGGCTGAGATATAGAGTTTTCCTTATATTCTCACTCTCATAATGTTGGCTGGCCAGTAAATATTTAACTTAGCAACAGCACTAGATAAAACCTCCTTTTATAAGCTCCTCTTTATTCAACAGAGTTATGAGCTGACTTATTATTCAAGAAACTCATAAACATCGGCCTTATTCATATATATATATATATATATATATATTATATATTCTTTATTGTTTTGTTCTCTCTTTCTTAACAAAACACTAACGATACCAATTTCTCGGAACTGGAAATTGCAGCATAAGTATAACGTGGGCAGGGAACAACACAACGCTTGTTTGCTCTTTTTTTTTGCCATAAAATATATATTGCAACTTGACAGACAACAATAAATAAGACAGACAGATTCACACAGATATCGCTTCGCTGAAGAAACAGAAGCTGTCACGCTCTGCGTTCAGGGGTGATTTATAGTTCCTGGTCTATGACGTCACCTGACGTCCCACTCATTCTTTGGACTGATTTTACACGTGCTTCATGACGCAACACTTGGAAGTGTTCCTACAGCGTAAACGCAGCGGGAGTTCCCTTGATAGGGAACTCATGAAACTTTGCAGACACATCAGACCTGCGTGGTTTTATTATGCTTTTTCACTTTTTCAACTTTAGTTAGTTTGTAATGTTGCTGTTTGAGCATAAAAAAAGATCTGCAAGGTTCCAAGTCAAGTCAAGTCATCTTCATTTATATAGCGCTTTTAACAATGTAGATTGTTTCAAAGCTGCTTTACAGAGATAAACGTATAATTTAAGGTAACAGATTGTTTTGGCTTTATAGCGGTTCTTGAATAATGTTATTTTCCAGCTAAAGTTAGTTTTGATTTATTAACTTCCGTCGAAAGGATAATTTGTTATTAAATTAGGGGCCGCTAAGACAACACCGTTCTCTCTACACAGACTTTAAACGCGAACCTGTAAGAAACGCTGGTGGCGCTCACGTGCGCATCAAGAATTAATTATATATATTATGTGCGTTTGAATATATGTGCGCAGGTTTGTAATTCTCTACAAACCAAGCCTATACAAACTACTTGTCCTGCCTATAAATTTGATACAGAATTTTATTTTATCACTACGGGGTAGATACGCGAATTTTCAACAATGCTTTATCTGTAGAATGATAAAGAGATCCTCCATAGGGAGAGGCTAGTTGGCACTTCAGCGCTGCGTTGTCATCGGGTCCAGGCGAAGGTCCTTCGTCAGATCTGGATACGGCCTGGATCCGGCAGGCTGCGGGAAAACCTCGGGATAAACAAAGACACTAAAATTAGCGTAGATGCCATTCTTCTTATGATGTAACGAGTACATCAGGATTTAAGGGAAGTGTTCCCAGTTCCGGCTGACCTAATCTATGCAGCCTAACATTGAGTTATAGAAGTCTATAATGCATTATGTGAATGCTAGGTCAAAGAGATGTGTCTTTAATCTAGCTTTGAACTGACAGAGTGTGTCTGCTTCCCAGACAATGTTAGGAAGACTGTTCCAAAGTTTTGGTGCTAAATAGGAAAAGGATCTACCGCCAGCAGTCAATTTTGATATTCTAGGTATTATTAACTGGCCGGAATTTTGAGATCGCAATAGACGTGAAGGACTATAATGCGTTAAGAGCTCGCTCAAGTACTGCAGAGCTAAACCATTTAGTGCTTTGTAAGTGATCAGCAATATTTTCAAATTTATACGATGTTTAATAGGCAGCCAATGCAGTGTTGACAGAACGGGGCTAATATGGTCATACTTCCTGGTTATAGTAAGAACTCGAGCTGCTGTGTTTTGAACTAGCTGTAGTTTGTTTGTTAAGCGTGTAGGGCAGCCACCCAGTAGAGCATTACAATAATCTAGCCTTGAGGTCATGAACGCATGAACTAATTGTTCCGCATTTGTCAATGAGAGCATATGGCGTAATTTAGATATATTTTTAAGATGGAAAAATGTGGTTTTACATATACTAGACACGTGACTTTCAAATGAAAGATTGGTATCAAAGAGCACACCCAGGTTCCTAACCGACGACGAAGACTTAACAGAGCAGCCATCAAGTGTTAGATAGTATTCTAGGTTATTACGTGTGGAATTTTTTTGTCCAATAATTAGAATCTCTGTTTTTTTCAGAATTTAGTAGTAGGAAATTACTAGTCATCCAATTTTTTATATCAGCTATGCATTCCGTTAATTTTGTGAATTGGTAGGTTTCGTTAGGTTTTGAAGAAATATATAGCTGAGTATCGTCGGCATAACAGTGAAAGCTAATTCCATGTTTCCTAATGATATCTCCTAATGGTAGCATGTACAGAGTGAACAGCAGCGGTCCTAGTACTGAGCCTTGTGGTACGCCATACTGAACTTGTGATTGATAAGACATCTATTCATTTACTGCTACAAACTGATAACGGTCAGATAAGTATTATTTAAACCATGCTAGTGCAATTCCACTAATGCCAACATAATGTTCGAGTCTATTTAAATGGATGTTGTGGTCAATGGTGTCAAATGCAGCACTAAGATCAAGTAACACTAATAAAGAGATACAACCACGATCGGATGATAAGAGCAAATCATTTGTGACTCTAACGAGAGCTGTCTCGGTACTATGACCGTACGGTCTAAATCCGGACTGAAAATCCTCGCAGATATCATTTCTTTCTAGAAAGGAACACAGTTGTGAGGATACAGCTTTTTCTAATATCTTTGACAGAAAAGGCAGATTCGAGATCGTCCTGTAATTGACTAGTTTTGTAGGATCAAGTTGCGTTTTTTTAACAAGCGGTTTAATCATAGCTATCTTAAAGGTTTTTGGTACGTATCCTAGAGACAAAGTTGAATTAATGATATTAAGAAGAGGATCTATGACATCTGGAAGCATCTCTTTTAGCAGCTTAGTCGGTATAGGGTCTAACATAGAAGTTGTCGATTTAGATGATTTGACGAGTTTGCAAAATTCTTCCTCTCCTATAGCAATGAATGAATCAAAATTTCCCTCAGGGAGACTACAATGCACTTCCTGATGCGATACTGTATTAGACGGTTGCATAGTTATAATTTTGTCCCTGATATTATCGATCTTATAAGTGAAGAAATTCATAAAGTCATTAACTGCTGTGTTTCTTGGAAGCTTCTGGGCTTGAAGCTTTCTTTTTCGTTAGTTTAGCCACTGTTTCAAATAAATACCTAGGATTATGTTTATTTTCTTCTAATAGGGTTGAAAAATAAGCAGATCTAGCAGCTTTTAAAGCCTCTCTGTATGCAATCGAGCTCTCCTTCCATGAAATCCGAAATACCTCTAGTTTTGTTTTCTTCCAGTTGCGCTCCATTTTTCTGGCTGCTCTCTTAAAGGATAATTCCGGTATTTAACACCTTGAGTCTATATTGTAGTTTGTTTTGGATGAACAAGAGTGGTGGACAACATTTTTTTGACAATGGTTCCTCTCTCGAGTTTTTGACTATAATAGAATTGGCCATGGACCCATTTAACATTGGAGTCAATGGGCATGTCCGAAAATGTCATTAAAACAACCTTTAACATTAGTTTTCAAAACTGTGCAACTCACCGAGTGATTAGTGATGTTAGTTGATGTTCCAGAAACAAAAAGTGTTGCGAAATACAGTTTCTGTCGTGTTTTATTCGTCATTTTGTAAAATCCCATTGAATTCTGTTGAAGGACTGAGTGCTCGTTAATATAAATGCGCTACCGGAAATGGAAAGGTCGATTACATTTGGTCGATGTAGTCTTTTTGCTCGCTTCCGTTTCTCATAAGGCAGAGCAGAGCAACTGTGCTCCGGGAGAGTAAACGAAATAAACAAACAAAACCTTCATTAATTGTTACTTGTAATATGAAGTTGAACTCGACTGTGACCGTGAGTCTCCCGCGAGACATAAACATCAGTTATTGCCATCAAGTGGTCGGGAGTGTGCTAACGCTTCAGATTCAAATATTGAGCGGAAGTTACACAGTTGTGAAGTGTCTGAAAAAATAGTTCCACTATAGCAAAATAAACGGATTGGAATCATATATTGCGACGATATATTGTTTATAATCATCAACGAACACCACTAACCACTCTGTGAGTTTAACAGTTTTGTAAACGAACATTATTGGCTGTTTTAATGACATTTTCGGACATGCCCATTGACTCCAATGTTAAATGGGTCCATGGCCAATTCTATTATAGTCAAAAACTCGAGAGAGGAACCATTGTCAAAAAAAATTTGTCCACCACTCTTGTTCATCCAAAACAAACTACAATATAGACTCAAGGTGTTAAATACCAGAATTATCCTTTAACAGATAAAACTTTTGATTTTAAAAATGTATTTTTAAAAGTCAATTTTAAATGAACCCAGAGGAGAATAATTGCTACAGTATCCTATATTGTTATTGTTAATTAGGTAATTGTATCTAAAAAATGGAATATTGTTAAGTGTTTTAAATACTACAGTTTCCATCTTTGTAACCGTGATATACACTTTAATATATCTAAATTTAATCTAAATTAAGCTTTGGTACCGAAATTGGTACAGAGAACCGTGGATTTGGTATTGTTACCGAATACTGAAATTTTGGTACCATGACAACACTATTAGGTAGTTATAAATAGGCTACAAATGTCCATTTCTATTCACAAAACTTGCCAGAAATCATGGTTTAAAGGGTTATTTAAAAAAAATTATTCCGGAGGTAAATGCCCCCGTGCAATGGTAACAACCTCCGGCACGTAACAGCACCGCTGCTGGAAAAATTTCTAGGGGAAACACTGAAATGTATACCCAGTCAACAATTTGATCTCACACTATGAGCTCACAATATTCTCATGGTGCGGTCATAATGTGAGTGTCACAGTGAACTAAAAGTGTAACCACACAGAGCTCTCACTGTGTGCTCATTCTTTGTTCACAACATGAGGTCACTGCACAATCACAGTGCACTCATACTGTGGTCGAAATATGAGGTCACATCACACTCACTGTGTGCTCATACTGTGATCACTGTGTACTCATACTGTGGTCACTGTGTGCTCATACTTTGATCACTGTGTGCTCATACTTTGATCACTGTGTGCTCATACTGTGGTCACTGTTTGCTCATACTGTGGTCACTGTGTGCTCGTACTGTGGTCACTGTGTGCTCATACTTTGATCACTGTGTGCTCATACTGTGGTCACTGTTTGCTCATACTGTGGTCACTGTGTGCTCGTACTGTGTTCACTGTGTGCTCATACTGTGATCACTGTGTGCTCATACTTTATTTCCATCAATAAAAACAATCAAACAAAAAGTCAGCTTTTTCCTTTATTTGGCTTCCTTTTTAGCCTGGTGTTGGCGTTGGACAAAAAAAATTCTACTTGGCGAATACATTCCGTGTCTGGTGTTGTTCTGGTGGTTACTTTTAGCTTCTTCACCTCTATTTCACTTTGTTTGTGAAAATACCTGACACATTCTAAAAACACAAAGAGCAAGGTGTTAACATTACAATTTCTATAGCAGCATCCAGATGCACAAACCAAAACTTAAACACTTACTTTTCAAACATGTCAGGAGCACAGGTGGCAATACCTTCTTCCCATCTTTCCCCGTTCTGTTATACAGACAGAGAACATTGTCTGACGCTATGCTTTTTATAGCCTGTCTCACCACCTCACCTATATTGGAGCTGCCGTGAGTATGGATGAGCAGTGTTTGGAATAACGCCGATTAAAAGAACGGCGTTAGGTGACGAAGTAATTTTTTCAGTTACGGGGTAATCTAACTAATTACTTTTCCCGTCGTTACAACGGCGTTAACGTTACTGGACGTTAAATGTGGTGCGTTATATGCATTGATTGAATAAACTGTGTAATCCGAATCCGAACGCACGCGCACCCCTGGCTCACAGCTAGTGAGGAGGTGGGTTAATAACAAGGTAAGCGATTATGATTGGCTAAGGCAGAGTCATGTTTCATGGTAGCCAATCAGAGCCAGTGTTTTTACACACATGCCAACACACGCGCCAGGCGCCACACACACACACACACACAACAGCTAAACCTATTCGACGGAGCAGCAGAGATGACGAGTCAGGAGCAATCCGATAAAAAGTTGGCATTTTCAAGGTGGAGATATAAGCACTACTTCAAATTCATTGTGGTCAAAGGCAAGAACGTGCATGTAATGTGAACATTATGTCCAGGAGCGAAGACTTTGACAACATCCGTTGTAAGCAACTCTAATTTAATGAAGCATCTCACATTGACACACGCATCTACAAAGCTAGAGGCAAAAAACACCGATACCTCCACCACAGACGCTAGTTCGCCAGGTTGTTTTCTTGACCAGTTGTCTCAGGTTGAGAGAGTTTCATTTAATTTGCTAGAGTTAAATGCACTTTATATGGTGTAACTGTTTACTTTTCTTACAAAGATAATACTTGAAGTGCATGATAAACCTCTTGCTGTCTGTCGACGTGCAATAAATATTGAAAGTTATGTACCTATCTGTTCTACTCATTTCAACTGACTTGTGAAAACTGCTCACAAAAATCCAAATTCTTTGGCATATAGCAACTTTTTTTTTTAACAGTAACGCAAATAGTTACTTTTCCTGGTAACGAGTTACTTTTATTATAGAGTAATTCAGTTACTAACTCAGTTACTTTTTGGAACAAGTAGTGAGTAACTATAACTAATTACTTTTTTTAAAGTAACGTTCCCAACACTGTGGATGAGATAGTGTACCTGACAAAAACATACATAATATTGTCATGATTAAAATATACCAGGCTTCAACATTTCTTTTACATGGTATCTGCTGCTGCTGCAAAAAAAAAAGACCAGACCACATTGCACATCTAAAAGTATGTAAATAGGATACTCACCATTTCTGCGGTGTAACAATACCATGCACAACTTTTTCTTCTTCTTTACATGTTTTATGGTGGTTGGAAGACCAGCTTAGATGGTGCATTTACCACCGCCAACTGGACCGGAGTGTAAAGCATTCACCTTGAGCTCACGCTTAACACACATGGTGAGGATCACAGTATGAGGATCAGAGGAACTCACCTTGAGCTCACGCTTTACACACATAGTGAGGATCACAGTATGAGGATCAGATGAACTCACCTTGAGCTCACGCTTTACACACATGGTGAGGATCACAGTATGAGGATCAGATGAACTCCTGTTGAGCTCACGCTTTACACACATGGTGAGGATCACAGTATGAGGATCAGATGAACTCACCTTGAGCTCACGCTTTACACACATGGTGAGGATCACAGTATGAGGATTGTGTGATGTCACTGTGATCATCGCATGATCTCACGTGTTGACTGGGTATGCCTCGGATCAATCAGTGTTTTTCAACCGCGGTAAGATGTCAATAAAACAGGTAGGCTAGAACAATGTCACATAAGGTACATTTACATCAGGAAAGCAATTTAATGACCATAGGCTGGAAATATGAGCTACACTGTAAAAAAATTCCGTAAAAATACGGTACAATGTACCATATTAATTTAAAGGAATTTTCCGTATTTGTCTTTTACAGGACTTTTACCCGTATTTTGAATTAAGCGTTGCATTGTGCGAACTAGAACCTGATCGGCGCAAAAAGTTTGAGACGCAAGCGCCATTACACACGCAGATGACCACGGCCAAAGTTGCTTTTTAAAGTCGGATTTCGGATGTGTGGAAGTTATTCTGACACTTCTGTGGTAAAAACCGAAAATTCTATTTAGCTAAATGTCAAATAAGCTGTTTACGTAACGTTATTTAGTTGCCATCCGGCTTGTTAGGCAAATGAATGTCGGAGCAGTTTAATGGCTTCAAACAAAAGCTACCAGATGAATCGTCGAGAAAAGGAAAGGCCATTTAAGACTTTATTTAACATTAAAAGGCTTGAAGATACAACGTGAAGACTGTGTCTCTCTATTAGTATTACTTGATCTTAGTGCTGCATTTGACACCATTGACCACAACATCCTTTTAAATAGACTTGAACATTATGTTGGCATTAGTGGAATTGCACTAGCATGGTTTAAATCATACTTATCTGACCGTTATCAGTTTGTAGCAGTAAATGAAGAGATGTCTTATCAATCACAAGTTCAGTATGGCGTACCACAAGGCTCAGTACTAGGACCGCTGCTGTTCACTCTGTACATGCTACCATTAGGAGATATCATTAGGAAACATGTAATTAGCTTTCACTGTTATGCCGACGATACTCAGCTGTATATTTCTTCAAAACCTAACGAAACCTACCAATTCACAAAATTAACGGAATGCATAGCTGATATAAAAAATTGGATGACTAGTAATTTCCTACTACTAAATTCTGAAAAAACAGAGATTCTAATTATTGGACAAAAAACTTCCACACGTAATAACCTAGAATACTGTCTAACACTTGATGGCTGCTCTGTTAAGTCTTCGTCGTCTGTTAGGAACCTGGGTGTGCTCTTTGATACCAATCTTTCATTTGAAAGTCATGTGTCTAGTATCTGTAAAACCGCTTTCTTCCATCTTAAAAATATATCTAAATTACGTCATATGCTCTCAATGAATAATGCAGAACAATTAGTTCATGCGTTTATGACCTCAAGGCTAGATTATTGTAATGCTCTACTGGGTGGTTGCCCTGCACGCTTAATAAACAAACTACAGCTAGTTCAAAACGCAGCAGCTCGAGTTCTTACTAGAACCAGGAAGTATGACAATATTAGCCCCGTTTTGTCAACACTGCATTGGCTGCCTATTAAACATCGTATAAATTTTTAAATATTGCTGATCACTTACAAAGCACTGAATGGTTTAGCTCCACAGTACTTGAGCGAGCTCTTAACGCATTATAGTCCTTCACGTCTACTGCGATCTCAAAATTCCGGCCAGTTAATAATACCTAGAATATCAAAATTGACTGCTGGCGGTAGATCCTTTTCCTACTTAGCACCAAAACTTTGGAACAGTCTTCCTACCATTGTCCGGGAAGCAGACACACTCTGTCAGTTCAAATCTAGACTAAAAACACATCTCTTCGGCCTAGCATACACATAACACATTATAGACTTATATAATTCAATGTTAGGCTGCATAGTTTAGAACAGCCGGGACCGGGAACACTTCCCGTAAATCCTGATGTACTTTGAAGAAGGATGTCGTCTACGCTAATATTAGTCTCTCTGTCTATCCCGAGGTTTACCGCTGTCCACCGGAACCAGGCCGTATCCAGATCTGATGAAGGACCAGCGCCAGGACACGACGACGCCGCTGACCTGAAGTGTCAACTAGTCTCTCCTCCTCTCCACTCCGACTTCAACCAACCGGAACTGGACAAATACTCTGATTCATTCTGAACTTCATACACTGTTCACTCATTGGCCAGAGGAGAACTGGCCCCCGACTGAGCCTGGGTTCTCCCAAGGTTTTCTTCTCCATTCTGTCACCTGATGGAGTTTTGGTTCCTTGCCGCTGTTGCCTTACCTTCTGGCTTGCTAATGTGGCATGAAGAGAAGTTGCTAAAGATCTAATGTACTGACTACGCCACCTGGGAATTCTCCACCCAGGAAAATCAACCTAATAAATAGGCTGCACAGATTTATTCCCCTAATAGGACAAGAGACGTGGATGAAAAAATAATTATTTTTATTAAATGACACAAAGGTAGTAAATATAATTCAAGACAAAGACAATACAAGGAAAAATGTTCAAAATAATACTACAGCGCCAAATAGCGCAAACATCACAAACATCACAACATCCATACCAAATAAATACACTTAATCACAGGGCAACACAAAACAAAATAATCAGACAACGGGACTGAGTGAGGCCAGCAGGGGGAGACTCAATGAGCACCAACACACTCAGTAAGTTGCACAAAAAAATGCAAAAGAAAACCAAAACAATAACAAAATAGTATCACCTTCACACACGGGTGCCCATACACAGCACAAAAATAATCTACAAGTCAAGCCCCTTCCTTTTTGTTGTTCTTGGACACTCAACCCCTAATGAAATGAAAACTTACATAAGATGATTAAATAAACAGTTCATGGTAGAAACACGGCTACAAAATAACAAAATCAGCTAAACAATAAACATTTAAAAGAAAACAATATTACCAAACCAGACAACACTCTCCTTGTAAACATACACGCGCACACACATACACACACACACACACACACACGCACACGCACACGCACGTAGCCTACACACGTAAACAAACACACTAAAACTGCAGGGCGGCGATATGCCTCCTATCAACCTGCATGCAGTATGCAATTAAAACACTAACAGTTCTTCTTCAGCCGCAGCCAGAGTAGAATGAAATTGACAAATCCTTTCGTTTTAATAGTCGAGACAGCAGCAAAACAGCAGCGCTCCGCGATCAACGAGCGGATGACAGGCAACCCCAACAACGGAATCCTCCCCACTACTCGGCAGAATACACTGCGCTTCTGAAATGACAACTTTAATTAAAAGACTTATCAGAGAGCATGACGCCTATGTACAGATAACCTGCATACTTGGGGTGCGAGGGATCCCAGCCACGGCCGTCCGAAATCAATACGCACACTGTAAATAGAACAGAAGGCAAAAATTGATTCACCCACTGCCCTATAAGGGAAAAATAAACGCTATAAACCACGTTCCTACCTGTGGAGAGTCTATACAAGAACGCCAGCCATGGGAAACAGTCCTCGATCTCCTAAATGCCATACGAGGGACCAAACAGACCAATTTCCCGCATGCCGCTCAGCATGCGGAACCAGACAAACAAGGAAGAAACTCCGTGACGCGATTCATTACCAAACAGGTATGTATATGCTCCGCCTTTAGCTGTGATAGGCTTAATAAATAATCCTTAAGCAACCAATCGTAGCCCGAAGCCAATAATCTATACTGCCACATTCCACCCCCTGCTCTTGTATCGTCGCCCCGATGATATATTTTAAAATACGCTGCCTTAATCCCAAGGCCTAAAGATTGCAGAGACAGAGTTAGAAACCTGAGGCGTAGTCACTACGGCATTCCTCCCAAGTGCTCGTGGGAGACGATAAACATTAGAATGTTGGCCAGCTGTGACCCGCTGCGACCGCCGTAACACACCATCCTCCAAGGAAGGCGCCGTAGACACCAACTCAAGTTGCGGTTGAACTGCTACTTCAACCACATGGGACATATCAGAAATCCCCGGCTGCGCAACCCTGGCGGATGGCCCTGGCGGACTCCGATAATCACTACTCCCCTGCCCTGGCGAATTGAACTGGCAAATCTGCCGGTGCCAAAAGAAACAAATCACCCTCTTGTTCTTCAACCTCAGAGGGGGGGGTATTTTCAACTGGCAAATCCCCTACAGGGCCAACGAGATCAGGGTCCCGCTGGGTTCTAAGCTTTAAAAGTGACCGGTGTACCCGTCGCACCCGGGCCAGGTCCCCAACAGGTGCGATAGTGTACACTGATCCTCCCTTCCTAGGTGCCTGTACTACCTGGTATACCACTGAGCTCCATAAATCTTGTATCTTAGAACGACCTCTTACTCCAAACTGACGAAGATAGACCAACTGGTCCTCTCCCAGTGGTGCCTCACGAACGTGCAGATCATAATGGGCTTTTCGGCGATCTGCTGCTACCCGTAAACGCTCTTGAGCTCCTTCAAAGGCGACATGCAATCTGGTCTGGTGTTCCAGCACCCACTCGTGCACGTTACTCGCAGCTGGCTCTCGAGTCCCCCCCAGCAGAAAATCAACTGGTAAACGGGGCTCCTGGCCAAACATTAAAAAGTAGGGTGATTCACCGGTAGCCTGGTGGACAGTAGTGTTATAACTAAATAAGACCTGGGGGAGACAAGACACCCAATCCCTCTTACGGGATGGGGGCAACGTGCGCAATAGATTGTGCAGTGTCCTATTAAATCTCTCACACTGACCGTTACCTGACGGATGGTAGGGTGTTGTACGAGACTTCTGGACCTTATATAGGTCACAAAGCTGTTGAATCAATGTGGATTCAAAATTGCGGCCCTGGTCAGAATGTATGCGATCGGGGACGCCAAATTTATAAAACCATTCAGCTACCAATATTCGCGCCACAGTTTCTGCACGCTGATCCCGTGTGGGAACCGCCAAGGTGTATTTAGTAAAGATGTCGGTCATGACCAAAACATTCTCTATGCCTGACGTTGAGGGCTCCAGCAAGGTAAAATCAATGGCCAAAATCTCATTAGGCCTTGACGCCAGCAAGTTTCCCAAAAAACTAGAGGCGCCTGGTTGTACATCCTTACCGAGCTGACACCGCTCGCACTCTCGGCACCAACAAGCCACGTCCTTCGCCATTCCTGGCCAATAGCACCTCTGCCGTACCAATTCGGTGGTGCGCTCAACCCCTTGGTGTCCATGTTCCTGATGCAACCCTGTTGACACCTTATCCTTCAGGACAGAGGGCAAAATCAGCTGAAGGATCTCCTCCCTCCCATCTGGGCGGAAAACACGACGATACAAAACCGCTTCCTGCTCGAAAAAACCGGTCCCACTGACGAAGAAGAGTCACAGTGTCTTTAGATAGCAACTGACGCTCCTGAGAACTAGGAAACACCCCACGCCTCCAAAATGGTAGTATTTTCCCAATTACTGGATCAGCCTCCTGCAAACTCTTAATGTCCGCCAATGGACAACAAGGAAGAGTGGTGACAACCGATTGAGTAGCCAGTAGTGGGGTGGCCAACTCTGCCAACTCTGCCTCTGCTGCCTGCCTTACAGAGCCAGGAACTAAGGTAAACGGGAGCACTCCAAGCATCTCCCCCCCATTTAGTGGAGGCTGCCTGGAAAGGGCATCAGCATTGCGATTGGTCCTCCCAGAACGATAATGCACCTCAAAGTCAAAAGCTGAAAGCTGGGATGCCCAACGCTGTTCCATCGCCCCAAGCTTAGCTGAAGCCAAATGACTGAGAGGGTTGTTGTCAGTAAAAACAGTACACTTATGCCCTAACAAGTACTCCTGAAATTTTTCTGCCATGGCCCATTTGAGCGCCAAAAACTCTAGCCTCATAGAGCTATAGGTGGAAGTATTGCGCTCAGTGGGCCTAAGACAACGACTTGCATAAGCAATTGGTCTTACCTGTCCCTCCTGTTCCTGAGAGAGCACAGCTCCCAAACCCCTGTGACTAGCATCCACCTCTAAAATAAACGGCAAGGAAAAGTCGGCATATGCCAAAACAGGGGCTGTAATAAGTTTACTCTTTAGAGCGTCAAAACTCTCCTGGCACTGGGCTGTCCACGTGCTTGTAAAATTCCGCTCTGCTTGTTTCTGGGGTCGGCGACCACCCATTTCGGCTACCAACCTATGCAAGGGGGCTGCCAACTTAGAGAATCCTTCTACAAACCGACGGTAATAGCCCGCAAACCCCAGGAAAGAACGCAACTCTGAAAGATTTGTGGGGCGCTGCCACTGCGCTACCACTTCAACTTTGCTGGGATCTGTAGCCACCCCCTGAGAAGACACAATATGCCCCAAATACCTCACCTGTTGTTGGAAAAAAGCACACTTGCCTAAATTTGCTTTTAAACCCTCTCGTTTTAATCGACTCAAAACAACTTCCAGACGCTCCAGATGTTGGGCCACCGAGGAAGAGAAAACGACTATGTCATCGAGATATAAGAGCAAAGACTGCTGCTGCTGATCTCCAAACAATCTCTCCATCAGACGTTGGAAGGTACTGGGAGCATTGCAAAGCCCAAAGGGCATGCGATTCCACTCAAAGAGACCGAAAGGAGTGCAGAAAGCAGTCTTAGCCCTATCTATCTCGGTGACCGGAACCTGGTTGTACCCGCTGGCCAAATCCATAGTGGAAAACCAGCGAGCTCCAGTTAACGCGTCTAGGGATTCCTCAATTCGGGGCAAGGGGAATGCATCTTTTCGTGTCTTAGCATTCAGTTGGCGGTAGTCCACACACATGCGCAGACTACCGTCCTTCTTCTTAACAAGAACAATCGGGGAAGCGTAGGGACTGCAGCTTTCCCTTATAACCTGAGCATCAAGAAGTTGACTGATGTGGGTCTTCACAACATCATACTCCGAAGGTGGTATGCGTCGATACCTCTGCCTAACTGGAGTATCATCTAAAAGAGGAATGTCATGAGAGAGTAAATTGGTACAACCCAAATCACCATCATGGGCTGAAAACACTGACTGATATTGCTGAAGCAACATCCGCACCTGGACCTGGTCACTCTGTGTCAAAACAGTTAAATCAATAGACTCAATTTGTTCAGACATAGTAGACCCAGTCTGTGATGACTGCAAACCAACTGTTGCAGACACGGTTTTAACTTCAGTGACTCCTTGGGGTAAACTAGTCACAAAAACAGCATTCAAGGTGCCTAAGACTGCACCAGGATACAGAAGCGCATCTACGGTGCCCACATTCACAACAGGTATGTAAACAGTACCCCGAAAAACCTGTACTAAGGCCGGAGACACAAGCAACCCAGCAGGAAGGCCTGGATCGACAGGCTCAAACAACACTGTATTACCTGAACAATGTTCAGAACATGTGGCCGCCACTATCTGCATCATACCCCCTGAAATGCGTTGTGCTTTATGCCCACGTACCCTTACCTTACTCAAGCCAGAAGGTTGGGCTTTCAGTTGACAGTGTTGCAAGGCTTGCATTGCAGGACCAGGGGCCCCTGAAACCGCAGGTAGATTAAAAAGGGACAAACCATGCTGCCCAAAAAGTTCTTGGTAACAACGACTAAGAACGTTCATCCCTAGAACTCCAGGAACTTGGACACCCAAACCACCCAGGGGATCCTTAATCACTAACACTCCACATCCTAACACTACTTCCCCACACAACTCAATATCCAGCTCCAGGTAGCCAATGTAGGGGATTTCCAGCCCATTCGCAGCCCTAAGCTGCAACCACTGGCAAAACCTCAATCGCTCCTGCCCACATTGTGCAAAATTAGCGAGAAAACAACTTTCCGTTATAGTAGAAACCATGGAGCCGGTATCAATTAGACAAGGTATCTTAACTCCTCCCATACCAACAACAAGATGTGGGCATGAAGACATTAGGTGAGAATTAGGATGAGAGCTAGACCATTCATTCGAGCCAATAATATCCCCTACCGATTTGTGGCTCTGCAATTCGGCGGGTACTAGTTTCCCAATGGCTGACGATCCTGACGATGCCCATCCACAGACAAGGGAACCGTTGAAGGGCCCACAATTGGTGGACGTGAAGGTACTCGTGGGCCTTCGCAATCTCGGGCAAAGTGGCCAGGCTGTTGACACCGTCTACAAATTACTGGCCCATAACGTGGGGACCGGTCACGTGAACGAAAATCTTGAAATCGAGCAAAATTTTGTGTTAATTGATTTAACTGTTTCTGTTGGGCTTTCAACATTTCTCTCAACTCACCCATTTCAGATGAGTTGGGAGAAGCAGCGACAACAGAATGCAACTCTCCTTGAACCCCATACTGGAGGCCATAAGACAACGGAACTGATTGACTAATGGCTTCACCATGTACTTCCAATAAAGTAACGGTTGGTTGACGGCGTACTAACTGTTTAAGTTCTCGACGAAGTGCACAGTCAGCTACATGTTCCACGAATTGATCACGCAATAAAACGGGTACATCTATCACAATGGCCGAATGTTGTTTAACCTTTTCCATTAGACTCATCAATGCGAGGGAAAATTCTAACAAAGTCTCCCCTTCCTGTTGCTTCCGAGAAAAGAAAGCCTCCTGCAAGGCCACATGGGACTCGGAACATCCATAAACCTCACGCAATGCAGCAAATATTTTCTCAGGGTCACTTCGTTCACTAGCAGGACGGTAACGAATTTCTTCTCGTGCCTCCCCCTCCAAGTGGTCAAATAAAAAGAAAGCCTGATCTGATATGGACAAATGACGAATTCGAATACAGGCCTGAGCCTCCTCAATCCACTCACCAATGACAATCCCTGATCGGCCATTAAACTTAGGGCACTTCCTATCCCTTGGGACAAAAACAAATCGTTCGGACAAAGCAACATTAGCACCAACAGATGGAGGTGTAGCGGGCAAAACGTTTGCGTCACCAGGGGGTCTACTTGACCCCAGTGAGGCAACAGGGGCACGTTCCTGACGTAGCATCTCATTATCGGCTCGCAACTGCGCCACCAACTCCCTGAGCTCTTGGAGTTCCTCACTCATTATTATAATATGCAACTTCTTACTTACCAAAAAAAACAGAACCCCCTTCCAGGCAGGCACAACCGAAAAGGGGAGACTCAAACCAAACGGGCACTGCTGTTTTGCTGCTTTTCTAGAAAGGAAAGAGAAGAAGAAAAAAAAAAAAAAAAAGAAGAAAACAACCCAAAACAATTCACAAAAATAAACACCCACGTCTCTGTCTCAAGTATGGGAAAACCCTGCCGACTACGCCAAATGTGGCATGAAGAGAAGTTGCTAAAGATCTAATGTACTGACTACGCCACCTGGGAATTCTCCACCCAGGAAAATCAACCTAATAAATAGGCTGCACAGATTTATTCCCCTAATAGGACTAGAGACGTGGATGAAAAAATAATTATTTTTATTAAATGACACAAAGGTAGTAAATATAATTCAAGACAAAGACAATACAAGGAAAAATGTTCAAAATAATACTACAGCGCCAAATAGCGCAAACATCACAAACATCACAACATCCATACCAAATAAATACACTTAATCACAGGGCAACACAAAACAAAATAATCAGACAACGGGACTGAGTGAGGCCAGCAGGGGGAGACTCAATGAGCACCAACAGTAAGTTGCACAAAAAAATGCAAAAGAAAACCAAAACAATAACAAAATTAGTATCACCTTCACACACGGGTGCCCATACACAGCACAAAAATAATCTACAAGTCAAGCCCCTTCCTTTTTGTTGTTCTTGGACACTCAACCCCTAATGAAATGAAAACTTACATAAGATGATTAAATAAACAGTTCATGGTAGAAACACGGCTACAAAATAACAAAATCAGCTAAACAATAAACATTTAAAAGAAAACAATATTACCAAACCAGACAACACTCTCCTTGTAAACATACACGCGCACACACATACACACACACACACACGCACACGCACACGCACACGCACGTAGCCTACACACGTAAACAAACACACTAAAACTGCAGGGCGGCGATATGCCTCCTATCAACCTGCATGCAGTATGCAATTAAAACACTAACAGTTCTTCTTCAGCCGCAGCCAGAGTAGAATGAAATTGACAAATCCTTTCGTTTTAATAGTCGAGACAGCAGCAAAACAGCAGCGCTCCGCGATCAACGAGCGGATGACAGGCAACCCCAACAACGGAATCCTCCCCACTACTCGGCAGAATACACTGCGCTTCTGAAATGACAACTTTAATTAAAAGACTTATCAGAGAGCATGACGCCTATGTACAGATAACCTGCATACTTGGGGTGCGAGGGATCCCAGCCACGGCCGTCCGAAATCAATACGCACACTGTAAATAGAACAGAAGGCAAAAATTGATTCACCCACTGCCCTATAAGGGAAAAATAAACGCTATAAACCACGTTCCTACCTGTGGAGAGTCTATACAAGAACGCCAGCCATGGGAAACAGTCCTCGATCTCCTAAATGCCATACGAGGGACCAAACAGACCAATTTCCCGCATGCCGCTCAGCATGCGGAACCAGACAAACAAGGAAGAAACTCCGTGACGCGATTCATTACCAAACAGGTATGTATATGCTCCGCCTTTAGCTGTGATAGGCTTAATAAATAATCCTTAAGCAACCAATCGTAGCCCGAAGCCAATAATCTATACTGCCACATTCCACCCCCTGCTCTTGTATCGTCGCCCCGATGATATATTTTAAAATACGCTGCCTTAATCCCAAGGCCTAAAGATTGCAGAGACAGAGTTAGAAACCTGAGGCGTAGTCACTACGGCATTCCTCCCAAGTGCTCGTGGGAGACGATAAACATTAGAATGTTGGCCAGCTGTGACCCGCTGCGACCGCCGTAACACACCATCCTCCAAGGAAGGCGCCGTAGACACCAACTCAAGTTGCGGTTGAACTGCTACTTCAACCACATGGGACATATCAGAAATCCCCGGCTGCGCAACCCTGGCGGATGGCCCTGGCGGACTCCGATAATCACTACTCCCCTGCCCTGGCGAATTGAACTGGCAAATCTGCCGGTGCCAAAAGAAACAAATCACCCTCTTGTTCTTCAACCTCAGAGGGGGGGGGTATTTTCAACTGGCAAATCCCCTACAGGGCCAACGAGATCAGGGTCCCGCTGGGTTCTAAGCTTTAAAAGTGACCGGTGTACCCGTCGCACCCGGGCCAGGTCCCCAACAGGTGCGATAGTGTACACTGATCCTCCCTTCCTAGGTGCCTGTACTACCTGGTATACCACTGAGCTCCATAAATCTTGTATCTTAGAACGACCTCTTACTCCAAACTGACGAAGATAGACCAACTGGTCCTCTCCCAGTGGTGCCTCACGAACGTGCAGATCATAATGGGCTTTTCGGCGATCTGCTGCTACCCGTAAACGCTCTTGAGCTCCTTCAAAGGCGACATGCAATCTGGTCTGGTGTTCCAGCACCCACTCGTGCACGTTACTCGCAGCTGGCTCTCGAGTCCCCCCCAGCAGAAAATCAACTGGTAAACGGGGCTCCTGGCCAAACATTAAAAAGTAGGGTGATTCACCGGTAGCCTGGTGGACAGTAGTGTTATAACTAAATAAGACCTGGGGGAGACAAGACACCCAATCCCTCTTACGGGATGGGGGCAACGTGCGCAATAGATTGTGCAGTGTCCTATTAAATCTCTCACACTGACCGTTACCTGACGGATGGTAGGGTGTTGTACGAGACTTCTGGACCTTATATAGGTCACAAAGCTGTTGAATCAATGTGGATTCAAAATTGCGGCCCTGGTCAGAATGTATGCGATCGGGGACGCCAAATTTATAAAACCATTCAGCTACCAATATTCGCGCCACAGTTTCTGCACGCTGATCCCGTGTGGGAACCGCCAAGGTGTATTTAGTAAAGATGTCGGTCATGACCAAAACATTCTCTATGCCTGACGTTGAGGGCTCCAGCAAGGTAAAATCAATGGCCAAAATCTCATTAGGCCTTGACGCCAGCAAGTTTCCCAAAAAACTAGAGGCGCCTGGTTGTACATCCTTACCGAGCTGACACCGCTCGCACTCTCGGCACCAACAAGCCACGTCCTTCGCCATTCCTGGCCAATAGCACCTCTGCCGTACCAATTCGGTGGTGCGCTCAACCCCTTGGTGTCCATGTTCCTGATGCAACCCTGTTGACACCTTATCCTTCAGGACAGAGGGCAAAATCAGCTGAAGGATCTCCTCCCTCCCATCTGGGCGGAAAACACGACGATACAAAACCGCTTCCTGCTCGAAAAAACCGGTCCCACTGACGAAGAAGAGTCACAGTGTCTTTAGATAGCAACTGACGCTCCTGAGAACTAGGAAACACCCCACGCCTCCAAAATGGTAGTATTTTCCCAATTACTGGATCAGCCTCCTGCAAACTCTTAATGTCCGCCAATGGACAACAAGGAAGAGTGGTGACAACCGATTGAGTAGCCAGTAGTGGGGTGGCCAACTCTGCCAACTCTGCCTCTGCTGCCTGCCTTACAGAGCCAGGAACTAAGGTAAACGGGAGCACTCCAAGCATCTCCCCCCCATTTAGTGGAGGCTGCCTGGAAAGGGCATCAGCATTGCGATTGGTCCTCCCAGAACGATAATGCACCTCAAAGTCAAAAGCTGAAAGCTGGGATGCCCAACGCTGTTCCATCGCCCCAAGCTTAGCTGAAGCCAAATGACTGAGAGGGTTGTTGTCAGTAAAAACAGTACACTTATGCCCTAACAAGTACTCCTGAAATTTTTCTGCCATGGCCCATTTGAGCGCCAAAAACTCTAGCCTCATAGAGCTATAGGTGGAAGTATTGCGCTCAGTGGGCCTAAGACAACGACTTGCATAAGCAATTGGTCTTACCTGTCCCTCCTGTTCCTGAGAGAGCACAGCTCCCAAACCCCTGTGACTAGCATCCACCTCTAAAATAAACGGCAAGGAAAAGTCGGCATATGCCAAAACAGGGGCTGTAATAAGTTTACTCTTTAGAGCGTCAAAACTCTCCTGGCACTGGGCTGTCCACGTGCTTGTAAAATTCCGCTCTGCTTGTTTCTGGGGTCGGCGACCACCCATTTCGGCTACCAACCTATGCAAGGGGGCTGCCAACTTAGAGAATCCTTCTACAAACCGACGGTAATAGCCCGCAAACCCCAGGAAAGAACGCAACTCTGAAAGATTTGTGGGGCGCTGCCACTGCGCTACCACTTCAACTTTGCTGGGATCTGTAGCCACCCCCTGAGAAGACACAATATGCCCCAAATACCTCACCTGTTGTTGGAAAAAAGCACACTTGCCTAAATTTGCTTTTAAACCCTCTCGTTTTAATCGACTCAAAACAACTTCCAGACGCTCCAGATGTTGGGCCACCGAGGAAGAGAAAACGACTATGTCATCGAGATATAAGAGCAAAGACTGCTGCTGCTGATCTCCAAACAATCTCTCCATCAGACGTTGGAAGGTACTGGGAGCATTGCAAAGCCCAAAGGGCATGCGATTCCACTCAAAGAGACCGAAAGGAGTGCAGAAAGCAGTCTTAGCCCTATCTATCTCGGTGACCGGAACCTGGTTGTACCCGCTGGCCAAATCCATAGTGGAAAACCAGCGAGCTCCAGTTAACGCGTCTAGGGATTCCTCAATTCGGGGCAAGGGGAATGCATCTTTTCGTGTCTTAGCATTCAGTTGGCGGTAGTCCACACACATGCGCAGACTACCGTCCTTCTTCTTAACAAGAACAATCGGGGAAGCGTAGGGACTGCAGCTTTCCCTTATAACCTGAGCATCAAGAAGTTGACTGATGTGGGTCTTCACAACATCATACTCCGAAGGTGGTATGCGTCGATACCTCTGCCTAACTGGAGTATCATCTAAAAGAGGAATGTCATGAGAGAGTAAATTGGTACAACCCAAATCACCATCATGGGCTGAAAACACTGACTGATATTGCTGAAGCAACATCCGCACCTGGACCTGGTCACTCTGTGTCAAAACAGTTAAATCAATAGACTCAATTTGTTCAGACATAGTAGACCCAGTCTGTGATGACTGCAAACCAACTGTTGCAGACACGGTTTTAACTTCAGTGACTCCTTGGGGTAAACTAGTCACAAAAACAGCATTCAAGGTGCCTAAGACTGCACCAGGATACAGAAGCGCATCTACGGTGCCCACATTCACAACAGGTATGTAAACAGTACCCCGAAAAACCTGTACTAAGGCCGGAGACACAAGCAACCCAGCAGGAAGGCCTGGATCGACAGGCTCAAACAACACTGTATTACCTGAACAATGTTCAGAACATGTGGCCGCCACTATCTGCATCATACCCCCTGAAATGCGTTGTGCTTTATGCCCACGTACCCTTACCTTACTCAAGCCAGAAGGTTGGGCTTTCAGTTGACAGTGTTGCAAGGCTTGCATTACAGGACCAGGGGCCCCTGAAACCGCAGGTAGATTAAAAAGGGACAAACCATGCTGCCCAAAAAGTTCTTGGTAACAACGACTAAGAACGTTCATCCCTAGAACTCCAGGAACTTGGACACCCAAACCACCCAGGGGATCCTTAATCACTAACACTCCACATCCTAACACTACTTCCCCACACAACTCAATATCCAGCTCCAGGTAGCCAATGTAGGGGATTTCCAGCCCATTCGCAGCCCTAAGCTGCAACCACTGGCAAAACCTCAATCGCTCCTGCCCACATTGTGCAAAATTAGCGAGAAAACAACTTTCCGTTATAGTAGAAACCATGGAGCCGGTATCAATTAGACAAGGTATCTTAACTCCTCCCATACCAACAACAAGATGTGGGCATGAAGACATTAGGTGAGAATTAGGATGAGAGCTAGACCATTCATTCGAGCCAATAATATCCCCTACCGATTTGTGGCTCTGCAATTCGGCGGGTACTAGTTTCCCAATGGCTGACGATCCTGACGATGCCCATCCACAGACAAGGGAACCGTTGAAGGGCCCACAATTGGTGGACGTGAAGGTACTCGTGGGCCTTCGCAATCTCGGGCAAAGTGGCCAGGCTGTTGACACCGTCTACAAATTACTGGCCCATAACGTGGGGACCGGTCACGTGAACGAAAATCTTGAAATCGAGCAAAATTTTGTGTTAATTGATTTAACTGTTTCTGTTGGGCTTTCAACATTTCTCTCAACTCACCCATTTCAGATGAGTTGGGAGAAGCAGCGACAACAGAATGCAACTCTCCTTGAACCCCATACTGGAGGCCATAAGACAACGGAACTGATTGACTAATGGCTTCACCATGTACTTCCAATAAAGTAACGGTTGGTTGACGGCGTACTAACTGTTTAAGTTCTCGACGAAGTGCACAGTCAGCTACATGTTCCACGAATTGATCACGCAATAAAACGGGTACATCTATCACAATGGCCGAATGTTGTTTAACCTTTTCCATTAGACTCATCAATGCGAGGGAAAATTCTAACAAAGTCTCCCCTTCCTGTTGCTTCCGAGAAAAGAAAGCCTCCTGCAAGGCCACATGGGACTCGGAACATCCATAAACCTCACGCAATGCAGCAAATATTTTCTCAGGGTCACTTCGTTCACTAGCAGGACGGTAACGAATTTCTTCTCGTGCCTCCCCCTCCAAGTGGTCAAATAAAAAGAAAGCCTGATCTGATATGGACAAATGACGAATTCGAATACAGGCCTGAGCCTCCTCAATCCACTCACCAATGACAATCCCTGATCGGCCATTAAACTTAGGGCACTTCCTATCCCTTGGGACAAAAACAAATCGTTCGGACAAAGCAACATTAGCACCAACAGATGGAGGTGTAGCGGGCAAAACGTTTGCGTCACCAGGGGGTCTACTTGACCCCAGTGAGGCAACAGGGGCACGTTCCTGACGTAGCATCTCATTATCGGCTCGCAACTGCGCCACCAACTCCCTGAGCTCTTGGAGTTCCTCACTCATTATTATAATATGCAACTTCTTACTTACCAAAAAAAACAGAACCCCCTTCCAGGCAGGCACAACCGAAAAGGGGAGACTCAAACCAAACGGGCACTGCTGTTTTGCTGCTTTTCTAGAAAGGAAAGAGAAGAAGAAAAAAAAAAAAAAAAAGAAGAAAACAACCCAAAACAATTCACAAAAATAAACACCCACGTCTCTGTCTCAAGTATGGGAAAACCCTGCCGACTACGCCAAATGTGGCATGAAGAGAAGTTGCTAAAGATCTAATGTACTGACTACGCCACCTGGGAATTCTCCACCCAGGAAAATCAACCTAATAAATAGGCTGCACAGATTTATTCCCCTAATAGGACAAGAGACGTGGATGAAAAAATAATTATTTTTATTAAATGACACAAAGGTAGTAAATATAATTCAAGACAAAGACAATACAAGGAAAAATGTTCAAAATAATACTACAGCGCCAAATAGCGCAAACATCACAAACATCACAACATCCATACCAAATAAATACACTTAATCACAGGGCAACACAAAACAAAATAATCAGACAACGGGACTGAGTGAGGCCAGCAGGGGGAGACTCAATGAGCACCAACACACTCAGTAAGTTGCACAAAAAAATGCAAAAGAAAACCAAAACAATAACAAAATAGTATCACCTTCACACACGGGTGCCCATACACAGCACAAAAATAATCTACAAGTCAAGCCCCTTCCTTTTTGTTGTTCTTGGACACTCAACCCCTAATGAAATGAAAACTTACATAAGATGATTAAATAAACAGTTCATGGTAGAAACACGGCTACAAAATAACAAAATCAGCTAAACAATAAACATTTAAAAGAAAACAATATTACCAAACCAGACAACACTCTCCTTGTAAACATACACGCGCACACACATACACACACACACACACGCACACGCACACGCACACGCACGTAGCCTACACACGTAAACAAACACACTAAAACTGCAGGGCGGCGATATGCCTCCTATCAACCTGCATGCAGTATGCAATTAAAACACTAACAGTTCTTCTTCAGCCGCAGCCAGAGTAGAATGAAATTGACAAATCCTTTCGTTTTAATAGTCGAGACAGCAGCAAAACAGCAGCGCTCCGCGATCAACGAGCGGATGACAGGCAACCCCAACAACGGAATCCTCCCCACTACTCGGCAGAATACACTGCGCTTCTGAAATGACAACTTTAATTAAAAGACTTATCAGAGAGCATGACGCCTATGTACAGATAACCTGCATACTTGGGGTGCGAGGGATCCCAGCCACGGCCGTCCGAAATCAATACGCACACTGTAAATAGAACAGAAGGCAAAAATTGATTCACCCACTGCCCTATAAGGGAAAAATAAACGCTATAAACCACGTTCCTACCTGTGGAGAGTCTATACAAGAACGCCAGCCATGGGAAACAGTCCTCGATCTCCTAAATGCCATACGAGGGACCAAACAGACCAATTTCCCGCATGCCGCTCAGCATGCGGAACCAGACAAACAAGGAAGAAACTCCGTGACGCGATTCATTACCAAACAGGTATGTATATGCTCCGCCTTTAGCTGTGATAGGCTTAATAAATAATCCTTAAGCAACCAATCGTAGCCCGAAGCCAATAATCTATACTGCCACATTCCACCCCCTGCTCTTGTATCGTCGCCCCGATGATATATTTTAAAATACGCTGCCTTAATCCCAAGGCCTAAAGATTGCAGAGACAGAGTTAGAAACCTGAGGCGTAGTCACTACGGCATTCCTCCCAAGTGCTCGTGGGAGACGATAAACATTAGAATGTTGGCCAGCTGTGACCCGCTGCGACCGCCGTAACACACCATCCTCCAAGGAAGGCGCCGTAGACACCAACTCAAGTTGCGGTTGAACTGCTACTTCAACCACATGGGACATATCAGAAATCCCCGGCTGCGCAACCCTGGCGGATGGCCCTGGCGGACTCCGATAATCACTACTCCCCTGCCCTGGCGAATTGAACTGGCAAATCTGCCGGTGCCAAAAGAAACAAATCACCCTCTTGTTCTTCAACCTCAGAGGGGGGGGTATTTTCAACTGGCAAATCCCCTACAGGGCCAACGAGATCAGGGTCCCGCTGGGTTCTAAGCTTTAAAAGTGACCGGTGTACCCGTCGCACCCGGGCCAGGTCCCCAACAGGTGCGATAGTGTACACTGATCCTCCCTTCCTAGGTGCCTGTACTACCTGGTATACCACTGAGCTCCATAAATCTTGTATCTTAGAACGACCTCTTACTCCAAACTGACGAAGATAGACCAACTGGTCCTCTCCCAGTGGTGCCTCACGAACGTGCAGATCATAATGGGCTTTTCGGCGATCTGCTGCTACCCGTAAACGCTCTTGAGCTCCTTCAAAGGCGACATGCAATCTGGTCTGGTGTTCCAGCACCCACTCGTGCACGTTACTCGCAGCTGGCTCTCGAGTCCCCCCCAGCAGAAAATCAACTGGTAAACGGGGCTCCTGGCCAAACATTAAAAAGTAGGGTGATTCACCGGTAGCCTGGTGGACAGTAGTGTTATAACTAAATAAGACCTGGGGGAGACAAGACACCCAATCCCTCTTACGGGATGGGGGCAACGTGCGCAATAGATTGTGCAGTGTCCTATTAAATCTCTCACACTGACCGTTACCTGACGGATGGTAGGGTGTTGTACGAGACTTCTGGACCTTATATAGGTCACAAAGCTGTTGAATCAATGTGGATTCAAAATTGCGGCCCTGGTCAGAATGTATGCGATCGGGGACGCCAAATTTATAAAACCATTCAGCTACCAATATTCGCGCCACAGTTTCTGCACGCTGATCCCGTGTGGGAACCGCCAAGGTGTATTTAGTAAAGATGTCGGTCATGACCAAAACATTCTCTATGCCTGACGTTGAGGGCTCCAGCAAGGTAAAATCAATGGCCAAAATCTCATTAGGCCTTGACGCCAGCAAGTTTCCCAAAAAACTAGAGGCGCCTGGTTGTACATCCTTACCGAGCTGACACCGCTCGCACTCTCGGCACCAACAAGCCACGTCCTTCGCCATTCCTGGCCAATAGCACCTCTGCCGTACCAATTCGGTGGTGCGCTCAACCCCTTGGTGTCCATGTTCCTGATGCAACCCTGTTGACACCTTATCCTTCAGGACAGAGGGCAAAATCAGCTGAAGGATCTCCTCCCTCCCATCTGGGCGGAAAACACGACGATACAAAACCGCTTCCTGCTCGAAAAAACCGGTCCCACTGACGAAGAAGAGTCACAGTGTCTTTAGATAGCAACTGACGCTCCTGAGAACTAGGAAACACCCCACGCCTCCAAAATGGTAGTATTTTCCCAATTACTGGATCAGCCTCCTGCAAACTCTTAATGTCCGCCAATGGACAACAAGGAAGAGTGGTGACAACCGATTGAGTAGCCAGTAGTGGGGTGGCCAACTCTGCCAACTCTGCCTCTGCTGCCTGCCTTACAGAGCCAGGAACTAAGGTAAACGGGAGCACTCCAAGCATCTCCCCCCCATTTAGTGGAGGCTGCCTGGAAAGGGCATCAGCATTGCGATTGGTCCTCCCAGAACGATAATGCACCTCAAAGTCAAAAGCTGAAAGCTGGGATGCCCAACGCTGTTCCATCGCCCCAAGCTTAGCTGAAGCCAAATGACTGAGAGGGTTGTTGTCAGTAAAAACAGTACACTTATGCCCTAACAAGTACTCCTGAAATTTTTCTGCCATGGCCCATTTGAGCGCCAAAAACTCTAGCCTCATAGAGCTATAGGTGGAAGTATTGCGCTCAGTGGGCCTAAGACAACGACTTGCATAAGCAATTGGTCTTACCTGTCCCTCCTGTTCCTGAGAGAGCACAGCTCCCAAACCCCTGTGACTAGCATCCACCTCTAAAATAAACGGCAAGGAAAAGTCGGCATATGCCAAAACAGGGGCTGTAATAAGTTTACTCTTTAGAGCGTCAAAACTCTCCTGGCACTGGGCTGTCCACGTGCTTGTAAAATTCCGCTCTGCTTGTTTCTGGGGTCGGCGACCACCCATTTCGGCTACCAACCTATGCAAGGGGGCTGCCAACTTAGAGAATCCTTCTACAAACCGACGGTAATAGCCCGCAAACCCCAGGAAAGAACGCAACTCTGAAAGATTTGTGGGGCGCTGCCACTGCGCTACCACTTCAACTTTGCTGGGATCTGTAGCCACCCCTGAGAAGACACAATATGCCCCAAATACCTCACCTGTTGTTGGAAAAAAGCACACTTGCCTAAATTTGCTTTTAAACCCTCTCGTTTTAATCGACTCAAAACAACTTCCAGACGCTCCAGATGTTGGGCCACCGAGGAAGAGAAAACGACTATGTCATCGAGATATAAGAGCAAAGACTGCTGCTGCTGATCTCCAAACAATCTCTCCATCAGACGTTGGAAGGTACTGGGAGCATTGCAAAGCCCAAAGGGCATGCGATTCCACTCAAAGAGACCGAAAGGAGTGCAGAAAGCAGTCTTAGCCCTATCTATCTCGGTGACCGGAACCTGGTTGTACCCGCTGGCCAAATCCATAGTGGAAAACCAGCGAGCTCCAGTTAACGCGTCTAGGGATTCCTCAATTCGGGGCAAGGGGAATGCATCTTTTCGTGTCTTAGCATTCAGTTGGCGGTAGTCCACACACATGCGCAGACTACCGTCCTTCTTCTTAACAAGAACAATCGGGGAAGCGTAGGGACTGCAGCTTTCCCTTATAACCTGAGCATCAAGAAGTTGACTGATGTGGGTCTTCACAACATCATACTCCGAAGGTGGTATGCGTCGATACCTCTGCCTAACTGGAGTATCATCTAAAAGAGGAATGTCATGAGAGAGTAAATTGGTACAACCCAAATCACCATCATGGGCTGAAAACACTGACTGATATTGCTGAAGCAACATCCGCACCTGGACCTGGTCACTCTGTGTCAAAACAGTTAAATCAATAGACTCAATTTGTTCAGACATAGTAGACCCAGTCTGTGATGACTGCAAACCAACTGTTGCAGACACGGTTTTAACTTCAGTGACTCCTTGGGGTAAACTAGTCACAAAAACAGCATTCAAGGTGCCTAAGACTGCACCAGGATACAGAAGCGCATCTACGGTGCCCACATTCACAACAGGTATGTAAACAGTACCCCGAAAAACCTGTACTAAGGCCGGAGACACAAGCAACCCAGCAGGAAGGCCTGGATCGACAGGCTCAAACAACACTGTATTACCTGAACAATGTTCAGAACATGTGGCCGCCACTATCTGCATCATACCCCCTGAAATGCGTTGTGCTTTATGCCCACGTACCCTTACCTTACTCAAGCCAGAAGGTTGGGCTTTCAGTTGACAGTGTTGCAAGGCTTGCATTACAGGACCAGGGGCCCCTGAAACCGCAGGTAGATTAAAAAGGGACAAACCATGCTGCCCAAAAAGTTCTTGGTAACAACGACTAAGAACGTTCATCCCTAGAACTCCAGGAACTTGGACACCCAAACCACCCAGGGGATCCTTAATCACTAACACTCCACATCCTAACACTACTTCCCCACACAACTCAATATCCAGCTCCAGGTAGCCAATGTAGGGGATTTCCAGCCCATTCGCAGCCCTAAGCTGCAACCACTGGCAAAACCTCAATCGCTCCTGCCCACATTGTGCAAAATTAGCGAGAAAACAACTTTCCGTTATAGTAGAAACCATGGAGCCGGTATCAATTAGACAAGGTATCTTAACTCCTCCCATACCAACAACAAGATGTGGGCATGAAGACATTAGGTGAGAATTAGGATGAGAGCTAGACCATTCATTCGAGCCAATAATATCCCCTACCGATTTGTGGCTCTGCAATTCGGCGGGTACTAGTTTCCCAATGGCTGACGATCCTGACGATGCCCATCCACAGACAAGGGAACCGTTGAAGGGCCCACAATTGGTGGACGTGAAGGTACTCGTGGGCCTTCGCAATCTCGGGCAAAGTGGCCAGGCTGTTGACACCGTCTACAAATTACTGGCCCATAACGTGGGGACCGGTCACGTGAACGAAAATCTTGAAATCGAGCAAAATTTTGTGTTAATTGATTTAACTGTTTCTGTTGGGCTTTCAACATTTCTCTCAACTCACCCATTTCAGATGAGTTGGGAGAAGCAGCGACAACAGAATGCAACTCTCCTTGAACCCCATACTGGAGGCCATAAGACAACGGAACTGATTGACTAATGGCTTCACCATGTACTTCCAATAAAGTAACGGTTGGTTGACGGCGTACTAACTGTTTAAGTTCTCGACGAAGTGCACAGTCAGCTACATGTTCCACGAATTGATCACGCAATAAAACGGGTACATCTATCACAATGGCCGAATGTTGTTTAACCTTTTCCATTAGACTCATCAATGCGAGGGAAAATTCTAACAAAGTCTCCCCTTCCTGTTGCTTCCGAGAAAAGAAAGCCTCCTGCAAGGCCACATGGGACTCGGAACATCCATAAACCTCACGCAATGCAGCAAATATTTTCTCAGGGTCACTTCGTTCACTAGCAGGACGGTAACGAATTTCTTCTCGTGCCTCCCCCTCCAAGTGGTCAAATAAAAAGAAAGCCTGATCTGATATGGACAAATGACGAATTCGAATACAGGCCTGAGCCTCCTCAATCCACTCACCAATGACAATCCCTGATCGGCCATTAAACTTAGGGCACTTCCTATCCCTTGGGACAAAAACAAATCGTTCGGACAAAGCAACATTAGCACCAACAGATGGAGGTGTAGCGGGCAAAACGTTTGCGTCACCAGGGGGTCTACTTGACCCCAGTGAGGCAACAGGGGCACGTTCCTGACGTAGCATCTCATTATCGGCTCGCAACTGCGCCACCAACTCCCTGAGCTCTTGGAGTTCCTCACTCATTATTATAATATGCAACTTCTTACTTACCAAAAAAAACAGAACCCCCTTCCAGGCAGGCACAACCGAAAAGGGGAGACTCAAACCAAACGGGCACTGCTGTTTTGCTGCTTTTCTAGAAAGGAAAGAGAAGAAGAAAAAAAAAAAAAAAAAGAAGAAAACAACCCAAAACAATTCACAAAAATAAACACCCACGTCTCTGTCTCAAGTATGGGAAAACCCTGCCGACTACGCCAAATGTGGCATGAAGAGAAGTTGCTAAAGATCTAATGTACTGACTACGCCACCTGGGAATTCTCCACCCAGGAAAATCAACCTAATAAATAGGCTGCACAGATTTATTCCCCTAATAGGACAAGAGACGTGGATGAAAAAATAATTATTTTTATTAAATGACACAAAGGTAGTAAATATAATTCAAGACAAAGACAATACAAGGAAAAATGTTCAAAATAATACTACAGCGCCAAATAGCGCAAACATCACAAACATCACAACATCCATACCAAATAAATACACTTAATCACAGGGCAACACAAAACAAAATAATCAGACAACGGGACTGAGTGAGGCCAGCAGGGGGAGACTCAATGAGCACCAACACACTCAGTAAGTTGCACAAAAAAATGCAAAAGAAAACCAAAACAATAACAAAATTAGTATCACCTTCACACACGGGTGCCCATACACAGCACAAAAATAATCTACAAGTCAAGCCCCTTCCTTTTTGTTGTTCTGGACACTCAACCCCTAATGAAATGAAAACTTGCATAAGATGATTAAATAAACAGTTCATGGTAGAAACACGGCTACAAAATAACAAAATCAGCTAAACAATAAACATTTAAAAGAAAACAATATTACCAAACCAGACAACACTCTCCTTGTAAACATACACGCGCACACACATACACACACACACACACGCACACGCACACGCACACGCACGTAGCCTACACACGTAAACAAACACACTAAAACTGCAGGGCGGCGATATGCCTCCTATCAACCTGCATGCAGTATGCAATTAAAACACTAACAGTTCTTCTTCAGCCGCAGCCAGAGTAGAATGAAATTGACAAATCCTTTCGTTTTAATAGTCGAGACAGCAGCAAAACAGCAGCGCTCCGCGATCAACGAGCGGATGACAGGCAACCCCAACAACGGAATCCTCCCCACTACTCGGCAGAATACACTGCGCTTCTGAAATGACAACTTTAATTAAAAGACTTATCAGAGAGCATGACGCCTATGTACAGATAACCTGCATACTTGGGGTGCGAGGGATCCCAGCCACGGCCGTCCGAAATCAATACGCACACTGTAAATAGAACAGAAGGCAAAAATTGATTCACCCACTGCCCTATAAGGGAAAAATAAACGCTATAAACCACGTTCCTACCTGTGGAGAGTCTATACAAGAACGCCAGCCATGGGAAACAGTCCTCGATCTCCTAAATGCCATACGAGGGACCAAACAGACCAATTTCCCGCATGCCGCTCAGCATGCGGAACCAGACAAACAAGGAAGAAACTCCGTGACGCGATTCATTACCAAACAGGTATGTATATGCTCCGCCTTTAGCTGTGATAGGCTTAATAAATAATCCTTAAGCAACCAATCGTAGCCCGAAGCCAATAATCTATACTGCCACATTCCACCCCCTGCTCTTGTATCGTCGCCCCGATGATATATTTTAAAATACGCTGCCTTAATCCCAAGGCCTAAAGATTGCAGAGACAGAGTTAGAAACCTGAGGCGTAGTCACTACGGCATTCCTCCCAAGTGCTCGTGGGAGACGATAAACATTAGAATGTTGGCCAGCTGTGACCCGCTGCGACCGCCGTAACACACCATCCTCCAAGGAAGGCGCCGTAGACACCAACTCAAGTTGCGGTTGAACTGCTACTTCAACCACATGGGACATATCAGAAATCCCCGGCTGCGCAACCCTGGCGGATGGCCCTGGCGGACTCCGATAATCACTACTCCCCTGCCCTGGCGAATTGAACTGGCAAATCTGCCGGTGCCAAAAGAAACAAATCACCCTCTTGTTCTTCAACCTCAGAGGGGGGGGTATTTTCAACTGGCAAATCCCCTACAGGGCCAACGAGATCAGGGTCCCGCTGGGTTCTAAGCTTTAAAAGTGACCGGTGTACCCGTCGCACCCGGGCCAGGTCCCCAACAGGTGCGATAGTGTACACTGATCCTCCCTTCCTAGGTGCCTGTACTACCTGGTATACCACTGAGCTCCATAAATCTTGTATCTTAGAACGACCTCTTACTCCAAACTGACGAAGATAGACCAACTGGTCCTCTCCCAGTGGTGCCTCACGAACGTGCAGATCATAATGGGCTTTTCGGCGATCTGCTGCTACCCGTAAACGCTCTTGAGCTCCTTCAAAGGCGACATGCAATCTGGTCTGGTGTTCCAGCACCCACTCGTGCACGTTACTCGCAGCTGGCTCTCGAGTCCCCCCCAGCAGAAAATCAACTGGTAAACGGGGCTCCTGGCCAAACATTAAAAAGTAGGGTGATTCACCGGTAGCCTGGTGGACAGTAGTGTTATAACTAAATAAGACCTGGGGGAGACAAGACACCCAATCCCTCTTACGGGATGGGGGCAACGTGCGCAATAGATTGTGCAGTGTCCTATTAAATCTCTCACACTGACCGTTACCTGACGGATGGTAGGGTGTTGTACGAGACTTCTGGACCTTATATAGGTCACAAAGCTGTTGAATCAATGTGGATTCAAAATTGCGGCCCTGGTCAGAATGTATGCGATCGGGGACGCCAAATTTATAAAACCATTCAGCTACCAATATTCGCGCCACAGTTTCTGCACGCTGATCCCGTGTGGGAACCGCCAAGGTGTATTTAGTAAAGATGTCGGTCATGACCAAAACATTCTCTATGCCTGACGTTGAGGGCTCCAGCAAGGTAAAATCAATGGCCAAAATCTCATTAGGCCTTGACGCCAGCAAGTTTCCCAAAAAACTAGAGGCGCCTGGTTGTACATCCTTACCGAGCTGACACCGCTCGCACTCTCGGCACCAACAAGCCACGTCCTTCGCCATTCCTGGCCAATAGCACCTCTGCCGTACCAATTCGGTGGTGCGCTCAACCCCTTGGTGTCCATGTTCCTGATGCAACCCTGTTGACACCTTATCCTTCAGGACAGAGGGCAAAATCAGCTGAAGGATCTCCTCCCTCCCATCTGGGCGGAAAACACGACGATACAAAACCGCTTCCTGCTCGAAAAAACCGGTCCCACTGACGAAGAAGAGTCACAGTGTCTTTAGATAGCAACTGACGCTCCTGAGAACTAGGAAACACCCCACGCCTCCAAAATGGTAGTATTTTCCCAATTACTGGATCAGCCTCCTGCAAACTCTTAATGTCCGCCAATGGACAACAAGGAAGAGTGGTGACAACCGATTGAGTAGCCAGTAGTGGGGTGGCCAACTCTGCCAACTCTGCCTCTGCTGCCTGCCTTACAGAGCCAGGAACTAAGGTAAACGGGAGCACTCCAAGCATCTCCCCCCCATTTAGTGGAGGCTGCCTGGAAAGGGCATCAGCATTGCGATTGGTCCTCCCAGAACGATAATGCACCTCAAAGTCAAAAGCTGAAAGCTGGGATGCCCAACGCTGTTCCATCGCCCCAAGCTTAGCTGAAGCCAAATGACTGAGAGGGTTGTTGTCAGTAAAAACAGTACACTTATGCCCTAACAAGTACTCCTGAAATTTTTCTGCCATGGCCCATTTGAGCGCCAAAAACTCTAGCCTCATAGAGCTATAGGTGGAAGTATTGCGCTCAGTGGGCCTAAGACAACGACTTGCATAAGCAATTGGTCTTACCTGTCCCTCCTGTTCCTGAGAGAGCACAGCTCCCAAACCCCTGTGACTAGCATCCACCTCTAAAATAAACGGCAAGGAAAAGTCGGCATATGCCAAAACAGGGGCTGTAATAAGTTTACTCTTTAGAGCGTCAAAACTCTCCTGGCACTGGGCTGTCCACGTGCTTGTAAAATTCCGCTCTGCTTGTTTCTGGGGTCGGCGACCACCCATTTCGGCTACCAACCTATGCAAGGGGGCTGCCAACTTAGAGAATCCTTCTACAAACCGACGGTAATAGCCCGCAAACCCCAGGAAAGAACGCAACTCTGAAAGATTTGTGGGGCGCTGCCACTGCGCTACCACTTCAACTTTGCTGGGATCTGTAGCCACCCCCTGAGAAGACACAATATGCCCCAAATACCTCACCTGTTGTTGGAAAAAAGCACACTTGCCTAAATTTGCTTTTAAACCCTCTCGTTTTAATCGACTCAAAACAACTTCCAGACGCTCCAGATGTTGGGCCACCGAGGAAGAGAAAACGACTATGTCATCGAGATATAAGAGCAAAGACTGCTGCTGCTGATCTCCAAACAATCTCTCCATCAGACGTTGGAAGGTACTGGGAGCATTGCAAAGCCCAAAGGGCATGCGATTCCACTCAAAGAGACCGAAAGGAGTGCAGAAAGCAGTCTTAGCCCTATCTATCTCGGTGACCGGAACCTGGTTGTACCCGCTGGCCAAATCCATAGTGGAAAACCAGCGAGCTCCAGTTAACGCGTCTAGGGATTCCTCAATTCGGGGCAAGGGGAATGCATCTTTTCGTGTCTTAGCATTCAGTTGGCGGTAGTCCACACACATGCGCAGACTACCGTCCTTCTTCTTAACAAGAACAATCGGGGAAGCGTAGGGACTGCAGCTTTCCCTTATAACCTGAGCATCAAGAAGTTGACTGATGTGGGTCTTCACAACATCATACTCCGAAGGTGGTATGCGTCGATACCTCTGCCTAACTGGAGTATCATCTAAAAGAGGAATGTCATGAGAGAGTAAATTGGTACAACCCAAATCACCATCATGGGCTGAAAACACTGACTGATATTGCTGAAGCAACATCCGCACCTGGACCTGGTCACTCTGTGTCAAAACAGTTAAATCAATAGACTCAATTTGTTCAGACATAGTAGACCCAGTCTGTGATGACTGCAAACCAACTGTTGCAGACACGGTTTTAACTTCAGTGACTCCTTGGGGTAAACTAGTCACAAAAACAGCATTCAAGGTGCCTAAGACTGCACCAGGATACAGAAGCGCATCTACGGTGCCCACATTCACAACAGGTATGTAAACAGTACCCCGAAAAACCTGTACTAAGGCCGGAGACACAAGCAACCCAGCAGGAAGGCCTG
Source organism: Phoxinus phoxinus (assembly GCF_949152265.1). Lineage (NCBI taxonomy): Eukaryota > Metazoa > Chordata > Actinopteri > Cypriniformes > Leuciscidae > Phoxinus > Phoxinus phoxinus. Next base: position 13,436,939 of record NC_136883.1, read on the forward strand.
GATCGACAGGCTCAAACAACACTGTATTACCTGAACAATGTTCAGAACATGTGGCCGCCACTATCTGCATCATACCCCCTGAAATGCGTTGTGCTTTATGCCCACGTACCCTTACCTTACTCAAGCCAGAAGGTTGGGCTTTCAGTTGACAGTGTTGCAAGGCTTGCATTACAGGACCAGGGGCCCCTGAAACCGCAGGTAGATTAAAAAGGGACAAACCATGCTGCCCAAAAAGTTCTTGGTAACAACGACTAAGAACGTTCATCCCTAGAACTCCAGGAACTTGGACACCCAAACCACCCAGGGGATCCTTAATCACTAACACTCCACATCCTAACACTACTTCCCCACACAACTCAATATCCAGCTCCAGGTAGCCAATGTAGGGGATTTCCAGCCCATTCGCAGCCCTAAGCTGCAACCACTGGCAAAACCTCAATCGCTCCTGCCCACATTGTGCAAAATTAGCGAGAAAACAACTTTCCGTTATAGTAGAAACCATGGAGCCGGTATCAATTAGACAAGGTATCTTAACTCCTCCCATACCAACAACAAGATGTGGGCATGAAGACATTAGGTGAGAATTAGGATGAGAGCTAGACCATTCATTCGAGCCAATAATATCCCCTACCGATTTGTGGCTCTGCAATTCGGCGGGTACTAGTTTCCCAATGGCTGACGATCCTGACGATGCCCATCCACAGACAAGGGAACCGTTGAAGGGCCCACAATTGGTGGACGTGAAGGTACTCGTGGGCCTTCGCAATCTCGGGCAAAGTGGCCAGGCTGTTGACACCGTCTACAAATTACTGGCCCATAACGTGGGGACCGGTCACGTGAACGAAAATCTTGAAATCGAGCAAAATTTTGTGTTAATTGATTTAACTGTTTCTGTTGGGCTTTCAACATTTCTCTCAACTCACCCATTTCAGATGAGTTGGGAGAAGCAGCGACAACAGAATGCAACTCTCCTTGAACCCCATACTGGAGGCCATAAGACAACGGAACTGATTGACTAATGGCTTCACCATGTACTTCCAATAAAGTAACGGTTGGTTGACGGCGTACTAACTGTTTAAGTTCTCGACGAAGTGCACAGTCAGCTACATGTTCCACGAATTGATCACGCAATAAAACGGGTACATCTATCACAATGGCCGAATGTTGTTTAACCTTTTCCATTAGACTCATCAATGCGAGGGAAAATTCTAACAAAGTCTCCCCTTCCTGTTGCTTCCGAGAAAAGAAAGCCTCCTGCAAGGCCACATGGGACTCGGAACATCCATAAACCTCACGCAATGCAGCAAATATTTTCTCAGGGTCACTTCGTTCACTAGCAGGACGGTAACGAATTTCTTCTCGTGCCTCCCCCTCCAAGTGGTCAAATAAAAAGAAAGCCTGATCTGATATGGACAAATGACGAATTCGAATACAGGCCTGAGCCTCCTCAATCCACTCACCAATGACAATCCCTGATCGGCCATTAAACTTAGGGCACTTCCTATCCCTTGGGACAAAAACAAATCGTTCGGACAAAGCAACATTAGCACCAACAGATGGAGGTGTAGCGGGCAAAACGTTTGCGTCACCAGGGGGTCTACTTGACCCCAGTGAGGCAACAGGGGCACGTTCCTGACGTAGCATCTCATTATCGGCTCGCAACTGCGCCACCAACTCCCTGAGCTCTTGGAGTTCCTCACTCATTATTATAATATGCAACTTCTTACTTACCAAAAAAAACAGAACCCCCTTCCAGGCAGGCACAACCGAAAAGGGGAGACTCAAACCAAACGGGCACTGCTGTTTTGCTGCTTTTCTAGAAAGGAAAGAGAAGAAGAAAAAAAAAAAAAAAAAGAAGAAAACAACCCAAAACAATTCACAAAAATAAACACCCACGTCTCTGTCTCAAGTATGGGAAAACCCTGCCGACTACGCCAAATGTGGCATGAAGAGAAGTTGCTAAAGATCTAATGTACTGACTACGCCACCTGGGAATTCTCCACCCAGGAAAATCAACCTAATAAATAGGCTGCACAGATTTATTCCCCTAATAGGACAAGAGACGTGGATGAAAAAATAATTATTTTTATTAAATGACACAAAGGTAGTAAATATAATTCAAGACAAAGACAATACAAGGAAAAATGTTCAAAATAATACTACAGCGCCAAATAGCGCAAACATCACAAACATCACAACATCCATACCAAATAAATACACTTAATCACAGGGCAACACAAAACAAAATAATCAGACAACGGGACTGAGTGAGGCCAGCAGGGGGAGACTCAATGAGCACCAACAGTAAGTTGCACAAAAAAATGCAAAAGAAAACCAAAACAATAACAAAATTAGTATCACCTTCACACACGGGTGCCCATACACAGCACAAAAATAATCTACAAGTCAAGCCCCTTCCTTTTTGTTGTTCTTGGACACTCAACCCCTAATGAAATGAAAACTTACATAAGATGATTAAATAAACAGTTCATGGTAGAAACACGGCTACAAAATAACAAAATCAGCTAAACAATAAACATTTAAAAGAAAACAATATTACCAAACCAGACAACACTCTCCTTGTAAACATACACGCGCACACACATACACACACACACACACACGCACACGCACACGCACGTAGCCTACACACGTAAACAAACACACTAAAACTGCAGGGCGGCGATATGCCTCCTATCAACCTGCATGCAGTACGCAATTAAAACACTAACAGTTCTTCTTCAGCCGCAGCCAGAGTAGAATGAAATTGACAAATCCTTTCGTTTTAATAGTCGAGACAGCAGCAAAACAGCAGCGCTCCGCGATCAACGAGCGGATGACAGGCAACCCCAACAACGGAATCCTCCCCACTACTCGGCAGAATACACTGCGCTTCTGAAATGACAACTTTAATTAAAAGACTTATCAGAGAGCATGACGCCTATGTACAGATAACCTGCATACTTGGGGTGCGAGGGATCCCAGCCACGGCCGTCCGAAATCAATACGCACACTGTAAATAGAACAGAAGGCAAAAATTGATTCACCCACTGCCCTATAAGGGAAAAATAAACGCTATAAACCACGTTCCTACCTGTGGAGAGTCTATACAAGAACGCCAGCCATGGGAAACAGTCCTCTATCTCCTAAATGCCATACGAGGGACCAAACAGACCAATTTCCCGCATGCCGCTCAGCATGCGGAACCAGACAAACAAGGAAGAAACTCCGTGACGCGATTCATTACCAAACAGGTATATATATGCTCCGCCTTTAGCTGTGATAGGCTTAATAAATAATCCTTAAGCAACCAATCGTAGCCCGAAGCCAATAATCTATACTGCCACACTTAGTTGGGGACATTTAATATTCAACAATATTATAGATCTGCCTTAAAGGTGGACGATGATGAAATTGTTTTTTGTATTATTTTCATGTTATCACTGTGAAGCTGCTTTGATACTATCTGTATTGTAAAAAGCGCTATATAAATAAAGGTGACTTGACTTGACTGTGTGAAGATGCAGTACAGCTGGATCAAGGACAACACATTTTCTGCCAAATGAGGTACGTTAATGTTGTGTTTACGTTAGACTTTTTATTGTCTTGTTTTTGTTTTAGACGACACACAGACATTATACACACACGACACATATTATATGACTTTAAACCCCTAATAATGACCTTGAAAGATTAATTTACATTTAACATGATTGCTATTATACTTAGTTTGTTTCTATTGACAGGACTTTCCTGATGTAAGTTACTGTGCATCCCAAGCACCACCCTGCATGCTCCTTATGGGTTTGTATTTTGTTTTATTTGTATTTTTTAATTATTAATCATTATGAATACTCAATATTGGCAAAACACATTTAAATTTAAAGTCTGAGGAAAAATGTTTATAGAAAAAGTTGGTTGCTGAATACCCCCTTCAAAGATTTTCACGCTTATAGGTCAGTAGAAAAACATTGTAAAAGGAAGATTTAAACAACTGTTTTTGGAGCGGTTTTCTGAAGTGGTCGTGTAATGTTTTTCATTTTGTAATATCTTATTTGTTTAAGGTGATGGGCTTTCAGGATTGCTGTCATTCAATAAGTTATTATTGACCACCCTATTGAGGCAGTGAGCTAAAAAATGGCACTTATCCTGGAGTTCATAAAGGTAAGCAACACATTTTTTATGAAATTATTTATAGAGCATGTTGTTGTGTTACTGTTTATATAATTGAAAATAATGAAACATATAAGGTATAGTTGAGCAGACAAGCTAACATAACATGCAATTGGAGTCCACTGGGAACAGAAGTCTTAGCATTTATAGTGTTTGAATTTGAAAGAATTAGGGATGGCAGTTGATAATTTAACGAACGTAAAATACTGTACGATTGTTTTTCAACCTCAACCTGGTCTGCATGATACTTTGTAGTTCAATTTCCTTCATTTAATTTTGTGTGTAGCTAAAAACATATTTTTTCTTCATATGCAACTTTCCTGTGCAGAAATCCTGAATGAAGGTCGAAAAGGCTGAGATGAAGGAAACGTCTACACATTCCTCCAAGACTGCTGAAGTTCCTGTATGAACAACTGAAAATCCATGTAAAGTTTAAAGGAATAGTTAACTTTGAAATTAAATTTTGGTGTGTTTTAGCTTACCTGAAGTGCATCCAAGATGTAGGTGTCTTTGTCTCTGCAGTAGTTTCAATTTTGATATTTTTAGGTCAAACCGTTCTTGTCTGTCAGTCATATAATGCAGGTATATAGGTACTGTCTCCAAAAGCATGCAGCGATGTCTCTAATAGCATGCAGAGAAAAGTCCAAATTAAAAAATTCCCCATCGTAAGTGCACATTGATGGCCTAAGACACGAAACAAGCGGTTAGTGTGATAAAACGAACAGTATTTATATCGGTTTTATCTCTTTTACACAACCAAGTCCATCTGATCTGTTTACTTAGTAGTTTACTTTCTCTTCCTCTGTTGACAGCTTACGCAACTACCACTTTCAAGCTCCAGAAAGGTAGTAAAGACATCATTAAAGTAACACGGTGTCCTAACCAAATGTGATGCGATAAGATTCTAGCAACATGTGTTTTTCTGTCCACACCAAATGCGTCGTGACCATGTAAAGCGACAAAAACAGTTAAAAACCACAGCCAATCAGAACCGTGTGTGGACAGGTTCTTTTGGCAAGTGCACAGCAGTCACAATGAAATTGATAAGTACATAATCAAATTAATAAATATTACACCATTTAAACAACTGAGTGACTGAAACAATCTTTGTCATAGAATATACTTGTTTGTTCACAATGAGTTGACAGTTTTTTTTTTTAGTGTTCCAGCTGGAATGTCGCAGAAAAATAGAAACCGTTTCTAAATATTCTAAATTCTAGAATTGTCACGTGTCACTGGTTAGGACAAAAACTCTGATTGACATGGAAAATATACCTTTTATCGTGTGTTGCGTGTAGTTAGAACACGGTGTATTCTATGTATTTTCATTGGTTTAACCCCCCCAAAAAAGCGATGCAAATGCTTTGTGTGTGGAAAAACAAAACAAATTGTCTTTTGTCACAATATTTTGATACATTCACATGAGCATCTCAGTGGCTTGTGCTCTCACCCATGCATTCTCACCCTGCTGGGTCAGCAGCACACATGCATTGTGGCGCTCTTGTGATCACGTGTCAGCGATCTATATTTTGTGAGAAAATTTGTTTGTTTTTTTCTTCACACAAAACATTTGTGCCGCTTCATAAATTTGAGGTTAAACCACTGGAGTCACATGGATTACATTTATGTCTGTATACCTTTCTGAACCTTGAAATTGGTAGTTGTGTAAGATGATAATGGAGGGACAGAAAGGCCAAGGGAACTTTATCAGGATGCATAGTATCCTGGATCCATGAAATAACTGGCCTTTAAAAACTAAAATATGCCTGCCTCTATGGGAATTTAACATAGGGGTGTACTGACTTATGCCCCCTGTAAGAACATTTATTTATTTATGATACATTATTCATTCACAAAGAAAATTGGTGTCCTTAAAGGTTGGATTTTTTCTCTTTAAAAAAAAAAAATTAAGACTTTAAGATCAATTTCCAAAAGATGCCAACCTTTCCCAAAGGTAAAATAATGGGAAAAGAATTTACCAACATGCAATTTTATATAGTTTATTCTCTTTACTATGTACATAAATGGACCATAGTGAACAATATCTAGACAGGTTTTGAACCCTGTTTTGCATTTAGGCAGTTGAATACAACTTTAAGCTGTCATTAGGCTTGTTCGTCTTGAACTGGAGCGGCACAGACCGATCGGTTTATGACAACAAAGTACAGTGAGAGTGATTCAAAAACATAAGGAGCCGTTTACTCTCTATTTGCTCTCGCGGTACTTTGATGTCATTCACCGATCGGTCTGTGCAGAGCCGGTTCAAGTCGAACAAGCCTATTTCCTATGATACTGCATCTCTGTGCCGTGCATGCATATACTCTGCGTCGCTTCGATGGCGAAAATCGGCATTCTGCAGCTGTGCTCGGACATTTATAGGCCTAGGCCACGCCCGTTTCGGCGGGACGTGACGCAGAGGGCGCGAAGCGTCCTCATTGGGTCAAGCGTCACTGGGGGCCTCGCATAGGCTGCTGCTTTTGCCGCAGAACAGCCAATAGGCGCGCAAGCTGTCCCGCCTAAGGCTGTATGCTGCTGAAAGCGTTTTACATTAATAACAAAATTAAGGATGAATTTTTTGGCTTCAATATCTCGAGAAAGAACCTTTCCGGTAGCGTCTTCGAAGCAGTACTCGTTCCTCTTCTAGAGAGAACGTCTCGGTTACGGATGTAACCCTCGTTCCCTGAGTAGGGAACGGAGACGTTACGTCGAATGACGACGAATGGGGTTCGCTTAGAAGCCTATCCTCTTCGAACAGTAATAAAACGAGCCAATGGCAAGCAAATGCCATAGGTCTGCTGAATTTGCATAGCGTAACTCCGCCCCACCATGTGGGTATAAAGGAAGTGAGCCGGCAACATGCAGATATGTTTCTTCGCTGAAGGAGCCAAGCTGAACTCAGGCTGTTCCAGCGGTACAGCGGAAGTGGCAGGAAGACGTAACGTCTCCGTTCCCTACTCAGGGAACGAGGGTTACATCCGTAACCGAGACGTTCCCTTTCGTTGTCACTTCGAGTTACGTCGAATGACGACGAATGGGGTTCCCAGTCCAATCACGCAACCTCGGCTGTCTTCCAGTGCCCTGCGTAAGTCTGAGCTCCCTTTCGTGAGACTAGCACGGACGAAGGACTCCTACTTAACACAGGAATACCAAGGTACACTGGGAAGCATATCTCAGTGGAAATGTGCAATCAGTGCCCGCCCGAAGGGGGGACTTAAGAATACACATATGACCCGGAGGGGGGTGCATACGGAGAACACTGGGGTGTCCAGCCCGAAGGGTGGAGTATTTCAACCCCAGGGGTGGCAGACTGGCTTGCCAAGGGAAAGACACATGCTCGAGAGAGGCTTACAGTGGAAATACACACGTGGGGGTCGCCCAGAGGGGGAACCATGCACATGGCGGCACCTAGCCAACGCTTGCAGGTTCACCACCTGGTCCCGGAAGGGAGTGGTGGGAACCTTGGGCACATATCCAGGCCGGGGTCGCAGGATCACGTGCGAAAAGGCCGGCCCGAATTCCAGGCACGCTTCGTCTACAGAAAATGCGTGCAGGTCCCCTACCCTCTTGATGGAGGCCAAAGCAACCAGGAGCGCTGTCTTGATTGACAGGAACTTAAGCTCCACTGATTGCAGAGGCTCAAAGGGAGCACTCTGCAGGGCAGTTAGAACCACTGAGAGGTCCCAAGAGGGAACGAGAGGAGGGCGAGGAGGATGTAGTCTCCTCGCTCCTCTCAGGAACCTGATGACCAGGTCGTGCTTTCCCACGGACTTACCTTCGACTGCGTCGTGATGTGCGGCGATAGCGGCAACATACACTTTCAGGGTGGAGGGAGACAGCCTTCGCTCCAACCCATCCTGCAGGAAGGAAAGCACGACACTGATCGGGCATGATCTGGGGTCTTCTGAGTGAGAAGAGCACCAAGAGACGAAGAGGTTCCACTTCAACGCGTAGGCATGTCTAGTGGACGACGCTCTAGCGGAAGTGATGGTAGCCACCACCGCTGGTGGTAGGGTATGCAAACCTGCCTCGTCCCATCCAGGAGCCACACGTGGAGGTTCCAGAGATCGGGACGAGGGTGCCAAAGGGTGCCCCGTCCCTGAGAAAGGAGGTCCTTCCTCAGAGGAATTGGCCAGGGAGGTGCTGTCGCGAGGAGTACAAGTTCGGAGAACCAGGTTCGGGTGGGCCAGTGTGGCGCAACCAATATGACCTGCTCCTCGTCCTCCCTGCTCACTGGGGGAAACGCATACTTGCGGAGGCCCCGCGGCCAGCTGTGCGCCAGTGCGTCCGTGCCGAGCGTGCCCTCGGTCAGGGAGTAAAACTGGGCGCAGTGGGACGAGTCGTGGGAGGCAAACAGGTCTACCTGTGCGTCCCCGAACTGATCCCAAATCAGCTGAACCGCCTGGGGATGGAGTCTCCATTCTCCAGGAAGAGGTTGAAGCCGTGAGAGCTCGTCGGCTGCACAGTTCAGGTCTCCCGGGATATAAATGGCTCGAAGCGACCTCAGATGCTTCTGACTCCATAAGAGGAGGTGGCGGGCGAGTTGCGACATACGGCGGGAGCGTAGACCACCTTGTCGGTTGATGTACGCTACTGTCGCGGTATTGTCTGATCGGACTAGTACGTGCTGGTTCTTGAGCAACGCATGGAAGCGGTGCAGAGCGAGACGTACTGCCAGCAACTCGAGGCAATTGACATGCCATAGGGGGTGGGGTCCTGTCCAGGAGCCCGTGGCAGCATGTCCATTGCACATGGCGCCCCAGCCCGTGGAGGAGGCATCCGTTGAGACAACAACATGCCTGGAAACTCGTTCTAAGGGCACTCCGGCCCGTAGAAAGCTGAGGTTCGTCCACGGGGTGAAGGTCTGACGGCAGGTCGGAGTAACTGGTACTCGGAGCATGCCCTGGTGCCATGCCCACCTCGGGACTCGATCGTGAAGCCAGTGCTGAAGCGGTCTCATATGAAGCAATCCGAGCGGCGTTACCGCGGCTGCAGATGCCATATGCCCCAGGAGCCTCTGAAAAAGTTTCAGTGGAACCGCACTCTTGCACTCGATTTGTCTCAGGCAAGTCAGCAGTGACTGCGCGCGCTCGTTCGTAAGCTGCGCGCACATGGCGACCGAGTCGATTTCCATACCGAGAAAAGAGATCCTCTGCACGGGGCAAAGTTTGCTCTTCTCCCAGTTGACCCGAAGGCCCAGACGGGCTAGGTACCGGAGCACTAGGTCCCTGTGTTCGCAAACCTGGTCTCGAGAGTGAGCTAAGATTAGCCAGTCGTCGAGATAATTCAGGATGCAAACCCCGTGTTGCCGTAGCGGCACAAGGGCTGCCTCGACGACCTTCGTGAAGATGCGAGGAGACAGGGCCAGCCCGAATGGGAGAACTGCGTACTGTTATGCCTGCCCCTCGAAAGCAAACCGCAAGAACGGTCTGTGTCGAGGAAGAATGGAGACATGAAAGTAGGCGTCCTTCAGGTCGATCGCTGCAAACCAATCCTGTGGCTGCACACATTCGAAAATGCGTTTGGCTGTGAGCATCTTGAACGGAAGCCTGTGAAGGGAACGGTTCAAGACGCGCAGATCCAGGATTGGCCGTAACCCACCGGTTTTCTTGGGGACAATGAAGTAGGGGCTGTAGAAGCCGGACCTCATTGCGGCTGGAGGGACAGTCTCGATCGCACCCTTCGCCAGCAGGGTAGCGACCTCCGCTCTCATGACAGGGGCATTGGCCCCGACCGTAGTAAAGCGGACTCCCCTGAAGCGGGGAGGAGACCGTGCGAACTGAATCGCATAGCCGAGCCTGATGGTTCGCGCGAGCCAGCGGGACAGATTGGGAAGCTCTAACCAGGCTCCCAGAGACTGTGCCAGCGGGGTCATGCGAACGACAGACGTCCCCTCGGGGGTGCAGCGAAGCGGAATGACCGGCCCGGACGTGGGTGGCATAGCGGCCCGGTGCGGGGGCACGGTCATTAGCCGCGTCCTGCCAGAGGAGGCCAGGGAAGGACCAGCGTTCCACGGGGGCGTGCTCTGGCAGGGGTCTGGCGACAGAGGGGGATGAGAGCGGTGAGGCCCGTGGGCGGCGCGCACTGTCATCCCCTTCTGGGGGCTCAGAGATGGGAAATTCAGTTCTTTCTTTAACCACATTAGGGTGCTGCCCACCCGTGGGTGAGCAGCGGGAAGTGGAGAACAAAGGATTCTCCCCCGGCCCTCCACCGGGGGAAGGAGTGGTCCTGCTACCATCTCCTGGAAAGAACTGGTCACCATCTCTGAGCAGCCCGTCTCAGGAGCGCCGCTTGGCCTGGCGTTTAGCGGGGCGCGGGGCTGGAGAGGGCTGTGGCGCCTGCCTGCGGCGTCCTCCACGACGTGGCCCGGGTGAAGGCTGCTGCTGGGGCCGTGCGGGAGGGGCGGGAGCCGCGGGAGGGCGCCCTCGGCGGCGAGCAGGCTGAGGCGTCTGAGCCGACGGCTGGGTGGAGGCAGCAGCGGGCCGTCGGGGCAGAATATGTTTAATCGCCTCAGTCTGCTTCTGGGCGGTTGAGAACTGTTGGGCAAAGTCCTCAACCGCTTCGCCGAAGAGCCCAGTCTGGGATATGGGGGCGTCGAGCAAACGAGTTCGCTCGGCGTCCCTCATATCAGCCAGGTTGAGCCACAGATGTCGCTCCTGGACCACGTTAGTGGACATCACCTGACCCAGGGAGCGTGCGGTCACTTTCGTCGCCCGGAGAGCGAGGTCAGTGGCGGCACGCAGCTCATCAAAGAGCCCTGGGTCAGTCCTCCCCTCGTGCATGTCCTTGAGCATCTAGGCCTGGTAGACCTGCAGAGTGGCCATGGCATGCAAAGAGGCGGCTGCCTGCCCCGCAGCTCTATAGGTCTTCGCCACCAGAGTAGACGAAAACCTACAGGCCTTGGAGGGGTGCTTAGGGTCACCACGGGAGGAAGCACTCTGCGGACACAGCTGCATCGCAACAGAGCGTTCCACCATAGGTACCCCAGTGTACCCGTGGACAGCCGCCTGATCGAGAGGAGGCAAGGCGGAGGAGGTCGCCGAGCGATCGCGGGAAGACAAGGGTGCCTTCCAGGACCTCGTGACCTCCTCATGCACGTCCGGGAAAAAAGGCATTGGAGTTGGACGCGAACGTGAATCCGCGGCCGCACCCAAAAACCAATCGTCCAGCCGCGAGCGCTCGGGACAGGGCGGAGGGTTCCACTCTAGCCCGATGCTCGCGGCCGCCCGGGAAAGCATGGCCGTCATCTTGGGATCAGGCTCGGACAATGCTGACACGCCCGGAGGCGGCAGCACAGCCGAGTCTTCATCTCCCGATGACTCTTGCCCACCTTGTGATGCAGCGATCGACATGGAGTCATCCTCAGGAGCGCCAAATGACACACGAGGGCGATCCGCGACCGGTGGCCGGGACTGCTCAGGTGCATCATCCGGTCGACTCTCGGGTTGTAACGCTTGAGAGGGGGGTGTGGCCCGAGGAAGAATCGTCGGCTGTTGGTGCCACACCGTTACCCTCAGGTCACCCTGGCCACCAGCCGAAGTACCAGCTCTATCACTAGAGGGGGTAGATTGGGGTGTGGATGAGGGGACTCTCACTCTTTCGAGATCATGGAGTCTCAACCGTAGCGCCACGATGGCCATGTTTCCGCAATGGAAACATGAGTCATCCACAAGCGCTGCTTTAGCGTGCTCTAAGCCCAAACACGCAAAACAGCGATTGTGCCCATCTAAGTCCGACAACAATCGACCGCAACCAGAAGTGCACGGGCGATGCATCTTTAAAAAGACGTGCCACGCGCTGCTCTTATAGAGAGAAGGAAAAATCCCCGCAGATGCTGAAGCGACCAGGGAGAGAACACACACACACTGGCAGATCACTGCTCAGATCGCAGGGAATGTGCACTCGCTGGAACTCGCTGTCACACCAACACCTGGAGGGAAGCTCGTCTCGAAGAGAATGTAGAGATGAAACTCAGGATGGCTTGTGGAGTGAAGAATTAACTTGGCTCCGAAAGCGAAAAAACATATCTGCATGTTGCCGGCTCACTTCCTTTATACCCACATGGTGGGGCAGAGTTACGCTATGCAAATTCAGCAGACCCATGGCATTTGCTTGCCATTGGCTCGTTTTATTACTGTTCGAAGAGGATAGGCTTCTAAGCGAACCCCATTCGTCGTCATTCGACGTAACTCGAAGTGACAAGGAAAGGGAACCGAGGTTACTTTAGTAACCGAGTACGATTATATGCTTCGATAATTGCAAAAAGACTAGAAAATATAATTCCTGACTTGATTGATACCGACCAAACAGGATTTGTGAAAAACAGACAGACACAAGATAATGTGAGACGTGCATTATTTTTGATTGATAGCATAAGCAAAAGTAACTCTAAATTTCTGGTAATTAGCCTCGATGCCGAAAAGGCTTTTGATTCCGTGCGATGGAAGTTTTTGTACCTGGTACTGCAACGTTTTGGCTTTAAAGGAACACTTCACCTCTGGAAAGATGAATGTGTATTTAAAATGGGTCATTTATGTAGAAGAAATGTGAAATTATTTTTGAATTTGGAGCCTTCTAGACTGAGAAAAGTCAGAAAATGTATTTTTGGCTTATGGGGATGAAAGACAACAACTCCCAGAATGCACTTGCTTCGCTGCCCTAGGAGGCCACGCCTACCGGTAAGAGATCGCAGTAAACAACAAGGCTATGCTACTAGTGAGTCTCCGTGAGTCTGCCCAGTATTTTGATGTCGCCCAAAATGTCCAGGATTCGGCTTTTGCGTTCTTCAGTCGCCATTCCTCATGTTTACTGTGGCGAGCAGGAACGAGACTGACGGCCGCGGAGAACGATGCGAGCCCGGTGGCGTGATTACTGATGAGTGGCGCCGGCGCCTGTGAGACGCACCGGTCTCGTATCTCTCACGGAGGAGCGGGAATTTTCCTAGCAATGTTAAAACGCACATCAAACGATCACTTGTTTAGCGTTCATGTAAACACTACATTCAGATTCACCAATCGGAATGAATTCGGTTAGATTGAAACAAAAGGTGTGCATGTAAACTATGAATGCGACTGCAGAAAGCAAAAGCCGAATCCCGGACATCTCGACGGCCGGACAAGTCCGGGAAAAAGAGGATGGTCACCGCTACTACTCAGCTTTCTCCACAGAATAAGAAACTGTTTGCTTAGCTTCCAAATAAAGAATGGCTGACACTATATGTACATTCTGTAAGTGAGATCCCTCTATGGGCGGGTTGAAAACATGCGGAACAGCGCCTTCTACTGGATAAATGATGAGCTAGTGTTTGTAGTCTTACCCTTATTCAAAGAAATTTGACTTCCTGCTTTTTATGACGCAAAATGACGATTTTTGCGTCATAAAAAGCAGGAAGTGGAACACTTAAATCCTTATTTCTCCCATCTCAGGGGAAAATAAGGGAATAAACCATGACCATTCGAAAATGTGACTGGGTTTCTAAAGATACAAAGTCTAATGCAAATGGGTGAAGTGTTCCTTTAATGAAAAGGTTATAGGATGTCTTAAACCACTATATCATTTACCGACTGCACAGGTTAAAATAAATGGTAGTGTTTCTAATTCAATTACACTGGAACGGGGATGTCGCCAGGGATGCCCTTTAAGTCCCACACTTTTTGCACTATTCATAGAGCCACTTGCTCAAGCAATTAGAGAAGATGTAGAAATACCAGGATTACAATTTAAAGGAAATTAACACAAAATATGTCTATATGCAGATGATATTCTTATGATAATCTCTGACCCCGACTCCAGTGTAACTAAACTTATGTCATGCCTTGAGCAGTTTGGTTGGTACTCAGGATATAGATTAAATTTAGACAAAACTCAAACCCTCTCTTTTAATTATATACCACAGGAGAACATACGTAATAAATATAATTTTAAGTGGAAAACTAATATTAAATACTTAGGAGTTATCATACCAAAGAATATGACAAAAATGTACACTATAAATTATGAACCCATAACTAAAAGCAGATTTGGACAGATGGATGCCCTTACCCCTTGATTTATATAATCGAATTGAAAGTATAAGAATGAACGTTTTACCACGATTACGGTTTCTATTCCAATCGCTGCCTGTAGAGATTCCGAAAAAACAGTTCAATGACTGGAACCGAATGATCTGTAGATTCATATGGCAAAATCAGAAACCTAGGGTCAGACTTAAAACACTACAGTTATCAAATGAGAGAGGAGGACTGTCTCTTCCCTGTTTGGAAGATTACTACAAAGCGGCACAACTGAAATATCTAGTTTGTTGGTGTAATAATGAGTATGAAGCCAGATGGAAAGAATTAGAATTTAGCCAGCTGGACATTCCCCTCCTCTCCTTATTGGGGGATAAAGCCAGAAAGATGAAATACTCTAATAAGTCATTGGACGAGGGTTCCTCAATATTTGGTTCAAGGAATGTAAAAATGTTAAGCTTGAGAAACAAGCACGGTTGTTAAGATGGGTGGCCTATGACAATGATTTTAAAACTGCACAGTTAGATTCAAGGTTTAAACAATGGACGTTGAAAGGCATTACATCATATTGTACAATCTCAGCCAACACAGGTTTAAAGAGCTTCCAACATCTTACTGACACCTATATTTTAGAAAAACAAGATTTCTTTAGATATTTACAGCTTAGGAACCCTTATAATAAAAATATTAAAAATAACGATAACATTTAAATGAATATGAGAGCGGGACTCACAAGAAACTGACAAGTATACAATCTTCTAAAAATCACTCTACATTATATGTGAAAGATAAATGGGAGAAGGAAGCGAACATAATTTTATCTGATGAAGAGTAGTTAAACATTTGCAAAACACAGTATTCTACCACCAGTTCAGGTCAATGGAGAGAATTCTCATGGAAGAATATCATAAGATTCTTTATTACTCCCAAAAGAAAATATTTACAGAATGGTAAACCAGAATCTGCATTCTGTTGGAGACAGTGTAATACTTCTATGGCAGATTACTTTCACATATTCTGGAAATGTCCAACGATTCAGCCTTTTTGGTTAGAGATAGTCACTGAAATAAAATTGATACTGGGATTCGAGACGGAGTACAGTTTCAGTACTATATATTTAGGAAATATACCAACTAATCTTAATACTCAAGACAAATACCTACTTAATGTATTATTAGTTGCGAGTAAAAAAACAATAACTAAGAAATGGCTCCATGAGAGTCCACCAACAAAAGATGAGTGGATAGTGATTGTAAGTAATGTATATGATATGGAAAAGCTGACCTTCTCTTTACGATTAAATATGGATACATTTTACAAGTACTGGTCAAAATGGCTAATGTATATGAGTAGGGATTGAGCATAAGGAGATATTGGCCCTCATTTATGAAAAGTGCGTACACCAAATTTCCATCGTACACCTGGCGTACACCCAAAACCATGGTGGCTTTGCAATTTATCAATATGGACGTTGGCGTACGGCACGCTCTAATCCTACGCCAGCTCAGGAGGTGGTGTACATGTACGCACGTTTTGAGTTAGTGCTGAAATGCGCAGAAAAAAATTCCTAACACCACAAAATGCACTGACAAACTAAAGATATTATATATTATGACCCACTGTAAAAAAACAACAACATAGAAATTATAAACTTCAGTGTTTATTTTTGTGAGTTAAGCCCGGCAGGTGCGCACGGACTGGGTTCAGTAATGAAAGGCTTTCAATGATCAAAAAATAATTCAGACCGACAAAATAATTAAAATGACATTCTTCTTCTTTTAAATAATACTACTAATACAAATAATAATAATAACAACGACATTCTTCTTCTAAATAACAATAAGCGTCATTAATAATCAAAATCATAATACTAATAAGAAGAATATTACAAATTGTCATGCAATTACTCACATCATCATTGTACACCCCATTACATGTGACGTCATGCGAAATTTAACGCTAACAGATTCAAAACACGTGCTGTAAAATAATGCTGTAAAGTACTGTAAAATAATGCTTTACGTGCTGTAAAGTAATTTGCTCAACCAACCAGCGATTTAAACTGGATTTCCACCAGAGAAGTTTCTCCTCTTTGCTGTCTTCCGTGTGTCCATGGCGTAAAACGAGGGCGTGGGGGAGGCGGAGACGTGAATATATAGGGGCATGTTAATCTAATGACGATCGTTTTCAGCCGCGGCATTTATCAAGAGGCATGTATTGCGTAGGCTACACCTGAATTTCAAAGGTACGCACAGCTTCATAAATCAGACGGTGAGAGGAGTGTAAGCATAATCTTACGCCAACATATACGCCCGTTTCGACGCAAGATTGATAAATGAGGGCCATTGTGAGTGTATTGCAAATTATTATTTTTTTAATTTTATTTATTATTTTCTCATTTACATTTTATTGGTAATACTATATTGAGAACCTCTTTTTTTTTTCTCTCTCTCTCTCTTCAGTATGTAACATTTGTATGTTGTATGATGGGACCTTGAACCTTTTAGTGACTTGAAAGGATAATTACAACTATTCCATGTACAGTATAAGGAAGGAAAAGAGGGAAGGGGAGGAAGCAGAAAAAAAAGGAAAAATAAGGGGAAAAGTGCTTTCTCTCTCCTCTCACTCCTTTGAGACTATTGGAAGAGCAACCCTTGATTTGACATTAACAGTTTGTTTATGAACAACATAATTGTGTGTTATACCCCTAGTGACCTGTTTGTTTGTTCTGTTCTTTTGTGTTCTACTAAAACCCATATAAAACAATAAAAAATAAAAGTTGAAAGAAAAAAATAGTTATTTTCTAAACAAGCCTCCAGCGAGATAATGTATTGCACTTGGAATTTAATATATTTAGGCTCATGTATAATAATGTGAAATGTTGCACCATTTTTAAATGGCCTTGACACACTGCAAAAAAAGGTTGGTCTAGAAACCATTTAATTCAGAAATTTCTAGAAAATTACACAAACAATTACAATGGAACTGAGGTAATACATTGATTTAAACATGGAATATTTAAGTAAAAACTGAAATAGTATTATTTTGTAATATGTAAGTATTATGTAGTAATTATTTTTATAGTGTACTATAGTTCATGTGCAACTTTGAAGGTGATTTCAAATTCCCTTCCTGGGTAAATGTTGTTACCTCAGGTGAATGTCTCGGTGTGGTGCAGGTAGAAGAAAGGCGAACAGGCAAAGAGCTCCAATACAAACGTTTACTTAAATGAAACTCACACAGGTACAGGGATCACTTGCTGAAGGTACACACACTAGGTTCAATGAAACATAGACGAGAACAGACAAGACTGAGGGCGAACACATGGTATAGGGCACAAACACAACTACAAATAGAAAAGACCAGACAAGACACACAAAAATAATTGAACTTAAATAGTGAGAGGATAACGAGAGGATTGATGGGTGCACAGCTGAAACTAATGAGTGTCCATGACAACAAACTAAGGAAGGGTCCATGTGGTGTGAGAGTGTGACAGTGAAAAGACCTGGGGCCTCATTTATAACCGTTGCGTACGCACAAAACAGGCCCTGAAAGAGGCGTACGCCATTTCCGACGCATAACTTGTGATTTATAAAAACAAACTTGACGGGAAAATGTGCGCACCTGCACGCAAACTCTGACCCATGCGTACGAACGTTTTGGAGACGGAGCAGTTTGGCGACACCGATGGTGAGCTGGAGTTAAATGTCTTTTTGGTCACTTTTAGACAGAAAATCAAAATAAAATTATACATTTACAGAAATATAATACAAATATAATTTCACTCACCAAGCCTATCACTTGAAGCAAATATCCACACCTTAAATGTCCGCGCCAGCGAGCGCGTTGGGCCGTTTAGTGAAACTGACGCATAGCCTAGGCCTATATAACGGCAGATGAAGTAAAACTGTAAATCTTCATTATGAGTCCTAATCATAAATAGGCTACAGTGCATGTTCACAATAACAGTTTAAATAAAAGAATGATTTAAACTATGTTTTATTTCTGATATAAACATTTAGATTAAATATGCCATTCTAATTTTCTAATTAATAGAGTTAAACACTTAAACTAGGCTACATGACATTTACTGAAAAGTAAAAAAAAAAATATATATATTCAATAAATAGCCTATAAATTTTTGTTGTTGTGCAATGCTTTTGAACACTTTTCCTTTGGCATGCTGTGTTTTAATGTTTTAACTAGGCTACAGAGATAATTGCTTATCATGATGATAGCAGATTGTGCAAACATAATGCACAACAAGGTCGATCTGTTTCCATAAAAAAATATAAATCAATTAAAAAGACTATTTGGCCAGTGGAAAAGATTGAGAAAAACTTTCTCTGAAATGTATTTAACACTAGGCTATTTGATTTATTTATTCAAAAACAAGGCATAGGCTACTAAATTATTTTTATTAATGTAATGTGACGGCACATCCGTATTTCATATTTTCCGAATGTCTTGTACCGTTAAACATGTTATCACGTGGATGAATAATCATATGCAAATGATATGCAGATGAGGATATGCATAGTAAAACTAGGCGTTGTAAGCTCCATATATGGTTATTTCGGGGAGGAGACGCATGTGCGCACAATCTTCCGCTGAGTGGGATTTATAAAGTGAATCCTGCGCAGGTTCTGGCGTACGCACGGTTTTATAAGTCTGAATATTTTTTTGCGCACGCCATTTATGGCTTTTGGGCGCACGTACACTTTTAGTAAGGATCCTACGCACAGTTTTATAAATGAGGCCCCTGGGGCCTCATTTATAAAGCTTGCGTACGCCCAAAACGGGGCTGAAAACATGCGTACGCCAGTTCCTGCGCAAAAGGTGGGATTTATAAAGAAAAACTTGACGTGAAAATATGCGCACCTCCACGCAAACTCTGACCCATGCGTACGTACATTTTGAAGACAAAGCAGTTTGGCGACACTGATGGTGAGTTGAGGAACTGACTGCGGATAAAGGGAATTAACCCTTTGCAAAATGGCAAAATTAAGTTTGACATATTTCAATATTTACAATATTTACAAGTTGCTCATAGGTCCCGGTTACAACAAAAAATACAAACTAGAAACTACAAACTTGTTGAGACAAACTTTAAGTTGGCTTGAGAAAGCCGGACCAGAGAGTTTGAAGAAGTTTAAAGTAGTTTGATGTTTAAAGTAGGTTAAAGTTTGATAGATAGATAGATAGATAGATAGATAGATAGATAGATAGATAGATTGATTGATTTAGAATGGTAGTTTAATTGAGTCTAGGGCTTCAGGGACTTTATATTTGAGTTTTTGGCTTGTACACTAATGGCCCACCGTAGTCTTGGCTCAATTTGATCACTCTGCAATGTAAGTCTATGGGATTTTTAATATTAATTTTTAAGAAAACTGAAAGTCAAATCAGTTTGAAAAGATATAGCACAAGTTTGGAGTTTGTAGAATTAAAGCTCTAGGAGGAGTTAGAGTTGTACATTTTTAGTAAGAATAATAATAATAAAAAGTTTAAATAAATTTCAGTAAGTTGGCTTTTCCAAGCCAACTTAATAAGTTTACATAGGATTTGAGTAAGTTGGCTTTCTCAAGCCAACTTAATAACATTAAATCACCATTATATGGGTCCTAAAGATACATACATCCATGTTTAGTTTAAAGACATAAAAGGAACTATATGCTGAAAGTACGTAAATTTAATTTCTTTCACTTCCATTCTTAAATGGATGTAGGCCTATCACTCATTATGTTTTAAAAAACACAAATTTCCTTGCTCCTTTAATATATGCATGGCTAATGAGGTAATTTGCATTGTCTATATATGGTTAAATGTGGGCGGAGAAAGGGCGGTAAATGATTTTTTTTTGCGTGCGCAAATTATCAGTTAGGCTGTGATTTATAAAGTGAAAATTGCGTGCAGGTGTGCGTACGCACGGTTTTATAAATCTGATATTTTTTTGCGTACGCCATTTTTGGCTTTTGTGCGTACGTACACTTTTAGTAAGGTTCCTACGCACAGTTTTATAAATGAGGCCCCTGGGGTCTCATTTATAACTGTGCGTAGGATCCTTACTAAAAGTGTACGTGCGCCCGAAAGCCCAAAATGGCGTACGCAAAAAAATATTCAGACTTATAAAACCGTGCGTACGCCAAAAACTGCGCAGGATTCACTTTAGAAATCCCACTCAGCGGAAGATTGTGCGCACATGCGTCTCCTCCCCGAAATAACCATATATGGAGCTTACAACGGCTAGTTTTACTATGCATATCCTCATCTGCATATCATTTGCATATGATTATTCATCCACGTGATAACATGTTTAACGGTACAAGACATTAGGAAAATATGAAATACAGATGTGTCGTCACATTACATTAATAAAAATCATTTAGTAGCCTATCCTTGCCTTGTTTTTGAATAAATAAATCAAATAGTGTAAAATACATTTCAGAGAAAAATTTTCTCAATCTTTTCCACTGACCAAATAGTATTTTTAATTGATTTGTATTTTTAATGGAAAAAGATCGACCTTGTTGTGGATTATATTTGCACAATCTGCTATTATCATGATAAGCAATTATCTCTGTAGCTAAAACATTAAAACACAGCATGCCAAAGGAAAAGTGTTCAAAAGCATTGCATCCACAACAAATATTTATAAATTTCATGTAGCTAGTGTAAGTGTTTAACTCCATTAATGAGAATGTCATATTTAATCTGAATGTTTATATCAGAAGTAAAACAGTTTAAATCAATATTTTATTTAAACTGTTATTGTGAACACGCACTAGCCTATTTATGATTAGGACTCATAATGAAGATTTACAGTTTTACTTCATCTGCCGTTAGATATGCGTAAACGGCCCAACGCGCTCGCTGGCGCGGACATTTAAGGTGTGGATATTTGCTTCAAGTGATAGTCTTGGTGAGTGAAATTATATTTCTGTATATATATAATTAATTCGAATAATCGAATAATTTAGATTTTCTGTCTAAAAGTGACCAAAAAGACATTTAACTACAGCTCACCATCTGTGTCGCCAATTCCCTTTGTCTCCAGAATGTGCGTACGCACGGCTCAAAGTTTGCTAAAGGTGTGCACATTCTCCCGTCAAGTTTGTTTTTTATAGATCACAACCTTTGCGTGGGAACTGGTGTACACTGTACGTTTCCAGCCCCGTTTTGTGCGTACGCACGCTTTATTAATGAGACCCCTGTCCTTTTTAAATCTTCTACATTGATTGATTTATTTGCATAAGCTTGTTTTACAGTCTTCCTCTGCAGGTGGCTTGATCTTTCCATTGGAACAGGAGGTCATTTTAAAATTCCACACAACCGAATTAAAGCTTTTTTAATTAGGAAAAGCTGGAATCTGTCCAGTGTCTTTTTTTAAACACCTTACTCTGAAGAGAATGTATTGTATCTCATATCGTCCTCTAAAAACCTACAATCAGAAATGCTTTTTTTTTCTAATGTATTTTCAGATTTACGTTTTGTTTCTTATTTAAATTAGTCAGATCGATCATCTGTTATTTTGAGATTACTTATATGACTTACCATCATTAGATTTTTTTTAAATTAATAAATTAATTAATTTTATTTATTTCTGAAAATGCAGAAAAAATGTATGAACATTAATATGAAATAATAGTAAATTTGATGGCATTTGATTATTTCTAAAATTCTCTCATAAAGTGCCTGGTTTCTTTGTCACTGAGTTGTTCTCTTTTTCTTCTTTTTCTTTGTATTTGTGTGTGTGTGCGGTGAGTGTGACTCCCTGCGTATATGGGTTGTGACCCTGATGTCGCCCAGCAGGGTCCCAGACACTCTCAAAGCCCTGCAGGAAACATCAAGTCTGTGCTGTTATTTTCTCTCAGACAAATTTCAACACTGTAAGATGACCACACACACACACACACACACACACACACACACACACACACACACACACACGCCATCCCAGTGCAGGCCTGTGGGATCATGGGAAACTTCTCAGCATTAAATTCTTTCTGGGATCCCCTACCCCACCACTCACAGCTTTGCACCTGGGGGAAAATAAATACCACTCATAGCAATGATGTGCGTCAGGTGTAATTTTAAGTGCTTCAGGCTAAATTCAGTCATTCTTTTCATGTATGAGAAAGTGTCTCTATGATCCAGCTGCACTTTTTTATCCATGTGTGCAGCATATTCATAACAGTATTCAAAGCAGTTTATCTGGAGCACCGGTGTTGAATCGATCACACCCTCTCTATCGTAGTTGGTGACAGAGGAAGAGTAAGTGTGATTGAGAGCATTTTCTCCCTTTAGGTCAAGCTGACACTGTCCAGATAAACATACACACTGATGACCTGCACTGCATAGCAAATAATTGCGTGTGTGTGGGAAAGTAAGAAACTGAGAGGTCTGAAAGATCTCTCTCTCTCTCTCTCTCTCTCATTTGAATCAACCACTATTTCGTTTTACATGCCACATTTGCTTTTGTTAACACTATCGGGTAGGTTTATGGTTTAGTATAGGTGTGCGTTATTTTAAAATGAAGCATTAAGCTTTTAGCGCCACTCACTTCATTTCAATTCAAAACTGCGGTGACAGAAGTTGCGTCCAATTTGTGTCAAGCTACAGTACAGTTAATTATTCGAGAAAGCGGACCATTTAGTGGGAAAGCGGAAAACTGTGATCATAGATGTTAAAGGGTTATAGATGGCTGAATCTTTGTTAATTAAGAATACGATTGTGTAGGTGTTAACTGTTTTTGCTGTTTCTGTAAATGTAAATGGCTTTTTTCAAAGACTGTTGCTCCTGCTTCAGTTGGCGGCGCTACATCAGTGACCCACAATAGCTACAGCAATGTGATCAGTCCAAAAGGCCAAACATTTGCGTCATTTAATATGAATCACACAATGTATGCAGAAGATATGAAACACTTCCTACTTATTAACTTTTTATGTTACTTCATCATACTGCCATGGCAACAGCTTTTAAGATATCTTGGCATGATTTTACCTATGTTTGATGGCAGTGGCAAGAATCCACAGAAGGAGTTTTTGAAATTCCACAGCATGCCATTTAAAAAAAAAGAACCAATAGCCGACTTCCTGTTGGACGGAGAAAATGTCTGTGGGTTGGAAGTTGTTCGGCTTGATTAGATCTATACATGTACAAAGCTTGGTGACCGGGGCTGAAAGGGATGTGCTACAGAGTTCCCTGAACATGCCCATTTTCTAGGTGGTGCTATATAGCCCTGTCTACATGTTCATGAATTAACCTTTGCCAAGCCATAATGGGAGATGACTTTAACAAGCATGCAAAAGATCCTGAAAATTATAACATGAGAGGTACCGGTACCTCAAAAAGACATAACTAAACATAAAAAGGATATACTGAAGA
The DNA here is from genome assembly GCF_949152265.1 of Phoxinus phoxinus. Taxonomy (NCBI): domain Eukaryota; kingdom Metazoa; phylum Chordata; class Actinopteri; order Cypriniformes; family Leuciscidae; genus Phoxinus; species Phoxinus phoxinus. Next base: position 13,460,509 of record NC_136883.1, read on the forward strand.
TATCAAAGATCCCTTAATCATTTTGAAATATGTACTTTATTGCGTTATTATAAAATCTTCTGATGCAATTTAGTGAAAGAGGAAAAGGGGATATTTCAAAATTTGTTAAAAAGGCCCTACTTCCTTCTGCCAGTTGGTGGCGCTACAACTGTGACCCACACTAGCAACATCGGTGTGATCAGCCCACAAAGCCAAACATATGTGTCCAGTCTGAAGTAAATCACATGATGCATGCAGACGATGTGAGACTCCCTGTTTCCCATTTTTTTGTTTAGTTTTTGCGTCACCATGGGAAAACCGATATATAAAAAATATCTTCGCAATTTAGCATCTTCAGTGTTTTGGCATGATTTTACTGTAGTTTTGTGCTACTGACACAAATATGTAAACACAAATATGTTTGTCATTTTGAGGACAATAGCTGTGTCCCAATTCAAGGGCCGCATCCTTCGAAGGCCGCATTTGAAGGCCGATTGGGTCACTGCGACAATATGAAGACTGTCCCAATTCGATGGCTCCTTCAAATGCGGCTTGCCCTTCTTCTTACCTCGGGTCGCAAAGGACAGAACGAGTGGATCCTTAGCAGCCTAGCCTATCATTGCGCGCCAGTGGCGACAGGATTTTTTTTTGAATTCAAACAAAATGGGTGGTGATAGTTCTGTGGCAGCAGAGGAATACACTTAGAAATGTAAGCATTGTGTTTTAGTTTACTCAAATAGCTAGTGAAACAACTGACCTAGCGAACTCTTTCTTTCTTAAAAACGTGACCTTAATCCCGGCGTTACCACTGCATGGCTTCATTTATTAAGTGGTCTGAGGCAAAACTTGCCAAATAAAAATGCTAATATTTCATTTTGTTTTAGGGAGCAAATAGCAGACAGTTGAGTTTATTAAAATGAGTGCCAAAAATGTGTATTTCTTTACCCGGGGCCAAACAAAGGCCAGTATGGCTTTGAGGTAAGGCAACAACCCATTTGTAATATTTCCACTCGGCTCTCTTGTGCATTATAAAAATTAGGTCTCACCCTATACAAAGGCCACAACAATAACAACCAAGATAAGGCAATATGTCTTTCACTTTGTTGTTTTTTGTAGTGCTGTCATGCAAGCTATTTCTACAAATGTTTTAACCAAATTTGAGTATCCAAAAATATGATTTCTGGAGTATTTTGTATGTACTGTATGTAATGCTCCTTCTCCATGGCCTCACCGAACTCCTCCCAGGCCCGAGTTTTTGCCTCCACAACCAGCCGGGCTGCACTCCGCTTGGCCTGCCGGTACCCATCAGCTGCCTCAGGAGTTCCACAAGCCAACCAGGCCCGATAGGACTCCTTCTTCAGCTTGACAGCATCCCTTACTTCTGGTGTCCACCACCGGGTTCGGGGATTGCCGCCTCGACAGGCACCGGAGACCTTACGGCCACAGCACCGAGAGGCTCTCTTCACCCGAGTGTCCAAGACATACGGCCGGAGGTCAGATGAAATGACCACAAAGTCGATCATCGACCTACGGCCTAGGGTGTCCTGATGCCACGTGTACTGATGGACACCCTTATGCTTGAACATGGTGTTCGTTATGGACAAACTGTAACTGGCACAGAAGTCCAATAACTGAACACCGCTCGGGTTCAGATCAGGGGGGCCGTTCCTCCCAATCACGCCCCTCCAGGTGTCACTGTCGCTGCCCACGTGGGCGTTGAAGTCCCCCAGTAGAACGACAGAGTCCCCAGTCGGAGCACTTTCCAGCACCCCTCCCAGAGACCCCAAGAAGGCCGGGTACTCTACACTGCCGTTTGGCCCGTAGGCACACACGACAGTGAGAGACCTATCCCCGACCCGTAGGCACAGGGAAACGACCCTCTTGTTCACCGGGGTAAACTCCAACACATGGCGGCTGAGCTGGGTAGCAAACCCACACCAGCCCGCCGCCTCTCACCATGGGCAACTCCAGAGTGGTGAAGAGTCCATCCTCTCTCAAGGAGGGTGGTTCCAGAGCCCAAGCTGTGCGTAGAGGTGATCCCGACTATCTCTAGTCGGAACCTCTCAACCTCTCGCACAATCTCAGGCTCCCTCCCTGTCAGCGAGGTGACGTTCCACGTCCCCAGAGCTAGTTTCCGTGTCCAGGGATCAGGTTGTCGAGGCCCCCGCCTTCGACTGCTGCCCGATCCTCTAAGCACCGGCCCCTTACGGTCCCTACTGCAGGTGGTGAGCCCACGGGAAGGCGGCCCCACGTCGCTCCTTCGGGCTGAGCCCGGCCGGACCCCGTGGGGGGAGGCCTCGAAGAGATTCTGGCAAACCGTCCGGCGCCTCAGGAGAGGGAAGCAGTGCCCCACCAATGCTGTTTACAGTGGAGGTGGGCAGCTGTTGACCTCAACTGGGGATGTCGTCAGACGGTGGAAGGAATACTTTGAGGATCTCCTCAATCCCGCCGTCACGTCTTCCATTGAGGAAGCAGAGGCTGAGGGCTCGGAGGTGGACTCGTCCATCACCCAAGCTCAAGTCACCGAGGTAGTCAAAAAACTCCTCGGTGGCAAGGCACCGGGGGTGGACGAGATCCGTCTTGGCTGACACGTCGGGGACAGTGCCTCTGGGATGGCAGACTGGGGTGGTGGTCCCTCTTTTTAAGAAGGGGGAGCGGAGGGTGTGTTCCAACTACAGGGGGATCACACTTCTCAGCCTCCCCGGGAAAGTCTATGCCAGGGTACTGGAGAGGAGAATACGGCCGATAGTAGAACCTCGGATTCAGGAAGAACAGTGCGGTTTTCGTCCCGGCCGTGGAACACTGGACCAGCTCTATACCCTCTATAGGGTGCTGGAGGGTTCATGGGAGTTTGCCCAACCAATCCACATGTGCTTTGTGGATTTGGAGAAGGCATTCGACTGTCCCTCGAGGCGTCCTGTGGAGGGTGCTCCGGGAGTATGGGGTCCGGGGTCCTTTGCTAAGGGCTGTCCGGTCCCTATACGACCGGAGCAGGAGCTTGGTTCGCATTGCCAGCAGTAAGTCAGACTTGTTCCCGGTGCATGTTGGACTTCGGCAGGGCTGCCCTTTGTCGCCGGTTCTGTTCATAATTTTTATGGACAGAATTTCTAGGTGCAGCCACGGGCCGGAGGGTGTCGGGTTCGGGGACCATACGATTTCGTCTCTGCTCTTTGCGGATGATGTTGTCGGGTTGGCCCCTTCAGACCAGGACCTTCAGCATGCACTGGGACGGTTTGCAGCCGAGTGTGAAGCGGTTGGGATGAGAATCAGCACCTCCAAATCCGAGGCCAGGTCCTCAGTCGGAAAAGGGTGGCTTGCTCTCTTCAGGTTGGTGGAGAGTTCCTGCCTCAAGTGGAGGAGTTCAAGTATCTTGGGGTCTTGTTCACGAGTGAGGGAAGGATGGAACGGGAGATTGACAGATTGACGGATCGGTGCAGCTTCCGCAGTAATGCGGTCGATGTACCGGTCTGTCGTGGTGAAGAAAGAGCTAAGCCGCAAGGCGACGCTCTCGATTTACCGGTCAATCTACGTTCCTACTCTCACCTATGGTCATGAGCTTTGGGTCATGACCGAAAGGACAAGATCCCGGATACAGGCGGCCGAAATGAGCTTTCTCCGCAGGGTGGCTGGGCGATCCCTTAGAGATAGGGTGAGGAGCTCGGTCACTCGGGAGGAGCTCAGAGGAGAGCCGCTGCTCCTCCACATCGAGAGGGGTCAGCTGAGGTGGCTCGGGCATCTGTTCTGGATGCCTCCTGAACGCCTTCCTGGGAAGGTGTTCCGGGCACGTCCCACCGGGAGGAGACCCCGGGGAAGACCTAGGACACGCTGGAGGGATTATGTCTTCCGGCTGGCCTGGAAACGCCTCGGTGTCCCCCCGGAAGAGCTGGAGGAAGTGTCTAGGGAGAGGGAAGTCTGGGCATCTCTGCTTAGACTGTTGCCCCCGCAACCCGGCCCCGGATAAGCGGAAGAAGATGGATGGATGGATGTATGTAATGCTGTGTCATATTTGAAGATTGCACCTTGCAAATGTTTCCTTTTTATTTTGTTATAGGACAATTCTGGAGAAAATTGGCCTGCTGCAAGCCAAAAAAGGAGGACAAATTTAAAAAAAAAAGAAGAAGAAAAAAGTAAGCAAATTAGTAGACACATTTTTGCTAAAATGTGTTGTGCTGCTGTTGTTGATGTTTACAGGAGTGGTCTATTTACTCTGCCTTGGGTTGTAAGTGTCCAGTCCATTGAGGGAGTGAGTGGGCCCTGGTTTGTCCTCATGGGTGAGGTGTTGGGACACAGGCATTCCAACAACACCCTGTCCAAATTGCCTCCATCCCTGAGGACACACCAGGGCCAAGTTCAGCAGTGGATGACCAAGATGAAGATGAACCAGCACCAGCCAAGAGAAAAAGAGACAGAGAGGATGATCTGATCAAGCTAATTAGGGAGGACATGAGGTTTCAGAGAGAGACAGAGGAGATCGCATGAGAGCAGGGAGAGAATGGACAGATTGTTTTCTCTTCTTGAGAGATTGAGAAATACAATTTTAGTTATATATATGTTTTTTATGTAATTATGTAGACTTTCCATATGCATAATGATTTTTAGACTGTACAAAGTGCACAAGTTCTTGTAGAATAATAAAAAAAAATATTTAGTATGATTTATTAGCTATTAACCTCGAAAGGCCAGACCAAATGTCCCCACAATGTAAAAAAATTCAGGTTTTATTATCTTTGTGGGTACATTTGGTCATCAAGGTTAAACACATACTCACTATAGTGAGGGCATCTCTTAAAGGAATACTTCACCTCTGTAAAGATGAATGTGTATTTAAAATGGGTCATTTATGTAGTAGAAATGCAAAATTATTTTTGAATTTGGAGCCTTCTAGACTGAGAAAAGCCAGAAAATGTATTTGTGGATCATGTGGATGAAAGACAACAACTCCCAGAATACACTTGCTTCACTGCCCAACGAGGCCACTCCCAACCCACGCCTACCGTAAGAGAGCGCAGTTAAACAACAAGGCTAGGCTACTAGTGAGTCTCCGTGACAAGTCTGCCATCAAACATGTCAGAGATTCGGCTTTTGCGTTCTACAGTCACCATTCATTATGTTTACTGTGAAGAGTGGGATGAGACTGAGGTCCGTAGGAGAACGACACGAGGCCGGTGGCGTGATTACTGATGAGTGGCACCTGTGAGACACACCGATCTTGTATCTCTCACGGAGGAGCGGGAATTTTCTTAGCAATGTTAAAACGCACATTAGCCCATCACTTGTTTAGCGTTCATGTTTACACTACATTCAGATTCACCAGTCGGAATGAATTCAGTTAGATTGAAACAAAAGGTGAACATATAAACAATGAATGGCGACTGCAGAAAGCAAAAGCCGAATCCCGGACATTTTGGACGATCTCGACGGTTGGACATGTCCGGGAAAAAGAGGATGGTAACCCCTACTACTCAGCTTTCTCTACAGAATAAGAACCTGTTAGCTTAGCTTCCAAAAAAAGATTGCTGATTGACAATATTTGTACATTCTGTGAGTGAGATCCCACCCTCTATGGGCAGGCTGAAAAAATGCGGATCTAGCGCCTTCTACTGACTGTAGTTTTTAGCCTCTGGCCAAAAAATCCTCAGATGACGCAAAAGGATGATTTTGCGTCATCTGAGGATTTTTTACAGACAAAAAATATATAAATCTCTCGTCTCAGGGGGATATGAGGGAGGGAAGCATGGTAATTTGAAAATATTACAGGTTTTCTACTGATACAAAGCTTAATGCTAAATCCTGAAGTATCCCTTTAACTTTCATTGTTTTCTATCAGGTAAATTATATTTTCTTTTCACTATACTCCTAAACATAACCCTCACCTCACATAAATCTGCGCAAAACAATTAAATATGAAGAGGTTTTTGGCTGATTTATAAGTCTTCTTAACTGGTGAGGTCGGGCTCAATCAGTGTTCAACAAGTTTCACTATATTAGTAAGGACATTTGTTTTAATAGTGAGGACATTTTGGACCTCACAAGTATAGTCAAACCTGTACACACACACACACACACACACTTGCTGTTCTTCTTATTGGTCCCTCCAGATGGCGTTAATTCACTTTACATGGCTTTAATTTATGTTTGTTGTCAGTGGAATAGTCTAGAGAAAGGTCTTTGCAGTCTTTGATCTTGCTCTGTGAAGATTATCTTAAGATAGGCTACTGTTACAGCACTTACTTGAGTGATTCAGACTCTGTAAGGATAATTCAACATGAATGAGAGTGATTTTCATGGGTCATTTTATTGACAAACTTATTTTTTGTTTTAAAGGCAATTCAATCAGTAAAGTATGTGTTTTTTGCAAAGGTCATGAGTCTGAATCAGAGAAAATGCATATAAAATATATTGCTTTAATGTTAACGGCATTTTTGTCACGGTACTGACACTTCTGTCTAGTTTATTTCTTGATTTTGTGACAGAGCTCTGACACTCCTGTTTTGTCATGTCTTTGTGTGGGAGTGCGGCTTCAAGCGTTCTCGAGCCGTGCGCTCTCTTGTCTGTATGCCTTGATACATGTGCGGGGCGTGGTGTTTTGATCCGTGGTATTCGGACAAATTACAGGTCTCGTACGAGATCTTAAGAGAATGCTTATTGCTATATCAGAATGCGGTTAAGAAAGCTAAGGCTTCCTATTTTACAAAATGAATTGAGAAACATCACCACACCCCAAATGCATTTTTTTCGGTCATTAACTCAGTTTTAAATCCCCCTATAAACTCTCTTTGCAGCCCGTCTTTGGCACATTATTTTGCTAACAATAAAGTTTCTAACCTGAGAGCACAATTTCAGGAAATACCAACAGAGATGAGTTCACCTACCCTCTGGACCTCCTTCAATCCTGTCTCTCTACATTATTAAACCTTCCTTTTGTATTTATGACACTTTACTTCTTCATTATATGAGACAAGTATTTGATACTGTCGGCCCTGGGCTGGTGTCGTTATTTAATAAATCCTTCTTGAAGGAGCTATACCCTCGAGTTTGACTACACCTGTACTAAATAAACCCTCACTTGATGCCTTTATTTTATAAAACTTTCGTCCTATATCCATTGTGCCGTTTATTTCCAAGGTATTAGAAAACATTTTTTATTACAGCTTCAGACTTTTTTAAATGACAATAATATCTCTGAAAAGTTTCAATCGGACTTTAAATCTCTGCATAGCACAGAAACCGCTCTTACAAAAGTTCTCAATGATATTTATAAGGGTACAGATTTGGGAGATTCCGTCATTTTAGTAATGTTAGATTTGTCTTCTGCTTTTGATACTGTTGACCATACGATTGTAATTAATTAACTCTTTGAAATATTAAAGGAGAACTCCGGGCAATTTTTAAGTTAATCTTGATCGTTATACCTTTTGTGAGTACTGTCTATAAAAAACTAACCGGATTGGTGCTTGCAACACAGAGCTACTACCGCTAATACCCAGAGCTCCCACTCAGCTAAAACGGCAGTTATGGGGGCATATTTATAAAGAGTGTTTTTGTGCCTCTTAACAGACACAAAATGCAATTAAAATGTCTGTCCAACATGAACAGGGTCCTTACATGACAACAAAATGCGTTTAGCAACTTAGCCATTTCAACTAAGTTTACAGATGTGTGGCGAGATTCCAAAAAGGGAAAGAGGAAATTTGACCATGCTAGCCCTGTTTTGAGATTCCTTCATTGGCTACCGAATGAAGAGATGTCTTATCGATCACAAGTTCAGTATGGCGTACCACAAGGCTCAGTACTAGGACCGCTGCTTTTCACTCTGTACATGCTACCATTAGGAGATATCATTAGGAAACATGGAATTAGCTTTCACTGTTATGCTGACGATACTCAGCTGTATATTTCTTCAAAACCTAACAAAACCTACCAATTCACAAAATTAACGGAATGCATAGCTGATATAAAAAATTGGATGACTAGTAATTTCCTACAACTAAATTCAGAAAAAATCGAATTATTCTAATTATTGGACAAAAAACGTCCACACATAATAACCTAGAATACTGTCTAACACTTTATGGCTGCTCTGTTAAGTCTTCGTCGTTGGTTGGGAACCTGGGTAAGCTCTTTGATACCAATCTTTCATTTGAAAGTCACATGTCTAGTATCTGTAAAACCGCATTTTTCCATCTTAAAAATATATCTAAATTACGCCATATGCTCTCATTGACAAATGTGACCGGTCACGGAAAGTAGGGACACATGTCGGTTCTGGGGCATTTTGAGTTATTCACAGATTCTGAAAGTGTAGTCTCCAAGCTTTCCAACGATGTGTAACACATGGAAATCTGATAATATTTGGAGAAGTTGTGGCCATTTGAAGGTAGGCACTCAAAAAAATTAAAAGTGGAGAAATCTGCCTCTAAAGATTGAGCAGTTCTCACCTCTCTGCTGCTGGGAGTGACAATAGGGCTCATTTACATCTCATTTAGATAAGCCATACCCCCTGTAAAGCACATGGGGGAGCAAAAAGGTCAGGAAAATGTGCCATCAAAGAAAAAAAAAAAGTTTGCAAACAGGTAATATATAAATAAATGTCTCTTAGCATCTACCGATAAAACTGTATAGGCAACTCTTTTGATATCAGACAGAGCCGCTAGAGCGCTGCATAATAAGTAACCACGCTGTAGGGCTGGGCGATATGGACCAAAAGTCTTATCCCTATATATTTAGGCTGAATAATCGATATATGATATATATATACCGATATTTTTTACTCAAAGTGAGAGCAAATGTACAGTGAAAGTCAAAGCCAAATATGGACTTCACTGTATAAATTATACATTGATTCTTAAAGTTACTATTAAAGTTCTCAGTCAAGAGCAGTGTGTGATGTTGTTTTATTAACATTAAATGGATAGTTCTCCCCAAATGTTTAATTGTCATCATTTACTCTCTCAAGTTGTTTTAAACCTGAATAAGTTTCTTTCTTCTGTTGAAGTTATTTGGAAGAATGTGGGTAACCAAACGGTTGATGTTCCCCAGTGACTTCTATATTTATTTCCTATGGTAGTCAATGGGGACCAGCAACTGTCTGGTTACCCACATTCTTCCAAATATCTTCTTTTGTGTTCAGCACAATAAATAAATAAATAAATACAGGTTTGGAACAACATTAGAGTGAGTAAAGAATGACAAAATGTTTATTTTTGGGTGAACAATCCCTTTAAGGACAAGCGGCAGCGTGTTACTATTAGGGCTACTGTCTCTTTAAGACCTGAAAGCAACGCGTCTAATATGTACGCATAATATGACACGCAGATTTCTCTCAATTTTCTCGGTTTGCTTTCAGTTTAGACATAACCAACTTTCTTTATGTAAACCTTGAGTGTATTTGACAGTATTAGCTCAAAAAGACTCGAAAGATAACTTAGTCCAGTATCCAGGCGCTGTTAGACAGGCTTTTAGTGCACGCGCGCGTCGGCTCTTTGTGCTCAGAAAAGCGCATTAGAACAGCGCTTCAGCAGCGAATGACATGTTTAACCGGCAAGGCTTTAAAGCACATGCAAATAATGAACTTTTGAGAACTGCAGTGTCCTGTTCCTCTGCGTAAACATTTAATGTGAGTATTTGTCGCGTTGTACACTGGGCTGTTGAGACGCAGACTGCTACAAAAGCACGCAGCAGACAGCTTGCAGCAAGAATCACAGCGCAACTTTGAACTATATCGATGCGATATGGTCTAATTACATATCACATTTAAAAAATATATCAATATATCGCCCAGTCCTAACACGCTGTTCCCTTGGAGGGCGGGGGCAATAACAAAAGAAACAAAAGCCGGCTTATCCAGTATGGAAATACACACAGACAATGACACGCCCCTACTGCGAGCTAGAATCTCACAAAACAAGCCGATTTCAACCTAAAAATGTACGATTTTAAATATACCAATATTGATATCTAAAACATGGAGAGGCTTCTTCGTGATCTCAACTAACAGATTCTGCAAAAAAACGAAAATCACCAGTTTTGAAAAAAAACGCTTCTTTCTCATTTTGCTCGTAAGTTGTGCTGCCGACTTGTGTCCCTGGTTTCCGTGGCGGGTCACAAATGCGGAACAGTTAGTTCATGCGTTCATGACCTCAAGGCTAGATTATTGTAATGCTTTACTGGGTGGTTGCCCTGCACGCTTAACAAACAAACTACAGCTAGTTCAAAACGCAGCAGCTCGAGTTCTTACCAGAACCAGGAAGTATGACCATATTAGCCCTGTTCTGTCAACACTGCATTGGCTGCCTATTAAACATTGTATACATTTTAAAATATTGCTGATTACTTACAAAGCACTAAATGGTTTAGCTCCGCAGTACTTGAGCGAGCTCTTAACGCATTATAGTCCTTCACGTCTATTGCGATCTCAAAATTCCGGCCAGTTAATAATACCTAGAATATCAAAATCGACTGCTGGCGGTAGATCCTTTTCCTATTTAGCACCAAAACTTTGGAACAGTCTTCCTACCATTGTCCGGGAAGCAGACACACTCTGTCAGTTCAAAGCTAGATTAAAGACACATCTCTTTGACCTAGCATTCACATAATGCATTATAGACTTCTATAACTCAATGTTAGGCTGCATAGATTAGGTCAGCCGGAACTGGGAACACTTCCCTTAAATCCTGATGTACTCATTACATCATAAGAAGAATGGCAACTACGCTAATTTTAGTGTCTTTGTTTATCCCGAGGTTTTCCCGCAGCCTGCCGGATCCAGGCAGTATCCAGATCTGACGAAGGACCTTCGCCTGGACCCGATGACAACGCAGTGCTGAAGTGCCAACTAGCCTCTCCCTATGGAGGATCCCTGTACCACTCTACAGATAAAGCATTGTGGAAAATTCGCGTATCTACCCCGTAGTGATAAAATAAAATAGAATTCTGTATCAAATTTATAGGCAGGACAAGTAGTTTATTTAGGCTTGGTTTGTAGAGAATTACAAACATGTGTTCATATATTCAAACGCACATAAAGTTAGAATTAATTTTTGATGCGCACGTGCACGGCATCAGTGTTTAGCACAGGTTCGCGTTTAAAGTCTGTGTAGAGAGAACGGTGTCGTCTTAGCGGCCCCTAATTTAATAACAAATTATCCTTTCGACGGAAGTGAACCAATCGGTAACACTTTATAATAACTGCAAGCTATTAATCATTAGTTAAGCATTAGTAAACAGTTAATTCATCATTTAATAGACATTTAATAAAACCTTAATAGACATTAATAAGCAGTTTACAAATACAGCTATAAATGCTTTATTCTTGATTTAAAAGCACATCTATAATGTGTTTAATAATTGCATTTTCATACTTCAATAATGATCAATTTATCATTTCTAAATGAAGTATTGCATTGTTTACACGCCAGTTATTTAAGAGTTGTCAGTGGTTCATAAGATCTCTTAGAAAGTGTAAGTAAATGATTAATAAACTATTTAAATGTACATCCATACATCTTATTATTCAGACATATAGTAATAGTTACTGTACTTAGTGTGTTAGTAAATGCTTTATTAACATCTATTTCTACTGTTTTTAATATTTCTATGTTCTGTATCACTGTGTTTTGTTTGTTTCTTTTTTCAGTTTAAAATATAAATGAGCATTTAAATCTCCTTTATAAATGCTTTACAAGACATAACTCGTCCTCACTTTAGATGAGCTCACAACAATAGTTAACTGACCACTACTAAATGCTTTATATCTACCCGAATTAACCCTGATTTACAGTAGAAAACGTTAATTAATCATTTACTTACAATTTCTAAGGGATCGTATGGATCACTGACAACTCCCAAATAACTGGTTTGTAAATAATGCTTTACATAATTTAGAAATTATAAATTGATCATTAATAAAGAATGACAATACAATTATTAAACACATTATAGATACGCTTATAAATCAAGAATAAAGCATTTATAGCTGTATTTATAAACTGCTTATTAATGTCTATGAATGCTTTATAAATGATGAATTGACTGTTTACTAATGCTTAATTAATGATTAATAGCATGCAGTTATTATAAAGTGTTACCAATCAATCAAAACTAACTTAAGGTGGAAAATAACATTATTCAAGAACCGCTATAAAGCCAAAACAATCTGTTACCTTAAATTATACGTTTATCTCTGTAAAGCAGCTTTGAAACAATCTACATTGTGACTTGACTTGTTTGACGTTAATGGCGTATCCTCTCACGTGGCCTCCTGGGATAGAAGAGTATCCATCCACGAGCTCTTCAGAATCTGGGCAGAAGCAGTAAGCCATCCGGGAACTTCTCGCCTACTCTTTTATGAGTACTGAGGTTTCGGACATACTACCCCTTTCACGTACTGTTTTCTCCTACTATATAGTAGGAAAGTAGGCATATTTGGACGCACTATTAGTATACGCACGTCCGAATCTCGCGAGAATTAGTACGTCACCCAGATAATTCTCGCCTACTCTTTTATGGATACTAAGGATTCGGACATACTATTCGCATGCCTACTGCTTTTTCCCTACTATATAGTAGGGAAGTACGCGGTTTTGGACGCAGCCCAAGAAGCCGGTTTAGGTGGCTAGCCAGCTATGTTTCAGTTCAGTTTCCGCCAACCCTGGGTTTAAGGTACTATGAAAGTAGCTCATGGTGTTCATCACCATGGTATCTTACGCTGGACGGCTAACCTGCTCCGGGGCAAGTTATGTTCTGGATTCGAGATCTCAAACTGATGTTTGACCAATCATCTGTGAAGAAAGAAACATATAGGTGACGTAACTAATTCCCAGTGTCTGTTACAATGGCTTCACCTTTTCTTCCAAATCCTGGGGACATTTCAGCGCAAATCGTTAGATGAGCACTTCGTAGAGAAAGAGTTTTTAGGGACAGACAAAATCTCCTTGCCTTTCCTGATAGTTACTTCTATGTTACTTCTTTGGAACTTCTTGAGCCGCACATGAAGAATTTGACATGTCGAATACATGCACTTACTGTACCGCAAATGGTATTGCGTTGCTTTCTTTTGCATTGCCCGGTCGGTGATGCACAGAATCTAGGGGAAAACACGGTTTGTCTAACCATTCGCAAGGTGGTCCTCGCTCTGCAGGAGTACATTAATAGTGTTCCCCGAACATTTATCGACCATGTCCATAAAAGAGGGCTTTTATAAAATTGCCGGTAAAATATATTGATAGGGTGATGTAACCGTTTCCCAAGGCCGAGGGTCAATAACCACACTCCGGAGGAGCCGACACCAACGAACCCAATCAGGCAGGACAACAAGTGATATAAAATCTCTTCTTTTTATTAATTAGTTAAAAACACTTAAAACAACATCGGGATAACTCCAGGTTCTGCTCCACTCCAGAGCGTCCCACGAGGGGACTCTAGCCAGCGAGGGATCAAGGGGACCTGAGGCAGACAGCAATGAGAGGTAAGCAGCAGGTGTGTTACGGTGGCTAGCAAACTCTCTCCTTTGATCCAGGGCTTCTCAGTTCCTCAAACAGCAGCAAGTCGGACACAGCCGTCAGCAGACTTCTCCTCAGAATAATGGTTCACAAGATCTCTCGGTTCACAGACCAGCAGCGGGTCGAACACGGCAGCCAGCAGACTTCTCCTCAGAATAATGGTTCACAGGATCTCTCGGTTCACAGACCAGCAGCGGGTCGAACACGGCAGTCAGCAGACTTCTCCTCAGAATAATGGTTTACAGGATCTCTCGGTTCACAGACCAGCAGCAGGTCAAACACGGCAGTCACCAGACTCCTCTTCAGAATAGTGATTCACAGGGACTCTCAGTTCATAGACCAGTAGCGGGTCGAGCACAGCAGTCAGCAGACTTCTTCTCAGAATAATGGTTCACAGGATCTCCCAGTTCACAAGCCAGTAACAGGTCGGACACAGCAGTCGGCCGACTCCTCTTCAAAATAGTGATTCACAGGGTCTCTCAGTTCATAGAACGGTGGCTGATTCGGGGTATTCCTCTTGCAGGGCAGAAGTAGACCCGACATTTGACGAGGGACTCGCCACAGCATCCAGAAACTTCCTGTGTACACAGAACACGATCGTGAGTATGAAATCCAACCGTTACTAACCGGCTTTCTCCTTTCACAGGGCAGGCTGTGAGGATACAGCAGTCTCCAGGAAGAGAATCATCGGACTGGGTGGAATGACTGGGCTTTTTCTGTTCTTAGAACAATCATCAGGAAGTAATATCCCATGAATTCGAGTATGGTTCTTCCCACCAGCACACAAGGCCGAGCTTCTCCTTTCTTCAGTGCAGCAACAGACGGCTAGGAACCTGGACACAGCTTTACAATCGGCAGATCAGATAAAATTCTTGATGCCCCACTGGGTAGACTTTCCCGAACAAAGATTGCAGAGGGATGGTAATGGTTAAGTCTCCCACACTCGTGCGTGCATCAATACTATAACTCTTCACACGTGCTCACTTCACACTTTCAGACACTGCAATGCCACACCACTTCACAGTAAACAATAGGCCTTCAATCCGTCTTTGCAGGGTCAGACGATCCACAGATAGCTTTTCACAAGGGGGTATCAGGTTTCAAGAGCCATCCCATAAAGCCCGGTTCCTTCCTCGATTTCTGAGACTCACAGCAAGAGAAACAATACACACTGCCAGCAAGCACAAGTCAGTATTCAGAATGTTCTTGGTAAATCTTCATAACACCACTTCTTCATAACTTAATGAAAAGTGCACTTAACTTCTCTCCTGGACAACAGCATAGATCTTCAGCATTGTCCTTAATCACTCTGTTTTCTCGGTCCCATTTGCCAGTCACTCACCCGTCTTCAATGTGTAAACATCCTCACACTTGTAGCTGTTGCTGCTTTCTGCTGTCCACTGACAAGAATGCCAAGGGAAACCCAAAGTGAACCACAAACCAACGAGAAGACTCCCTCTATGTCTTCAAGTTTCTCCTTATATATCCCCCTTCCCGCATGTGCTCACCAATAACGGCCCAATTAGTGGTTACAGCTGGCGCTCGTCAATGTCGGCGGCCATGATGTGTCACCGGAACCGGCATTTCTGTGAGAGAGCCAGGCCACCTAGGGCCATACATAGACAAGGCCTCATTGGAGCACACGGCCAAAATTGACCACGTAGATGAGACCTCAATCAGCCACATGGCCATTATAGACCACAGAACAAGGACTCGAAAGGACACAACGGCCGCTAATGCCACATAGAGACAAGGAAGGATTAGACGAGCCACATAAAAAGAATGACACCATGGCCATTGTTTTAAGGCAATGATATGCCACAAGGCCTTGGTAGACCACACAGAACTTATGCCCCGAAGGGCCACTGGCCAACGATAGGCATCTTTTAAAGGACAAGACCAAGCCGCTAAGGCCACGCATAGACAAACTACGCAGAGACAACAGCTACTAAGCCACTCTGTACCTATGCCCCGAAGGGCCACACGGCCAACAATAGGTATCTTTTTAAAGGACAAGGCAACAATATGCCACTACGTCTAAAAGACCCACACAGAGACAACGGGCACAACGGCCACACAGAACCGGGGCCGTTAAGGGCCACAAGACCACGTTAGGCCATACACGGGGCAAGGCAACATTGTGCCACAAGGCCTAGAGACCCACACAAAGACAAGGCCTGCTGGGCCACAAGGCTGTTAATGCCACACATATACGAGGCCAACAAGATGACGCCACTAGGCCACACAGAACCAATGCCATAACTGGCCACAAGACCACGGGACAAGGCAACATTAGGCAACACTGTCACAGTAGACTGCACTGAACGTATATCACATAGAACAGGGGTTTTCAAATTGGGTGAATGTGAGCCTCCCCTTACAGTAAGGACAGCCGAGCCCCCCCTTCCCCAAAACCCCGTCCGCCTGCCCTAACCCACACACGCCTCTGCAGTAAATGCCATATTTTGTGTGTTCCAGGCAATGATGAGTTTCAATAACAACTGATAAAATGTATAAACTGATAAATCTTGTTTAATTGTATTTGAAGAAATTTTATTTCTACAACTTTTTTTAAAGTGCATTCATAAACGATTCTTTGCAACAGCAAATAATTTCCAACTTCATGCAGGCCTAATTGAGGCTACTTTTAAAATCACTGAACATCAGTAGCCTATGCCTAACCACAAGTCAACAAAACATGCTTAAATTGATAGTTCACTTCAAAATGAAAATTCTGTCATCATATACTCACCCTCAAGTTGTTTCAAACCTGTATGAATTTCTTTCTTCTGCTGAACACAAAGGAATATATTTTGAAGAATGTCAGTAACCAAACAGTTAACTGGTCCCATTGACTTCCATAGTAGGAAAAAAAAACTATAGAAGTCAATGGGACCAGATTAACTGTTTGGTTATTGACATTCTTTAAAATATATTCCTTTGAGTTCAGCACAAGAAAAAAATTCATACAGGTTTGAAACAAATCTTTCTTTGAAACAGAATTTTCATTTTGAAGTGAACTATCCCTTTAACGTGTAATCGGTGCCAAAGCTACCGCCAACAACACCTGATGGCTGAAAAAGTGCACATTGTCTTGAACAAAATCAGCACAATGGACAGCTCTCTGATCAACGAACGACCACCTTGTTTTTTCACGGAACACATAACATTTAACAGTCAACTGCATTAAAAGGCATGTTATCTGATCGAACAGATCTGAAGCTGAGATTCAGGGCGGTACGCAATGCGCAGTGTTGGGGAAGCTACTCTGAAACTGTAGTTTGACAAGCTACAAGCTACTCGTAAGTTAAAGTAGTTAAACTACAGTCAAGCTACCCTTTTGGAAAAGTAGTTAGCTACAGTACAAGTTACTATCAAAAAGTAGCTAGCTACATTGAAACTACTTTAGATTTTTTTGAACAACGTATATTACAAATAGCTGAATGGATAATATGGGTGTGTCAACCCACTTCTGTACGTCGGTGAACCGTTAGCCGAAAGATGCGTGATTAAACAACAGGTGGCGGTAATGGCAAAAAATGGCTCTTTGAGGGGATCCGGATCTTAGCGATCTGTTTTTGGCTCTTTTTACCAGTAGTCAGTTTTAAGAAGCCAGCTTGGGGACATCTCAGTTTAGCCTGGAAATAATCACTGGGAGGAATGATGAGGTGAGATTTGTAGTCAAATAATTAAAACTCAGATATCACACACCAATATCTGAGTTTGAATTATTCTGAAATATTGATTATTACCTCATTTGTCATGTGTGGCCATAGGGTCGCACAACATCCCTCTGCTTAGACAGTGACATCACTATTTTGGATTTACCAAAGTGTGTGTATGTGTAAAGCTACGTTGACTATGTTATTCATACCTACTCACAAATAAACATCAAAAACAAAGCCGGCTGCAATGAATTTCTGTGCAAAACAGCTTTTACTACAAACACTTCCACACAAGAACATTGTTATCACACAAGAACATTTTGATAGAAAACATAATATATAATTATATTATATTAAATAATATAATTTAAATATATACTGTAGATAAAATTAGAATAAATAAAATGGAACACAACTATCATCACACAACACCCCTGCGCTGGGTGCGCCCCTCCCCCTATAACTGTTCTGTCTCGCGGAGGAGCTAATTTGTGTGCATTTGTGTGAAACACGCATAGGAAAAAAGGAACGACAGAAAGAATGGCTCCCCTCCAGCCGCGACTCGGCTCCCATCGTTCATGTTTATGAGCCGTTCAAAAGAATCGGTTCGTTCGCGAACGTCACAACTCTTAAAGAAGAAGAATATCCTGGCATCGCGCTGATTCGCGCAGGCTCGACAAAACGCAATGTAGCTTTTGCTCGCGCTACACCGCTACTTGCTGCAAAATGTAGTTAGCTACTGGAAAAGCTACACTGTTTAAAAAGCAACTGAGTTACTGCCAAGCTACTGAAAAATGTAGTTAAGTTAGTAGCGTTGCTACTTGTAGTTACCTACTCCCCAACACTGGCAATGCATAGTGTACATGTTTTCGACGCGCACGTTACACTGTGACGCACATGATGTTCTGAGTCACATGATGCACTGAGTCACATGATGTGTGGAGCACATGGCTTAAGAGAGTTCGAAGATGGCAGTTTTGCAATGCCTTGTGCAGTGGAAAGATGTGGGAAGTTAATCCCTGCATTTCTCAAAAAAACCTGTGAGGTAAAAGGAACATTTCATTGATTGTCTTGGGATTTATGGACCTTGTGGAAGTTGCTGGATGTTCAGAGAAACTACCACTGGTCCAAAAGACAATGGAGGACAGGTCATTTGTCTGACTGACTGACTGACTGACTAGACAAAACCAAACAAGTATTATTATTTTTTTCTTCTTATATTCTTATGTTGGGTTTGCCAGTTGAGACTTTTGTCCTTGAGACTGGGTAAATGTAGTTTGAAGTGCTGAGAAAACTCTCTAAACTGCACAGTGGACTGGTTGCTCAGTGCTGGTCTGAATGGACTTAAAAGGGGTCATAGAATGGTACATGCACTTTTACAAGTTGATTGTACTGAAATGTGTGTTGGCAGTGCCTGTACAAAACCATCATATAATGATAAAAATCCATCCAGTGTTTTTTTTTTTTTTAATCTCCTTATATGTTTTCCCCTGTCTCATATCGAGCTGTCTGACCTCCCACGATTGTTAATTGACAGCAGCGTTTTAACACAGACCCGCCCTGAGCGAGCTGTCATCATAGTTCATGTTTGCGTGATTCATTTCTCACCAGTCTGCTTTATAAACGAGGGTCAGTATAAAGCTGGTTTTGCTAAGAAGCTGCTCCTGAAAAAAGAATCGGTACCAACTATTTGTGTTCCTGCTGCACCTCCAGAAGAAGTGAGTGTACATTTTTTTATTTATCACTGACAAGCCTACAAAAAAAAAAAAGGTTTTCATGACCATTAGCTGTAACATCAATCTGTCAATGAACTAACATATACATCAGTAAACACATAGCGTTCGTATCTCACTACATTTAATACATTTTTGGTTGTTGTTTTTTTGCATTTGTGAATCATTAATGCTTTCGCCACACTGAATGTTATATTGCTCAAAAAACTAATAACAGTTTATATGAATTGAGCCTGTTGCGTGATGATTCTTCATCCACATGTTAAGGGTTCCTATTTTTTTATGTTTGAATCCTTTGTATGGTTGACTGACTCAAATAAATTTAGTAGGTTTAAACACCTGCTTGGCACCCCAATTAATTAGGTCAATCTGTTACAACACGTCTCATCCTGACGTCACGTGTCTTTACGGGATCTTACCGGGATGTGTGTGAACGCACTCACAGATCCCGGAAAATCACTGGCAGTGTGAATGAACCAAAATCAAACGATCCCGGGACAAATCCCGGGTCACATTATCCGTGTATTTTCCGGAATCTTTGTGTGAAAGGGGCTAATGACTCATTGGCCATTTATAGAATGCAAGCTAGAGACTATTGACAGGATGATGATGATGATGATGAGAAAATGGAAGAGCATAGCACCACCAGTTGCATAGGGATTTACCTGATTTGTTACTGGAGAGCTTGCTGAGCTTCGAGAATGGTTTTTGAATCAGGTCTTATATGATTCAAATACAGAAGAAGACCATCTGCCTATGATCTTAATAGCTGATGTAGCGATTCCTCGTTCAGCTGCTGTAGTAGCTACTCTCCAATTCTGAAGGAATGGCCGGTATAGAGAGAGGGGGATAGACTGCAGGCCGTGTTGCAGGTTTAATTTTTCAACGAATTTGTGTAATTTGCTTGTTGGTAATGAACATTTAAACTGTTATCCATTGTATTTTATGTTGTTGGGTATCACAAAACGGAATATAATACGAAAAAGAAGGTACCATCTTACAGCGGCAACGATTCTCCTTTCCGCCACAATGCATTGCATGACGTCACCTTGGGGAGAGAGTTTACCAAAGCCCGCGTTGAGAGCGACTAGAGAGACGAGTAGTAGACGAGAGTATTCAGATGCGCAGATTATAGAACATGATCATTGTCTATACAACACATCTCTAGTCACCTATAACTGTTTAAGTTGGTTCATAAGACTTCGTGAAAAAAGTAAACAAACAACATACTCGTGCGTGCTGGCTTGAAGGGGACCATGATCCTGCCTGAAATGTGTGTATATGCTATCTTCAGCACAAACGGATTCAGGCAGCATGCATTCAGTCACATCTGGTCGCGGGGTGAGCTCCTCGACCAGCGACCAAAACGCACTCACTGCCCTACAGCACAAGCTTTCCAACGCAGTTTCCACGGGACGGCACCGCCCGCACAAGCACCTGCCAAACACCGCGACAGACACGCGGCGGCTACGTTTGCAACAACATTTTCACCGGAGGAAGAGAAACGCTTAGAAACGCCCATATAGCTAACACGATGCCTTCTATTTCTAGATGACAAAGACAAAGTTTACCAGTACTATGACAAAGGTTACCGCTACTTTTCTGAACTAACGTCATGATCACTGCCACTATAAAGAAAACGTTGATTTTTCACTCGGGTGCTATTCAATGACAGTAAAAAAAAATATGTGTCGTTATCTCATTGCTGCTTTGCTAAATGATAGCAGCTCACCAGGACACTTCACCAACTCTCCACTCATTCTCCTCGGACTATGCATTTCATTGGCTTTGACGGCCATCAGGCTACCTTTCCTCCACATCTCCCCAACGTGACGTCATCACCGAATTGCGTAAAAAAAAACGTTAATACCAAAAACGTAAAAAACTGGTATTTAAGACCATTTTTGAGACATTTTAAGAATGATATACATATCTTGAGTGCTTTATGTACCCATTAATCGACAGTGGTGGTTAACCTGCAACACGGCCTTTAAATGAGTCCTGAACCAGGCCTTAGAAAGAGGTTCTCGTTAGATAAGATAAATAAATGGCGTGATTTGACGTTCTGAGGCGGATTTTAATCATACATTTGAAGGGACAGAAATTATTAAAGTGTTAGTGTGACACCAGATCCTTGAGAGTCATTCTTGGAGTGCTTAAGAAAGAGAGTGAAGAATTTGGATGAAAAGCGTAAATCAGAAAAGGAGATACCACGGACAGGATTGAATTGTTAGGTTTCTGAGGTGAATTCCTCTGGACACATGAAGCCGTAAAAGCAAATAAAAACACGATTTCTAGCAGAATATTAGTATATGTGGAAAAGAGACCACGGACGGAGATGATTAATCTTTGCAATAGATGCAAGGTAATAGGCAGTGTTTATCCGGTTATTGGTTTGTTATAATAAGCTAATCATTTTACTGATAGTTCTACTATGTTAAACAATCTTTGGCTAACTATATGTGGCCTTTGGCCTGAGAATCCTTAGTCTGCATTTCTCTGTACATTTAATGTTGAAATACCCATCACATCAAATATTTCTATCACACATATCAGTGGATTAAAGTAGTCACTAGGAAAGGTTGTGTGTTACGCGATTGTACACATTTCTGTTATTTTAGATCTAAATTTTAAGTATTAAAGGACCTTGATAATAGGAATTTTAAGTAAATATGGTGTGAAATAGTTGTTTGTGAAATTTCAGCACTTATGTAAATGTGTAATTTACTGCCATTGTATTATATATCTACTACAGCATATGCATAACAGCCAATGACCAACTTGCTCTCTTTTAGCTCAGCTTCTTTCCTTTTTCAGCAGAGGTGGAAAGTAACTAATTACAAATACTTTCTGAGAACACATATATTATCTCTATCATCTGTTTGTCTTCATGTTTCATCAGTCAAAACGTCTCTATTTGCATGTTATTATATCCATTTAAGGCATTTCCTGAAATGTCATAAGTTTAATACTTCTTTGAATCTCACTTGTGGACGTTCTGCGAGAGGTATGAATCAGTATGTACTGGGCTTCCAGTTTAAATTAAACAGATGACATGTGAGTGTTTAGCGCTCCATATAGCTATCATCTCCCCATTTGGGTAAAAATAGAAAAACAATACTGAAGTACTTTGTTACGTATACAGTATAGTTACTTGACAAGTTTTTAAGCAAACTACTTATTTAGTCTTACTTGAGTCATATTATTTTTCAGTACTTCTACTTGCACTCAAGTAGGATTATGACTCAAGAAACAATACTTTTACTTAAGTACAATTTGTTAGTACTCTTTCCACCTCATTTTTTTACATTAGCAAACTGTTTTTGTCATTAGTTTGTATTTTCCATTCATTTAGTTGTTTTGTAAACGTTAATACATTTCACAGTATTGATGCTGTTCTTTCATGTTTAGATAGTTATATTTGCAGAACGATCGTGATATTCATAAAATAAAATGCCCCCTGTGATTGGTTAAGTATTTTAAGGTTTGCTCTGCAATCATTGCTAGAAATAAGTCGAGATCTTCCCGACGATCAGGAAGTGATTGGCAAATAACATATCTGTAAATGCCGAAGCATTAACAAATTCAGAGAAGCCATATAACAAGTTGAATTAGGTAGGCCTACTGCTCCTTTAAGGTGTTACGCACTGCACTCTCTCTTAGTGGTGAGTGAGTAGACGTATGAGGAGAGCGAGCTATAAATATGGTATATGCATATAAAGCCGGTTTAATATTCCTTTATTTCTATTCAGTTGCGCAGTTGTTAGTGAGTATTTTGCAAACTACCCATGTGTGTGTGGGATCTACGACACCGATAATAGATAACCACTGCACTGTGGAATATCAGAAACGCGACTTTGCTTACACTTTGTTACAAACATTAAGCGAGCTATCCGGCCCTGCTGTTTAAAACGTTGCAGTATGTTGCGTTGCAGTCTGCAGATTAGCGTTTTTTAAGAACACGCCACGTCACCGTAGTCAACAATTTGAACTCTGTCGTTGGTGTAGGAAGCAGCAGAGTAGCCAAGTTAATATACTTACCTGAATGAAGTTTGATCATGGTAGAGGGGACATATTAACAGTGGTTGGTGGAAGCGCCTACCAAAACTCGAAAACGTCGAGTTGGTGAAATCAAAATCAGCTACATGATTTTGTGTTGTTATGGTTGCAATCATAGACTGTTGCAATCAAAACATGGGTGAGTGAACGCCGGCGTCGGTTTCTGCGAACTAATTGTTTGCGTCAGCGTCTGCGAATAAGTACCGATCTTTTATACAGCAAGTATTAGGACATGATTGGATAAGGTAATAAGTGACGTAGTAATTGAGTCTTCCTGGCAGAACTTATGCTAAAGCTTTCATATCTTGATACATTTGAGCAATTTAGAATTAATTGAAACCATTGATGTTTCTGATGCACTAATCTTTAATTAAAGATTTTTCATGACACGTATGCTCTTTGTCTCAGACATGCACATATTTAAAAAGTTATACGTATGTAGCCACTTCTGAAATGTCCGTGGCTTAAAAATTACAGAGCTTGGCGAGGTGCAAAAACATTTGGGTTTTAGCTAAGACAGGAGTCAAAAACCATGTAGAAGTAATTCCTGAGGCCTGGATTTGAGCATTTTAGTATTAATTGAAACCACTGATGTTTCTGATGCACTGATATTGAATTAAAGATTTTTCACTACACGTATGCTCTTTGTCTCAGAGAAGTCACTCCTGAGGCCTGGAGCTGCTGATTTGTAAATGTAAATTGCATTCAATTAAGTGCTGTAAAAAAAAATCCACCCACTAAACTTAAAAACTTAAGTTCAGTTGCTGCCTTAAATTAAGTATAATCAAATTAAATTTGAACTTAAATTATATTTAATTTACTTGAAAAGTAGAAGAGTTTAATCTCATATAACTTATTTGAAATTGCTTAAATTATTTTGATAAAGTAAAATAAAAACATAAGTTGTCATGGTGACTTAGTAATCAAATCATATGTTTAGTGATCCAGAATTCATGTCACTGTAATGGCGTATAAAACCTTTTCAGATTCTGTTATGCTTTACTCAGGAGCATATCCTAGCCCCTAATTAGCTCAAGAGGTTTTCATTAAGAAACCAGCTCAATCAACTTAATTGTCTTTCTGATTAATGTAATATCTTGTTTCGTCTAAAGAGGTCCTTCATTAATGTTCTTCATTAAGCAGAATGTGTTTGCTTATATATGAGAGGCATCTGCAGTAGCGCTGATTACACTGTGTATGATGATCACTGAAGACATCCAGCTACACGCTGAAGGATTATGATAAAAATCCCCTTTTTCATGCAGAGTCAAAGGTTTGAAAAAAGATTATGTGCAGTAGTATATCTAAAACGTACCTTGTTCCACACAAATTGTATTTTGTTTTCTGTTTGCTAAATTAATATATTTGAATGGGGCTGTCAATGTTAATTTAGTACATTACATCATGTCCTCTGTCTGACACATACACTACTACAGGCAATGCACCATCAATCCACACTTACCTATGTTGAATGATGTAGAAATACAACAACCAATTTATTTACCTTTTTGCAATGCTGTATTCATCCGCCACAGCAGAAAGCAATGTCTTAAAATTATCTTCTTTTTGGGGCTTTTCCCAATAAATATTGATATATCTAAATAGCATGTCATATGTAATTAGTTTGTTTAACATTTAGATGATTGATAGCCATACTTTTAAGATAACTCTTATATTATCATCACGATTGGATGAAACTTAGTCTATATACATTTAGTTTACGTTATAAATACATTATTGTGTGTTTGTTATTCAAGTCGTCATGAATATTGGCAGGCACATATATGTCAGTGTTCTGCCATGCTTGTTGACTGGCTAGTATTTCAAGTGTTCAACATGCAATACACAACATTTTTGTGTTTCTCAGCCAAAGAACTGATCAAATGCTTCCATCTCTCCCACAAAAATTCAAATTTCAAATAGTCATTTGTAACTCAAAGATAAAAATCTATTTTAATAACCATCTTTTAGTATAATGGCATCAACAGCATTTAAGGTATCCTCATGTAGATAATCAAATCATGGTGAGAAGGCTCTGAAAATGATGCCAGTGGTTAAAAATCACTCATCAGACTCAGAGTTCCATAATTTACCCTTAAAAACAGAATCAAAAATGGAAAAAGTATTTCCAACCCCTAATTTTAACTCTTTGGTGTTGTGTAATGTCGAAATAATAAGCACGATAAGCCACAATGGGTGGGTGTTTAGTAGGCGGTAGAGTAAACTGGTGTGGTTTACTCTCTGATTGCTGGTGGAGGACTTGCCACATGAAAGCATGCTTCTCCCTCAGGAGAAGGAATTTCTGCCTACTTAGCAATGAAAAAAAGACAAAGAAGAGAAAAAGACCTCTCAACCCCTCCTCCACCTGTGTGGCCTACGCATTTACCCAGATGATTCTTTCAATGCCCAAATATCAGTCATGACCTTGGTAGCTTTATTAGGGTCATCTTTTTAACCCTCAGACGGTCTTCGTTTCGGAGTCACCTCCTGGGCCTTCCCGGTCAGAAGTGACCGGACACCTAAAAATTCAATTTCCTCCATCCCAGTAAAACCAATTTTTGTTCTATAATATTTTCTCTTTTTAATTTTGTATTTTGAGAAAATTTGATTGAATTTATTAATATTTATGGTCTATTTTTGCCATTGAAAATAATACAAAAAATTAAAAAAATATATATATATATATATTTTTTTTATGCAGTATTTTAGTTTAATATAGAGTCTAGGCCTTCAAAAAATAAATGGTTGAAGCAGATTAGCGCCATCTGGTGAGAGTATGGAGAGAAAGCGTAGAACCATGTTGTAACCACTAGATGGCATAAACAGCACTCTATGGAGAGGCATGTGACTTCCCCAGCTGTTTAATGGACACATTTACTTTTTTTTTTTTGTGGATTTGAATATATATTTAAACAATCTCAAAAACTATTTCTTATCAAGTTTTAGATATATATTTTTTTAGAAATAGTGATTTAAAGTGTTAGTTTTTGCATTATGATTAGTCAAACCTAAACATTGTGTTAGAAAGCCTAGAAGAATTATCCTAGAGTGGAAATCACACAATCCACCTAATATGTCATCATGGCTTAGTGATATAATGATGTTTAATATAAATATAAATATATATTTTTTTAATATATATAAAAAAAATAAAATCAAAAAAATATTTTTTTTATTAATTTTTTTTAATTTATTTTTATTTTATTTTCTCTCTAGATGTTTTAGAGTATCACTCCTTTACTGCTGTGTACTTAAAAAATTTTTTTTTTTTTAAATTTGGGTGAATTTTTGTGTTTTTGTCAATTTCCCATTCATTTCCTATGGGGGTCATTTTTGACCAAAGACCACAAGTGTAACTATTTTTTTTATGACCACTTAACATGCTCGGATCATGACCTCCAAATTTTTTTGTGTGTTCACATACAATGCCATAAACGTCACCAAGTTTCGTAACATTCCGATGAAGCTGTGATTTTTTAAAATTCAAAACATATTTTTTGTAATCTGAATTTATTGGTGTGTATGTGTCTAAAAGTGTGTTTGTATGTGTGTGTGTGTGGGTGGGTGTGTCTGTTTTGCACTCTTGATGTTGTAGAGTTTCCCCCCTTTCCTGTGGTGTACTTTTTTTTAGGATTGTGTCCGATTTGTGGATTGTACACACAAAAATGCGGAGAATTTTTGAATTTTTGTAAATTTCCCATTCATTTCCTATGGGTCGGTCATTTTTGACCGAAGACCACAAGTGTGACTATTTTTTTCACGACCACTTAGCATGCTCGGATCATGACCTCAATTTTTTTTTGTATTCACATACCTAATGCCATAAAAGTCACCAAGTTTCGTAACATTCAGATGAAGCTGTGATTTTTAAAAATTCAAAACAGAAAATATTTCGGTCAGAAACGACCGAGGACCGTCTGAACTCTCTTTTTATGTAATCTTTTTATTAAGTTGAGACATGTCAACTTCACCATTTCAATCACGACAACTCTCATAAATAGTTTAGCATGGTAATGATAATGATATGACAACAATAATGTATTTGGTTTTGGCAGTATATATATTCTATGCTGCTGCTGCAGAAGACAGACTTTCTACTACTGTTACATCCACAGACAAGCTGCTGTGAGCACATAAGACATGCTACTGCTGCACATACTGTACAGGTGCTGGTCATAAAATTAGAATATCATCAAAAAGTTTATTTATTACAAGAATTCAACTTAACAGGTGAAACTAATATATTATATAGACTCATTACATACAAAGTGAGATATTTAAAGCCTTTATTTGATATAATTTTGATGATTATGGCTTAGCCTACAGCTTATGAAACCCACAAAATCAAAATCCCAGAAAATTAGAATATTACATGAAATCACACAGTAATTACACAGTAATACCATGGTCATTGAACCAGGTTTTGGTTCTTTTGGCAGTGTGGGCAGGTGCAAATCCTGCTGGAAAATGAAGGAAGCATGAAATGCTCTGAAAATGTCCTGGTAGACAGCTGCGTTGACTCTGGATTTAATAATGCACAGTGGACCAAAGTCCTCTTTTCTAATGAGAGCAAATTTTGCATCTCATTTGGAAAACAAGGTCCCAGAGTCTGGAGGAATAATGGAGAGGCACACAATCCAAGATGCTTGAAGTCCACTGTGAAGTTTCCACAGTCTGTGTTGGTTTGGGGAGCCATGTCATCGGCTGGAGTTGCAAATGAGATGCAAAAAGCAGGATCCCTTTACCACTCTACAGATAAAGCATTGTGGAAAATTCGCGTATCTACCCCGTAGTGATTAAAATAAAATTCTGTATCAAATTTATAGGCAGGACAAGTAGTTTGTTTAGGCTTGGTTTGTAGAGAATTACAAACGTGCGCACATATATTCAAACGCACATAACTATAGAATTAATTCTTAATGCGCGCGTGAGCACCATCAGCGTTTCTCAGAGGTTCGCGTTTAAAGTCTGTTTAGAGAGAACGGTGTCGTCTTAGCGGCCCCTAATTTCAGAACAAATTATCCTTTCGACGAAAGTGAATCAATCAAAACTAACTTTAGCTGGAAAATAACATTATTCAAGAACCACTATAAAGCCAAAACAATCTGTTACCTTAAATTTTACGTTTATCTCTGTAATGCCGCTTTGAAACAATCTGCATTATTAAAAGCGCTATATAAATGAAGATGACTTGACTTGACTTGATGAGATGATGATGTGCAGGTGATTAGTATTCAGGTGATAGCGATCTCTGTGATTGAGTGATGGTGGAGCCTGACTGATCCTTGACACAAATATGATTCCTAACCTTTTTATATGTACAACATTTGACATTTAAAAAATTATATTTTAACATATATGTCCATATTAACCCTCTGGGGTCGGCAATCACGCCGGCGTGATTTGCACGATTTTTTTCACATAGCAGCTGAATAGACTTAAAATACTCCGTCATGTATGGTCAAAGAATCTGTGAGATGTCTACTTTTGTATGTGTCCACTTACAATCAAAACAAAACGTTGTGCTTTTGTAAAATAAAGAAATGTGCGTGGTGTGCTTTCTGCCTCTCCGTCTCGTGAACTTTTTTTTCTTGAGCACGTCTCTAAACATAAACAAAACTCAGCGAATACTTGTCACACATTTATGAGCTCTATATCTTTATAAACATTTAAGTGTGTACTTTTAAATGATCTGATTCAAAACGAAAACAAATATTCTCTGTTTAAAGGTGGGGTATGTGATTTGCAAAACGGCTGGCAGATTTTGAAAATACACAACTCAAATGGTCCTACCTTCTTTCCTTTGACTCCACCCACTCAAAGAACATGGACATGGAGGGGGGAGGGGGGGATGGTAAGACCGATTGATTGACACACTTACTGTCCAATGATTCTAGGTGGTCTTGGAAATGATTGGCTGGTGTTTTTCGAGTCCTGCCCGTTCCACAGATGATTAAATTACTTAATTTTTATTTCAGTGCTTCTAACTCAGTGGCTGTAAGTGGGTTAGGAATAGGATTTTAAGTGATTTTGAAAAAATGGCCAAAAAAGAGAATTACATACCCCACCTTTAAGTAATTTGTATAAAACCAACAAGATATCCAGTTTCTCTAACCCTTGCTCATTATAATGTGACCACACCCACACGCAAAACATATAGAGATGCAAATCGTCCATGCGTCGCGCGAACGCGCTCATTACCTCAAAAACAAAGCGCCGCCAAACTTTATCAGTCCTCTGCTGTCGTCGAGTTTGAAAGACACGCTGTGAGATTATTGGATTTACATCAGAAGAAGAAGAACACAATTTGAAGACAAGAAAGATTTTAACCCTCTGGGGACCAAGAACGCGCCCGCACGTTTTGCTCGTGTTTTTTTTTAGCAATGCAAAATAAACTCAAAATGCTCTGTTAATTTTGATCTTTCATTTTCGTGTTATACATCAATCGATCCTGTTCAGTTTCTATTTTTTTTCTGTATACTCACAATAAAAATAAAGTGTTTTGCTTTTTGCCAAATAAAGAAAAATTAACATGATGCTGCACTCTCTCTGTCAATGAACTCCAATTTGAAACCTGTCACCTGCGCGTTGGGAAGATGGCACGACACAATATTCTTCAACTTTTTTTAAAGGAATGGAGCTTCATCACTACCTACGCCTGCAACTCGGAGTGCGCTTAGCAACACTGTCAGAAATCAGAAAGAGTAAGTAGGCTACATATTTTACCCACTATTATTACAGATATTTTACAGATATTTTCACAAATTAATATGGAAAACGTCGATTTTACTGGCTTTCTAAGGCCAAATTAGAACCTGGAATTGATATTTTTCCCGCAGTGCTGAATGTGAAGAGCCATTCATATTATTAATAAACTATTGTTTTCTAAGTGGCTAAAAACATCTCCATCTCCGCTGTTAAGCAGATGCGCTTTTAGAGAGAAATGCTCCTTTCATACGCATTTCATAATCAGAATGTATTAGCTTTCGATTCGAATTTGTTCGTTTTAAGGTAATAAATAATTCTGAATTATATTAGTTAGTGTTATTGTTGCATAAACTTCACATTGCCATTGAACTGTTGCTCGATGCTTCAGTAAATGTTCCCTGCACACGCTGTGAGAGTTTGAGTCAGTCACGCGACGTACGTTTGAAAAGCAAAACGCACCATGATTTTACTCCAATCTCATTTAATAAAGTCATATCGATTGTAAACATTTGATTTGAAGATATCAATATGATAATCAATATATTTTTCTCTAGTGTAGTGTTACTGAAGTGTTCCTTTTTAACGATGCCTGCAATGCTATTATTTTTATTTTATTCAGCCCAAAATCATGCAGCCCTAGTTTCTCTTGATATCAGCATGTTCACAGGTTTTATTTTATTTTTTTAGATACCAGTCCTGCTGACTTCAACATGAGCATGAGGAGGTAACGTGAAAAATCAAACACCTTGGAAATGACAGGTATGTACTATGTTTCAGGAATGGCACAAAGGTGTGTGACTGGTTAAGTCTCTGTCAGTGTCACTGTTCAGTGTGTTAAATAATGTGCTTTTTTTGCCATTTGTTCTTTGTATCTTTGGATTATGTTGTGTTGTAAATAAATCCAAACAATCAAAAAGCCATTATTTTTTAAATCTCCTCATTCTTTGTTCAAGGTAATGTAATGATAGTGCCTGAGAGCTCCTAATAGGGCCATTATGGGAGGGTCTTTGACTTTCTCAGGTGTGAAACACTCAATATTCATGGTGGTTTACGCCTACTTGCATAAAGCTTTCTTACACAAGACATGTCTTACAAATTTTAAATCAATATATTGTCTTATCTGAATGAGTATTCAGGATGATTTTCACATAGTTTTGGAGCAAATATTCTGGGCTACGCGATACAATTTTCAAAAGTCTTGTGAAGAAATAATCAGTTTGGGTTTCATGACCTTATTTCAGTGACATATTTTTTGTCATTTTCACAAACCACGCATAAATGTTATTACCTCAAAACCACAAGATTTTACATACATGCTGCTGACATATTATTGTAGCAGAGTTTGTGCTGAATACAGTGTAATAAGACTTTAGCCATGAAAATGTCACAAGTAACAGAAATAAGCGCAAATGTTAGAGCATGTCAGAACACCTCCAGGACCCAGAAAACACCTCAGACCCCAGAGGGTTAACATATTTTTGGCAGTCATTTGTTAAGTAATGTATTTACAGTTCCTGGACACAACTTCAGTAAATGAACATATGTGCTTTTACCATTTTTTCTCAGCTGTGCATAAACAGGATTTCTGTATTCTATTGATCCATTATAGTCATATTATGTTTTGCAGTGCAATATCTCAAATATGCACTAATACACAAATCAGCTGCAAGTGGAAGTGAAAGAGACAAACTACTAAGCAGAAAAAAATAGTGCATTTCTTCACACTATGCTTATTTTTCAATAAATATAAGAACAGTATTTATGATTTGCAAACTGAAAGCATTATGTTTGAGCAGTAATGTAAACATCAGCAGAATTTGGGATACAGACAGTTGAGGAACTTTTTTTTGAAACATAAAAAAATGCTCTAGTGTGTTTGCTCTTTGACATTCATCATCATGCACTAGTCATTTTTCTATCCAAGGCCTCTCTCAGTCTGCTATGGATACACCTGACCAGAGTCAAGTACCACATTGCTTTATAAGAAATACTAGTAAACTGTTGGTCTCCATATCAATGCAGTTGTGATTACCAGTGGCCTTGTGAGGCACAACAGTGCTCTTGTATATATCACTTAATGAAGTCTTTATAATTAAACGGACTGACAGGCAGATAGATACATAGATTGTTTGGTAGGCAGTTCTAGGTGTTTGCATCAAGCATATAGCTTGAAAGCTCTTCGAGGTATATTTAGATTTTTATTTTATTTTTCAGATGAAAAAGGTAAAAAAAAACTAAAAAAACATGTATAGTTTGACAAAGCTCTAAATGATATGTTATCTTTGCCAACATAACAGTTAAGCCTTATTTGGACATTTATGATCTCAGTTACTGCCCTGCATTTATTACAGCACTGTTTCTTCATATAAGCATTGAGCAATGATTACTTAGACTGCAGCACATTTTACCCCAATCACAGATCTCACTGTTGTCCCCTGGGCTTACTACACACACTCTTCTATCTACTCCCCTCTCTCTGAGATCTGTCTCTTTTTTTTCCTCTTATTTTCTCCACCCCCTTCCTGCTTGCTGTCGTAGATGTGACGTTGGTCCGTTTGTCGTGGGAAGCGAAAAGGAATTCTTGGAGGAGCTTGTAAAGAATCTCTGCCTGGTCATCTCTGGGTCTCCAAAAGGTCCAGCGTGCCTTTCTGCTGAGTCTCTCTAATGCGGGGCCAAACAAGAGAAATCTATGGATTCAGTTGTTTGTTCACAGGAGTCTCCTAGAGACACATTTCCTGAAACACTCTGAATTAAATATTCTCAAGAGGTGCTTGAATCGCAAGGGAGAATGCTCCACACCCACTATAACAAGCAGCCCTGGCAAAGACTGCCCATGTACAATCACAAGTTCAAATCACAACCACAGATTTTTTTTTTCCATTACTGTGCAGTAAAGTACTGAACATATAAAAATGTTTACATTCTGTATTAATTGGTGGTATTCAGTCAGTCTACCCATCGGTGCAAGCCAGCTTATGCAGTTATCACATGGACAGCTTTGGAAAGGTATACTCACTCTCCTTTCCCATTTAGAAGGTTTAAAACTCCAGGCATGTTTAATGTGTGTTGAGTAATCACAGTCTTGCATTTTTCCCTCTATTCCCAGCATGCCACAATGTTTCAATGCCCTGTGAGGTACTGCACACCAACAATATTGTAGTTTTACTTTAGGTTTGTTATAGTTTTTGGTAATTTTGTTCTTTATTTATCTTTTATCTTTACTTTTTTATTTTGCTATTCAAGTTTAAGTTTATTTTAGATTTAGTTGTATTTATTTCCAGTTAATTACCTTTGTCCTTCAACTTATTTAAATTTATTGCCAAGGCAACATTTCTAATTTTCACTAACTAATATTTTTATTTTTATTTCAGCTTTATCAAAATGAACAAAAAATATTTTGCATAGTTTAACTTTTATTTAACAATAATTAGCCTGCTGCACACTGATGGTAGCAACAGTTTGTCACTGGAAGGCCTGGTTTATTCTTAGTAGCCTGTGAACCCAAGCCAAGGCTTTTATCAGTGGACTCCAGCAGTACTGTGGAGCCCCCTCCCTGGAGGGAGAGTTGGAGGAAGTCATAGGATGAAAAAAATGGGCCATTAGAAGGCCTCCACAGGCCCCATGGGTTCATTAAACTGCCTTAATCTTGTATATCAAGGCACTGGCCATCTCACAACTCAGCTCTGTTAGATAGGGACTGCTGAGTCTTTCCCCTAAATGCCAGATTACGACAGCTCTATTACATCTGCATTTCCTTTCTGTTAAAAATACCAGGACTTTGGGAGTCAAGTAAGTGCTCTTCAGTAACTAGAGATAGCAATAATTAGTAATAAAGGGTTTGGATAAACAAGCAATCATATAGTGATTGTTTGATTGCACAGCTTCTTCAAATAATATACTGTGGCAACTACTTTACAATTTAATATAATGAACAAGTAACAACATTTGGAGCAAATGAGCTCCATGTTTTTCTGAATACACTGGTATCCGGGCCTAAACCAGATGACCAATGACATAGGAGCAAAGATGTGACCAACAGCTGAAGGCAAGTCAAGTCAAGTCAAGTCATCTTTATTTATATAGCGCTTTTTACAATACAGATTGTATCAAAGCAGCTTCACAGTGATAACATGAAAATAATACAAAAAATAATTTCATCATCATCCACCTTTAAGGCAGATCTATAATATTGTTGAATATTAAATGTCCCCAACTAAGCAAGCCAGAAGGTAAGGCAACAGCGGCAAGGAACCAAAACTCCATCAGGTGACAGAAGGGAGAAAAAAAACCTTGGGAGAACCCAGGCTCAGTCGGGGGCCAGTTCTCCTCTGGCCAATGAGTGAACAGTGTATGAAGTTCAGAATGAATCAGAGTATTTGTCCAGTTCCGGTTGGTTGAAGTCGGAGTGGAGAGGAGGAGAGACTGGTTGACACTTCAGGTCAGCGGCGTCGTCGTCGTGTCCTGGCGCTGGTCCTTCATCAGATCTGGATACGGCCTGGTTCCAGTGGACAGCGGTAAACCTCGGGATAGACAGAGAGACTAATATTAGCGTAGACGCCGTCCTTCTTATGATGTACCAAGTACATCAGGATTACGGGAAGTGTTCCCGGTCCCGGCTGTTCTAAACTATGCAGCCTAATTATATAAGTCTATAATGTGTTATGTGTATGCTAGGCTGAAGAGATGTGTTTTTAGTCTAGATTTGAACTGACAGAGTGTGTCTGCTTCCCGGACAATGGTAGGAAGACTGTTCCAAAGTTTTGGTGCTAAATAGGAAAAGGATCTACCGCCAGCAGTCGATTTTGATATTCTAGGTATTATTAACTGACCGGAATTTTGAGATCGCAGTAGACGTGAAGGACTATAATGCGTTAAGAGCTCGCTCAAGTACTGCGGAGCTAAACCATTTAGTGCTTTGTAAGTGATCAGCAATATTTTAAAATTTATCCGATGTTTAATAGGCAGCCAATGCAGTGTTGACAGAACAGGGCTAATATGGTCATACTTCCTGGTTCTAGTAAGAACTCGAGCTGCTGCGTTTTGAACTAGCTGTAGTTTGTTTATTAAGCGTGCAGGGCAACCACCCAGTAGAGCATTACAATAATCTAGCCTTGAGGTCATAAACGCATGAACTAATTGTTCTGCATTATTCATTGAGAGCATATGACGTAATTTAGATATATTTTTAAGATGGAAGAAAGCGGTTTTACAGATACTAGACACATGACTTTCAAATGAAAGATTGGTATCAAAGAGCACACCCAGGTTCCTAACCGACGACGAAGACTTAACAGAGCAGCCATCAAGTGTTAGACAGTACTCTAGGTTATTACGTGTGGAAGTTTTTTGTCCAATAATTAGAATCTCTGTTTTTTCTGAATTTAGTAGTAGGAAATTACTAGTCATCCAATTTTTTATATCAGCTATGCATTCCGTTAATTTTGTGAATTCGTAGGTTTCGTTAGGTTTTGAAGAAATATACAGCTGAGTATCGTCGGCATAACAGTGAAAGCTAATTCCATGTTTCCTAATGATATCTCCTAATGGTAGCATATACAGAGTGAACAGCAGCGGTCCTAGTACTGAGCCTTGTGGTACGCCATACTGAACTTGTGATTGATAAGACATCTCTTCATTTACTGCTACAAACTGATAACGGTCAGATAAGTATGATTTAAACCATGCTAGTGCAATTCCACTAATGCCAACATAATGTTCGAGTCTATTTAAAAGGATGTTGTGGTCAATGGTGTCAAATGCAGCACTAAGATCCAGTAATACTAATAGAGAGATACAACCACGATCGGATGATAAGAGCAAATCATTTGTGACTCTAACGAGAGCGGTCTCGGTACTATGGTACGGTCTAAATCCGGACTGAAAATCCGGATCCGCAAGCAAAGCAGTGTGAGAACAACAGCTCATAACAGCAGACCACAGAAAGGCAAAGTCAAAGGCGGTGTTCAAGAGAGAGCGTGTTTAATGTATTGCTATGTGGTTTGTGTTGCAAGGTCTATGCTTACTGACCCAAGCCAACCTCCAAGTCTGTGATATTCTTGTCTCTAGATATTTGGGTGTGGAGACCCTCTTTAAATGTAACACCTCCACAACAAACCACATCATTTTAGGTCTTATTCGTGTGCCTAGGACAGACTGTACAGGACAAGTTACATGCTGAAGTATAATATTACAGTGTTTCTTAAATTTGTAAATGTATTTTTAAAGTGTGTGTGTGTGTGTGTGTGTGTGTGTGTGTGTGTGTGTGTGTGTGTGTGTGTGTGTGTGTGTGTGTGTGTGTGTGTGTAGATAATTTTAGATAATTTTAGTGTAGATAATAGATAACAGATAATTTTTTACAGCATATTTAAATCGTCACTTTTTGTGGCTCAGAAAAACGCACCGTTTTAGTGTCTCCTTTAAATGCTAATGAGCTGCTGGTTCACGGCACAGGGGGTGGAGCCTAACCAGCTCGCGCTCAGTAAATAATCTCAACTCAGGGAAAGATGATAATATCAAAACAGAAACTCACAGTAACGGTGTTCATTTCGACTCGGACAATAATGCCTAGAGTCAGAGAATATATGCTGTATGGAGTTGGAACAGGTATAGTTTAGTTTAATTACGGTTATAACCTTTGTGTCATTTAGCCACTATTAATACAAACCTGCTGTAGGACCACCTCTGAATGATGACACAAAATATACTGATGAGTTTAATAAAGTTTAGTGTATGTCACAAAAGATGAAGCATCAGTTTTACTCCAGCAAATCACTGTAAGAGCTGAGTAAACGCAGTATAAGAAGTGCGTAAGTACATAAACAAATTTCGGTAGATTTGAGGGAGCATTTTCTTCAAAAACAAAATAAACCCACCTCGTCTTCAGCGGCTGGCTCAGATTTCAGGAGTAAATAGAGAGAGAGCTATGTGAATGAACACATCTAGCCACAACACCTTCAACGCTTGGGAGACATTCTCATCAGTGCAGCAATGGCGGATGTGTACAACTCGCTGTGACCTCGATCAGGGAGGGTCTAAGTTAAAACGGCAGTGTCTGTCAACACTCGTGGGCGGGACCTGTGGATGTAGTGACGTCACTAAAGCCATATTCTGAAAACAGGTCGTTGGGAGACACTGCTTATGATTTATGGGGATTTTTTAAAAAAGTAGTGAGTGGATTTTTATCACTGTAGGGTGGTTGTGGACACACACTGCCAACACACATTTATTTCCAAACACCATACAAAAAGGGAATTTTGCATAATAGGTCCCCTTTAAGCTATGATTACTCCACGAATGCGTGCACATACCAAAGTGACGTTGGCACCGAACAACCAATCGCGTTCGATATGCATAGAGCGATGGCGGTATATTTTACCGCTGAGGAGCAAGAGATAATCATTCAGAATTACGATGAATTTAAATATGTATTTCAAGCTCGAAGCAATACGGTCTCTGCTGCCAAAGCAAGAGAAAACTGTTGGAGAAAGATTGCTGATTGCGTTAATGCGTAAGTTAAACAAATATGTTCTATATTCATGTAAAGTTATGTATATATTCAATTCAATTCAAATTTGTTTGTACAGCGCTTTTCACAATACATATTGTTTCAAAGCAGCTTTACAGAAAATGCATTTCAGAAATGTACATAGAAAAATACAGTTAGTTATTTGTATGTATATATGTGTATATGTGTGTGTAATATCTAGCCTGCCCTATGTTTTTATAATATATAAAAAATGTCCATGTATATACTAAGATTAATATGAATAGATTTTTAGATGTAACCCCAACTCCAAATGTTCTTGGCAGCAGATATACAAAATATAATTCAAAGTGGTGAGTATTTACCACAACCTTTTATTTTTTTTTGTGAACATTTGATCACAAACATTTGTTTGCAGCAAACAGAAAAAAGACTGAAATAAAAAAAAACGGTGGAGGGCCACTCCTCCAGAATACACTGGTGGAGAAGTGGGCTCTGAGTAGCAATAAGGGACGGCCGATTATGGATGGGATTACAGGTGCTGTACAGTCTGACCCTGGTTCTGGCTCCTCTAAGCAAGTAACACTGGGTACGTGATACGCGATACATTACCATTTTTTAAAGTTTTAAATATGGCTGACTGTATGTTCTGCAGTAGAAGGAAATGCAGTGCCCCTGTTGTAGCCAGCACACATGCACACAGTCTCCCACACAGAGGTCAGAATGCAGCAGACAGAACACCAGAAACATACTTTACAACAGTTATGCTTTATATTGGCCTACTTTTATTTATTAGGGTGGAGGAAATTATAAAGACACTCTGTCTGCGTTCTGAGACCGTTGCTGAAGTGTATGCACTGGGCTTTTAATTATGGCAAACATTCTAATGTGTGGCATAAAAAAGGGACTGGCCCATACACATCTCTTTTATTGTAGGATTTTTCACAACCTGCCCCAGAAACTGAAGCCTCTACCTCAATAGACTTCAGAAGTAATGTGAACACGGTCAGGGTTTAAAACCCTCGTCATAAATGACAGTCCTGTGTTTGTAGGAAGTCAAGTTATTTTTGTGATTTGATTAGCCTCCAGAAAACTTGTATTGATCATGTTTGTGGTGGAATTATGTTTCAGGTGGAAACAGACTCAGTCAGGGCCCTTTACAAAAGGAGCCTATAGAGCTAGACTGCACACTAAAGGAGCTGGACTGTGAGCTAAGGAGGCTCCACATTTAAAATAATAAAATTGGAGATCAAACAGCTGGATTAAACTGATCTCAGTATGTGAACTTATTTTACCAAGTAACATTTAGTATGAATATTTATTAATGCAACTTCCTCTTGCTCTCTTTCTCCCTCCCATCCCACAAAACCAATAAAAAAGTTTGAGACCTATCTGCAGTTTTAATGTGCTTTTATTAAGTGTAATATTGTATGGTGATTGCATCTACATCTGCACCAGCTGAGTGGTCAAGTGTGATCGGGTCAGTTTCATCAGGAAGAAGCTGGTTTTGTGGTGGTTCTCGCTCCTTTCTAATGGTGGCTATATTGTGCAGAATGGCACATGCAGCCACTATCTGTGATACCCGTTCTGGTCACTCTTAAGCTCCGAAGACAGTTGAAACGTGCCTTTAGGATGCCAAAGGTCATCTCTAACTTCACTCTGGTTTAACTGAGGACAACATTGAAGTGGTTCTGTGGCCCTGTCTGAGGGTCATGATAGGGGGTTATTGTGTAGGTTTTGCAGTCCCAATTCAAATTAACAGTGTTTTGTACTGTACCAAATTTATCTTGCTTTCCTCAAAGCGCTGACACAACAAACTCACGGAAAATTCATGAGTCATGCACTGGAGCCAGGCCATTTGGCATCCAAATTTGTGATCATACGTTCACGATCACAAGTCATCTGCTGATGAAATGTTTAGTAGATCATTGTTATATCTGTTAATGTTACTATTAATTTAAAGATTCATCTCTCAGAAAATAATAATTTCACATGTTCACATCATCTCTACCTAAACATTAAGGCTGTGAAAGGACTTCCTATTAACATAATCTGCCTCATGTTCTCCTAGAGCAGTGGAGATTGCAACATGTGTGCAGTCTAATGCTCCAATGACTCTAGGGTATCCTATCATAATATTAACAGAATAATAATAATAAATATTTAAAATAATTCTTAATATGTATTGTATTGTATAGTACATTTGTGAAATTTGCTTTTTGAAATATTTTTTTTTTTCATGTGATGTCACCCTATCAATATATCTTAGCGGCAATTTTCTAAAAGCCCTGTTTTATGGACATGGTCGATAAATGTCCAGGGAACACTTAATGAAACTCTTAATGTACTCCTAAAGAGCGAGGACCGCCTTGTGAATGTTTCGACAAACCGTGCTTCCCCCTAGGTTCTGTGCATCACCGACCGTGCAAGTATCTACCACTTGCAAAAAAACGTAACGCAATACCATTTGCGGTACAGTAAGTGCATGAATTCGACGTGTTAAATTCTATGTGCGGCTCAAGAAGTTCGCAAACAAGATATTCCTTCCATGGACCATTCTCTCTAAACAGACTTTAAACGCGAACCTGTGAGAAACGCTGATGGTTCTCACGTGCGCATCAATAATTAATTATATACTAGTTATGTGAGTTTGAATATTTGTGCGCAGGTTTGTAATTCCCAACAAACCAAGCCTTAACAAACTACTTGTCTTGCCTATGAATTTTGATACAGAATTTTATTTTATCACTTCGGGGTCGGTACGCGAACCGAATTTTCTCACAACGCTTTATCTGTAGAGTGGTAAAGGGATCCTCCATAGGGAGAGGCTAGTTGGCACTTCAGCACTGCGTTGTCATCGGGTCCAGGCGAAGGGCCTTCATCAGATCTGGATGCGGCCTGGATCCGGCAGGCTGCGGGAAAACCTCGGGATAAACAAAGACACTAAAATTAGCATAGATGCCATTCTTCTTATGATGTAACGAGTACATCAGGATTTCAGGGAAGTGTTCCCAGTTCTGGCTGCCCTAATCTATGCAGCCTAACATTGAATTATAGAAGTCAATTATGTATTATGTGAATGCTAGGTCAAAGAGATGTGTCTTTAATCTAGCTTTGAACTGACAGAGTGTGTCTGCTTCCCAGACAATGGTAGGAAGACTGTTCCAAAGTATTGATGCTACCGGTAAATAGCAAAAGGATCTACTGCCAGCAGTCGATTTTGATATTCTAGGTATTATTAACTGGCGTGAATTTTGTGATCGCAATAGACGTGAAGGACTATAATGCGTTAAGAGCTTGCTCAAGTACTGCGGATCTAAACCATTTAGTGCTTTGTAAGTAATCAGCAATATTTAAAAATGTATACGATGTTTAATAGGAAGTCAATGCTGCGTTGACAGAACGGGGCTAATATGGTCATACTTCCTGGTTCTGGTAAGAACTCAAGCTGCTGCGTTTTGAACTAGCTGTAGTTTGTTTATTAAGCATGCAGGGCAACCACCCAGTAAAGCATTACAATAATCTAGCCTTGAGGTCATGAACGCATTAACTAATTGTTCCGCATTTGTCAATGAGAGCATATGGCGTAATTTAGATATATTTTTAAGATGGAAAATATACAGGTTTTACAGATACTAGACAGGTGACTTTCAAATGAAAGATTGCTATCAAAGAGCACACCCAGATTCCTAACAGACGACGAAGACTTAACAGAGCAGTCATCAAGTGTTAGACAGTATTCTAGGTTATTACGTGTGGAAGGTTTTTGACCAATAATTAGAATCTCTGTTTTTTCAGAATTTAGTAGTAGGAAATTATTAGTCATCCAATTTTTTATATCAGCTATGCATTCCGTTCATTTTGTGAATTGGTAGGTTTCGTTAGGTTTTGAAGAAATATACAGCTGAGTATCGTCTGCATAACAGTGAAAGCTAATTCCATGTTTCCTAATGATATCTCCTAATGGTAGCATGTACAGAGTGAACAGCAGCGGTCCTAGTACTGAGCCTTGTGGTACGCCATACTGAACTTGTGATCGATAAGACATCTCTTAATTTACTGCTACAAACTGATAACGGTCAGATAAGTATGATTTAAACCATGCTAGTGCATTTCCACTAATGCCAACATAGTTTTCTGGTCTATTTAAAAGGATGTTGTGGTCAATGGTGTCAAATGCAGCACTAAGATCGAGTAACACTAAAAGAGAAATACAACCACGATCGGATGAAAAGAGCAAATCATTTGTGACTCTAACGAGAGCTGTCTCGGTACAGCTTTACGGTAACAGTTGTGTTTTTTTCATAGCCAGCTTGAAGGTTTTTGGTACCCTACCATCTACCAAGAACAGAATAGGCAACCCTGGGACATTACTTATGCCAGTCAAAGTGAATCGAAATTCCCTGATGATAATCTTGAATATCTAGCTCTGAAATGGGCCATCATTTGGAATTTCCAAAAGTATCTACATGGCAGTCAGTTCACTGTAATTATTGACAACAATCAATTAAAGTAATAAATTAGAAGTAGACATTAGACAACATATTAAGCCTTTTAGTACAGTAAAGTAAAAAAAGAGAGATTTGGCGTCATAAAATAATCCCCCAAACAGCTATCAATATTAAACAAATATATATTTAATTTTAAGGTTTTTTTTAATTTAAATCACTGTATATAAAATTAGGGCTGAACGATACATCGAATTTTCATCGTCATCGCGATATGAACTCCCGCGATGAACACATCGCAACAGACAGCCTGACACGATGAATAATGCCTGGTTCAGATTAGCACTAATTTACACGTTTTTGACTCCTAAAATCTTGTCGTGGACAATAAACATGTCAGACAACACGTTGCTTTCCGACCAGTCATCGCGTGCCGTCACACACACACATTCACTCGCAAACATTCACTCGCACGCACAGACACACAAACACACACACTCACTGTCCCTCGCTCACTCACTCGCTCACTCACGCACGCACGCACGCACACGCTCACTGGCGCACACACGCACTCACTGTTGCACTCATGTCTCGCCTCGCTCACATATTCAACCCGTCGTGGAGGACCGTTAAAGAATTAAACATTCTATAGTCTTTCTGTCGTGAAGCATCGCAGACGCGACGTAGGTTGTCGCCCACTATGACACACTATACGAGATGAAACGATCGAATCTTGCGTCCCGACGCCCGTTGTCGTTATTACGAATCTCCACGACACCATACGTCAAACGGATCGTGTCAAAATCGCGCTAAAATCGTGTATTCTGAACCAGGCAGGTAATAAACATTTGACCTATCACGCAAAGAACATATTAAAGCACTAAGACATGGGAACAGTACAGTTAATCACATTTATCGCAAGTCATATCGTCATCGCAATATTAAACAATGTTATCGCACATCGCAGCTTTTCCTCATATCGTGCAGCCCTATATAAAATACATTAGCACAATCATCAGTGATGAACCAGTCAAAAGCAGCTTCTAACAATTGCATCCCTATAGAGTGGTGCAGGTATGATGTAAATGTGTAGGCCAAGACACAGAAACGAGATCCGGTTCCATCATACCGAAGTCAATGGGTTTTTGGTTAAATGGCTGAAATGAGGTCTGTGGTTAAAACATTGCCTCTGGAAAATGTATACGGGATAACGCTTCAGCCTTATTTTTCTTATCCCCTCGATCTGTAGGTGACCTTGAAGTTAAATCGAGTGTAGTATAAAGCCCATCGTGCTTGTCTGGGATTGAGGCAATGGGCTTCCTGGAGGTATTCTAGGTTATGATGGCCTGTGATTGACAGGAGGGAGCTAAATATCCATTTAAGGTTGTGTCACCACTCGTCGAGCACCAGTTTGATGCTAGTAACTCTGTCAATGGCATAGTTCTGCTCCGTCAGGGATAACTTCCTTGAAAAGAAGGCGTAGTGCTTTAGCATAGTGTTGGTTAACGTCGTGTTGTAGCCTCACAACCAATGTGAACTGCACTTGGATTCAAATTCTCTAGTAGTGATGTTAAATTTGACACTGAAGCTTCAAAGAGCATATCGAGTACACAGCACAATTTCTCGTTAAGCTACG
This sequence comes from Phoxinus phoxinus, assembly GCF_949152265.1. Classification (NCBI taxonomy): domain Eukaryota; kingdom Metazoa; phylum Chordata; class Actinopteri; order Cypriniformes; family Leuciscidae; genus Phoxinus; species Phoxinus phoxinus. The sequence continues at coordinate 13,503,719 of NC_136883.1, forward strand.
TGCCGGAGCGCGTATTGTTTTTAGAGAAACACGTGATCAACGAAAAACGAAGCCTCACTTTCTTTCCAGTCACGTGAATGCTTCACTTTGCGTTTCAGAATGTTTGAACCCAGACCACTACTCTACAGGTTATTGGAAGTTTAAATCCATTTACTATACAGGTTTTTGGAAGTTTAAGTCCATTTACTAACATTTTTATGCCAGTAAATGTTGGTCTAATTGTTCCCTTTCGAGGGAACTCGCGATGCGTCAATGACGCTTTGGGAACGCTTCAGCGTGATTGCATCTGAAGCACTTATGTCAACTACTCCAATGGCGAGAGTGGGCGTCACGGGCGGGTGACGTGACGACCAGGAAAGGATAAAGGACATCCGGTTTAGAACCGCGCTAGCTTCGAAAGGGTCGAAGCAAATCGATCACAGGGATGTAGGAAGTATGGCAAAGTGACGCATCGTCTCGTTCCCTACTCAGGGAACTAGGATTACAGTCGTAACCTGAGACGTTCCCTTTCGAGGGAACGAGACGATAAGTCAATGACACTTTGGGAACGAGAATACCAAACACGCCATACGAAACAGAACCTGTCTGTGTGAATACTGCACAACTAAGACAAGAGCATTTGAAAACCTGGGGAAGAGCCCAGGTCTGTTATGAACTTGTTGAACCTGAACCTGGTTCGGACCGTGGGTCTCTATATTAGGTTACTGTATGAAATACACACGGAGACAGAACTGTGGCGACTCGTGCTCCTTTAATGGCCGGACACTTCAATACAACCACAACAACGGCGCGCGCGCACATGAAGTGCTGCAGTCAAAAACAGTCGAGCACCGAGTGCTCGATCAGATGTATCACATCCCCCTTTTCCGAGAACGTGATGCGTAACATGCACTTAATCACAACAAAAACATTAACATGAAACTACTGTGTCCAATACTAAATAATATATATATATATATATATATATCCTTTAAGACTAGCACTTACCTAGTATTACCGAATCACTTTACAAAATGTATGAGAATGCCTCAGATAAACAAGTTTCTTAGGTTTAACTTTAACTCTAACCACAATAATACAATAGATTGCCAACTCATGTCTGTGTTCCTCTTTTCTTTTTTTTTCTTTTTTTCTTTTTTTTCTTTTTTTTTTTTTTACAGACACAATAATCGGCCACAGGCCACAGACTAGTCTCTGAACCTGACAGGACGTCTCACTACTCTGCCTCTTCTGGTGATATACTCTGGTGAACTGTTTACACCCAAAGGAGACAAGACCTGTGGTGGTGGATCTTGGGGTAGCAGGGCAGTAGACTCATGTGTCTCAGAGTGTGTTACATCTGTATCTTCATCAGAGTCAGTGCCTCTAAACAGACTTGGATGTATCTTCCTCAAATGTCTCCTATTCCTCCTTAAAGTCTTTCCTGCTGGAGTCAGCACGTTATACGAGCGTGGCTCCAGTCTCTGGCCTGTCACTACGGCTGGTTCCCAACCACATCGTGTCTGCATGTGTACGGTGGTACCCGGATCTAAGGCAGGCAACGGCCTAGCATCACGATCGTGATATAGGCGCTGGCGTGTCTGCAGATCCTGAATCCGTCTTTGTATGTCCGGTGGAGTGGATGGCTTTAGCGAAGCGCTGGAACATGGAAGTGTGCTGCACAGCTGTGCTCCCATCAACAGCTGTGCAGGTGTCTTGTTCAGCCCTGTCACTGGTGTGTTCCTTAGTGACAACAGCACCAGATGTGGGTTGTACAACCACAACAACGGCGCGCGCGCACATGAAGTGCTGCAGTCATAAACAGTCGAGCACCGAGTGCTCGATCAGATGTATCACAAGGTCGAAGTAGCAAAACCTTACGAATGTGAGCGGAGAGGACTAGCCTGCCGCATACCACATCCTACAGGGATATCTACAAATATAATAAGGCTTAAAAGCCGCCATACTCCTGTCCTGGTCTAAAAGCACCACGGAGGAAACAACCAAAGGTCGTCAAATCATCTAAATCTTACAACTTGTATGTTAGACCCTATACCGACTAAGCTACTGAAAGTGATGCTTCCAGATGTCATAGATCCTCTTCTTAATATCATTAATTCATCTTTTTCTCTAGGATACGTACCAAAAATCTTTAAGCTGGCTATGATTAAACCGCTTGTTAAAAAAACGCTACTTGATCCTATAAAATTAGTAAATTACAGGCCGATCTCGAATCTGCCTTTTCTGTCAAAGATATTAGAAAAAGCAGTATCCTCACAACTGTTCCTTTCTAGAAAGAAATTATATCTGCGAGGATTTTCAGTCCAGATTTAGACCGTACCATAGTACCGAGACAGCTCTCGTTAGAGTCACAAATGATTTGCTCTTATCATCCGACCGTGGTTGTATCTCTCTATTAGGGTTACTTGATCTTAGTTCTGCATTTGACACCATTGACCACAACATCCTTTTAAATAGACTCGAACATTATGTTGGCATTAGTGGAAATGCACTAGCATGGTTTAAATCATACTTATCTGACCGTTATCAGTTTGTAGCAGTAAATGAAGAGATGTCTTATCAATCACAAGTTCAGTATGGCGTACCACAAGGCTCAGTACTAGGACCGCTGCTGTTCACTCTGTACATGCTACCATTAGGAGATATCATTAGGAAACATGGAATTAGCTTTCACTGTTATGCAGACGATACTCAGCTGTATATTTCTTCAAAACCTAACGAAACTTACCAATTCACAAAATTAACGGAATGCATAGCTGATATAAAAAATTGGATGACTACTAATTTCCTACTACTAAATTCTGAAAAAACAGAGATTCGAATTATTGGACAAAAAACTTCCACACGTAATAAGTAATAACCTAGAGTACTGTCTAACACTTGAGGGCTGCTCTGTTAAGTCTTCGTCGTCGTTTAGGAACCTGGGTGTGCTCTTTGATAACAATCTTTCATTTGAAAGTCACATGTCTAGTATCTTTAAAACCGCATTTTTCCATCTTAAAAATATATCAAAATTACGCCATATCCTCTAATTGACAAATGCGGAACAATTAGTTAATGCGTTCATGACCTCAAGGCTAGATTATTGTAATGCTCTACTGGGTGGTTGCCTTAACAAACAAACTGCAGCTAGTTCAAAACGCAGCAGCTCGAGTTCTTACCAGAACCAGGATGTATGACCATTTTTAGCCCCGTTCTGTCAACGCTGCATTGGTTCCCTATTAAACATTGTATAAATTTTAAAATATTGCTGATTACTTACAAAGCACTAAATGATTTAGCTCCGCAGTACTTGAGCGAGCTCTTAACGCATTATAGTCCTTCACATCTATTGCGATCTCAAAATTCCGGCCAGTTAATAATACCTAGAATATCAAAATCGACTGCTGGCGGTAGATCCTTTTCCTATTTAGCACCAAAACTTTGGAACAGTCTTCCTACCATTGTCCGGGAAGCAGACACACTCTGTCAGTTCAAAGCTAGATTAAAGACACATCTCTTTGACCTAGCATTCACATAATGCAATATAGACTTCTATAACTCAATGTTAGGCTGCATAGATTAGGTCAGCCGGAACTGGGAACACTTCCCTTAAATCCTGATGTACTCGTTACATCATAAGAAGAATGGCATCTACGCAAATTTTAGTGTCTTTGTTTATCCCGAGGTTTTCCCGCAGCCTGCCGGATCCAGGCCGTATCCAGATCTGACGAAGGACATTTGCCTGGACCCGATGTCAACGCAGTGCTGAAGTGCCAACTAGCCTCTCCCTATGGAGGATCCCTTTACCACTCTACAGATAAAGCATTGTGGAAAATTCACGTATCTACCCCGTAGTGATAAAATTAAATAAAAATTCTGTATCAAATTTATAGGCAGGACAAGTCGTTTGTTTAGGCTTGGTTTGTAGGAAATTACAAACCTGCGCACATATATTCAAACACACATAACTATAGAATTAATTCTTTATGCGCACGTGAGCGCCATCAGTGTTTATCACTGGTTCGCGTTTAAAGTCTGTTTAGAGAGAATGGTGTCGTCTTAGCAGCCCCTAATTTAATAACAAATTATCCTTTTGACGGAAGTGAATAAATCAAAACTAACTTTAGCTTGAGAAAATATCATTATTCAAGAACCGCTATGAAGCCAAAACAATCTGTTACCCTAAATTATACGTGTATCTCTCTAAAGCAGCTTTGAAACAATCTACATTGTTAAAATCGCTATATAAATGAAGATGACTTGACTTGCAAAGAATCCAGTATATCTGTGATCTGAAGCATCGGATACGCATTGAGGTGAGTTTTAGAATTAAGACCACGATAATCAATGAATAACCAGGATACACCATCCTTCTTATCCACAACCACAACAGGTGAGGCCCATGGTGAAGTGGAAGGTCTAATGATTTTTTTGTTGAAGTAGTTCTTTGATTTTATTGAAGAACAAATCATTCTTGACTCTTGAGACCTGGTAAGGTCTCTTTTTTAAAGGAAGTTCATCAATTGTTTTTATTTCCTGTTTGATGCAGTTTGTACGTCCTAGCTTGTGAGTGCAAACTAATCATACCAATCATACAATCATAATCATACATGAGTGACTTCAACTGATTCTTTACATTGAGAGAGGCATGACAATTTTCCACTGCTTGATCTATGAGCTTCAAGTTATCCTTTTTAGTGATCAATTCAACATCACCGTGTGCAGCATAAAACTGGATTGCAGCGTTCTCAGGAAGTTCATTAAAACAAATAGGATAACTGTCATTGGAATCAGGTAAGTAAACACGTGAAGAATTAAAATCAATGGTTACTTTGGCTTCCTTTAGAAAATCCAGTCCCAAGATGACAGGAACAGCCAAGTCCTCATCAGTTTCTCTCCATATATTTCACATTCCCAGAGAACCTTTCACTGAGTTCTCTGACTCTGACCATTGGCGAGCATTAAAGTTTGGGTACTTTCGTTCAGATGCCGCTCATTTCTTCTCAACCTCTGCCAAACTTTCTGCTGTAACAAAGAGAAGGTACTTCCTGTGTCAATTACAGCATTAAAGTAAGAGTGATTTAAAATGATTGGTGTTTGCAACACATTATAATATTATGAGCTGTGAGTTGGATCAAGAAGCATGAGGTGATTTTGTTGCCCTCTTCCCCCAGAAGAGTTCTTCCTCTGTTCCTCATCTTTTCCTTGATTCCATCTTTTTTTTACTCTCAACCCAATCTTTCTCTATCTGAGTACCGAAACGGACCATATCATCATCCGTCTTCACTGTTCCCTTTAAAGGAACACTCCGACTTTTTGGGACTTTAGCCTATTCAACTTATCCCCCAGAGTTAGATAAGTCCATACATACCTTTTTCATCTCCGTGCGTGCTATAAGTCTGTTTGACGCACCCACCGCTAGCCTAGCTTAGCACAAAGACTGGATGTAAATGGTTGCAGCTAGCATACCAATCCAAATAAGTGACAAAATAAAGCAAACATTTTCCTATTTACATGTTGTGACTTGTATAGTCACAGAGTGTACAAAAAACAAAGTCACATGAGACACAGACATATTTTAACCATATAAATACTGGGAACTATATTCTCTGAAGGCGAAGCACTGCTGCTTGGGCGGAGTGATAACCGCAGCACCTGAGACGCGCCGTGGTGAGGAGCAGAGAGTTCGTTCAGAGCGCGTCTCAGACTTTGTTTTTTGTACACTCTGTGACTATACAAGTCACAACATGTAAATAGGAAAATGTTTGCTTTATTTTGTCACTTATTTGGATTAGTATGCTAGCTGCAACCATTTACATCCAGTCTTTGTGCTAAGCTAGGCTAGCGGTGGGTGCGTCAAACTGACTTATAGCACGCACGGAGATGAAAAAGGTATGTATGGACTTATCTAACTCTGGGGAATAAGATGAATAGGCTAACGTCCCAAAAAGTCGGAGTGTTCCTTTAACAACGAAGCCAAACGAGGGTTACAGTTTCTTATGGTCGCTTGAACCATCTCAGTTTCAGATATTTCAGGATTATTCTTCAGGCACAACACTCTGTAATTAAAAACAAAGTCTGATCTTCATTTAAAAATGAAAAAATTAACATTTTCTTTGAAAGAAGACCAGTCTCTAATGTTGTTTCTCTGCTCTCCACAAGCTCTTAGCAGTACCTTTCAGACTCACGGATAATGATGCTAACTGTCAATACTTTGCAATCCACAATACTTTGGCTCATATCGTCGATTTTAGAATGAAACAGCTGCTTATCACAGACAACCAAACAACAATTAGTTTTGTCTTCAACGTGCTTTACACTTTACATTCATTGTTTCTGTGGTAACAAGTCCACTGACACGATGATGATCAGCAAGATGCTCCTCAATGCTACACATGCGCTGGGAAGCTTCTTCATTACCGAATTGCAGTCTGTCTACATGAAACTCAAGTGGTGGAGGAGGTAATGGCACATCATCGGGTTTAGAAATATGGTCACCTATCTGTTAAGTGGACACATCTCTACATTCTCTCTCTTCCTCAGAATCTAAAAAACTAATTGAAGGTATCAATGAGATTAGCTACAGGGTCTGCTGAACCTTATATATATATATATATATATATATATATATATATATATATATATATATATATATATATATATAACGGAGAGGTGCAGGTGATCCTTCGAAAAAAGATGTTGACCAGCTTGGGAACAATTGTGGAGGAGCTAAAGAAAATGGGGAAAAAGACAAGAGCAAATTATACAGCTATTAAAGAACACATGAACCTCAATAAAATGATAATATAAAGATAATGTTTTCTCTTTTGATTTGCTCAAAATGCTCACTACAAATGTTTTACCTCACAGATTGTTTATTTTGAATGTTCTTAAGTTACACCATTTCTAATGACAAACTAATTTGATCAAGAATATACATTTATTCTAGTGTTCATTAAAATACATTTATATTTATTTCAACACAAAACCTGCCTTTATCATTTATCTTTTATCTTATCATACACACTTTTTGCATGTTAAACTTCACTTTGTAACTTTAGCAATTATAAATGACAATAAGTTACTTTTACAAGCTACAAGATAATTACACTGACACAACTGCAGGTTGGTAAAATTCAATATATTGTATTTAAAAGCTAAAGTTGTGAATGAAAATGGAAAATCTGCTTAAAGCACTAGGAGATACAGGCATCCAATAACAGACTTGGATGAAGTCAATGACAAAATCTCCATATGAAATTTCCTGTTTTTGCTTGTTTTGTTTTAGTTTTTTACCACCTTATACAATTAAGTCCAATTTGCTTTGTGTGTTCAGCCAGTAAAGGAAAAGCCACAGAGTCTCAAAGAACAAGAACATTCTTAGTTAATTAACAAAAAAAAATTGGGTCAAAAAATATTGGGAACGGTATAATTTATTCAATTATTTCTGTACATTCAAATATTCTCTTTACAACATTTTTTATTATCTTTACTTCTTTTCAGTTTTTTTGTATGATCAGTATACACAAACAAGTTATATCTAGCCACAAATCTGGTCTCTATAATGACATGAATTAGTGTTGTGGGGTTTCTGGGGGTGTGGTTCATCATCAACACCATCATCTACCACAGCAACTTGTTCACTGGGCTCTAAACAAAGATTATGCTGACTGCTGAACTGATATATTCGAAATGCTTCTCATTTGCAGGAGAAGCTTCTGTTCTGTTAAATTTACACAATTAAACTGTTTCCTAATTATGTATGCTAGGGGATTATCACAATGGGGTCTCATTATAGTGTAGCGTAATGCTCGGGAGCGGCAGCTCTATTTTATATGACATTGGGCGGAACAACAATTTATACCCACGCTCAATTCAGTTTATTATTTCCGACTACGCCACGAGAGGAATTTCGCCCCAAGAATTTAATATAACATCTAAGCTAAGGCACACACAGATCCTAACCACAGTTGGAGTCAGAGACATAGGTGATTGAAGGGGCATACCCAAGGGGCAGTCTCGAGGTATCACCTCTATGAAGAGTACTCTATTCAGTGCACACACACGAGCACAGCACACACTCCACGACTCATGTCAGAGAAGACCACGACACACAGTGCCCTACCACCTAATTGCGTCTCTCGTCTGCCCCCGGGTGCCCAGGCCCTGCCAACAAACAAAAGAAAAGAGACATTAAAGAGCAGTTTGATGCAAAACAAAATAACAAAATTATGAAAATTGTCATACAGTTCCAGGGCGGAACCAACTCCTTGGTCCCGATCTGGGCTGCGTTTCCCAAAAGCATCGTAAGCCTAAGTTGATCGTAAAAACGATCGTACGACTGATCTTAATATTATGGTCTGTTTCCCAAAAGCATCGTAGCTTAAGTAGCACTTGAAAATCTCCGTAGAACTACGAGTGCTCTGGAGTAATCGTACATCCCCAAGTGCATCGTAAGAAGACAGATTTATGAGGTCATCTGCAGGACAACCGGCAGATTACACTTTTATCTAGATTTAACACACTGCAACGTAAGTAATATAATAATGTTTTGTACTTTATTGTACACTTTATTTTACTCGTTTTTTGTTTACATGAATTTATAAATGAAATAATAAAAAATGGAAGAAAAAGATAGAAATACACACCTAAATTAAATGAATTAACAAAAAAAAAATATATATAAGAAGTAATGTGGAAAATATGCTTCAAAGACTGGGCAATATAGGGTTGAATTCAAAAAAATCTGTCAATAACGTGCACGAAAACCAGCCATGTATTGGCGATTTCTTGGTTGGCCATCATGTGGTCCCATGCCATCTTATTCGTCGTCCTCCTCTTCCACCTCCTCCACCTCTTTATCTTCCTCCCTGTTAAGTAAGGGTACTCTTTAATGTAATCTTTTTGAAAGGTATCTATCTATTTTTTTTTTATTATAATTTTTTTCCCAGCCATTTTGTCAGTGCCTCCGCCTGTGGGAGCTTTATATATACTTGTCTTGATTGCTAATCCACAACAAATGACGATTATTAGGTTAAACGTTCAGAATAGGAATCCATAAAAGGTTATATTTCAGCACTTCGCAAATGGACAGCGACTCTTAAGTAGCAGGTAGAACGCGTTCTCGCGCGTTCATGTTCAGTGCATTTTTGGGAAACGCGCGTGGAATTGCCGCGAGAGTTCGTAACCTTGCACGTAGAGAGCGCTCTTAAGAGCTAAAATACATCGTTATCGGGAAACCCGGCCCTGATCGTCGCTAATCAAAACCAAAAATAACAAAAATCACATAAATTCAGCAGTATAATTCAATCACAATAAATAAACTAATAAATTCACTAATACAATAAATGGATTCGAAACAAAACACAGTTAAAGCAATAAACCAGGACAAGGAAACAACAAAAACTCAAAACATATCACAGAAATCGAGTCTCAGTTCACTTGAAATGGTTCACCTGAGTGGCTCACTTAGAACGGTTCACTTGAAATGGTTCACCTAAGCTGGTTCACTCGAGACGACTCACTCGTGACAGAACAGCACACACAAAAACAAAAACAAAATATAACCAAAACAGAACAGCAGCTGATGAGGCACAGTTATGTAAACATTTGTTATGTTTACATAACAAAGCCTTATGGCGAAGCACTGGGCAGATAATGCTCGTTCAGAAAGTCGGTATCGTCCTTATCGAATGCAACCAAGCACGCTGTCCCAGAATCACCATCCCCAAACTATGCGGTGGATGGAACCGGATGTCTCCGACAAGCTTGTTGGCATGAAGCGCCGATAGATCGTACACTGTCTCACATGTCCACATTCAACTCTCCAAACAAGCACATAGACCCGCCAGTGGATAAACAGCTTCGGCAAATGTTTACAAGCAGCACATGTTACGCTGACTCCAGCAGAACGCAGCAGGGCGCATGGATGATGTCACGACCCCGGATAATGACGCATGCCAAGGAACTGGTAGCTCATGCTCTTATACGCACCTGATGCCTGGCCGTTGGCCAAACACTAAACGATGACGTAGGAGGTAGGAGGGGTAATAACCATTCCTGCTACAATCGAAATGGGACACCCATCCACTGCACATACAGTGTTGGGGAAACCTGCTGTGTCAAACTCTAACTTTGACATCTTCAGCCTTTGGCCACTGGGCCAAATGTGGTGGGCCATTTATGTATTAACATAGCAACAAAACTCATGGAGATGCTTGGAAAGAGTGGATTTTGATGAATCTATCTGCCACCCCACGATATGACTCCCGATTGGCCAATGTCCAAAGGCAGGCAAGAACACTGTTTGTGGGTGGCAGTTTGGTCTGTTGTAAATTCATATAAACAGGACCAAGGGTGGTAATGCATCCTGCACAGGTTATCAAGACAACATGCTAACAGTTAACATAATTAATACCATTTTAATGAATTTTATATTGTATTACATTCTATATAAGAGAAAGAGGAATTGTACTCACGTAACTGTAGACACAGATAGTTAAAAATGTAATTTCAATGGTTTATGTTGAATTGGGATTTTAATCAAATAATTATTGTATACAAAGAAGAACGGAAATTCCAGTAAATGTCCATTATTTCTTTGTGTAAACAGAATGAGTAAGTTTATACTCTGTATTTAAACCAATAGGCAAGCAATAGTAGCTATTGATTATAGAAGACACCTATTACATCAGTAATACATTGTAAAGACTGAAAACAATTTGATAACTTAATTTGGTTTGCAAGGCAGTATTTTTATTCGAAATACAGTTTTCAGATTCTAGGTAACGTTAGTAACTTTAAAATTAAATTCTTTATACGTCTGTTGTTTATAAAAATACTTAAATTGTTTGTAAAAAAAAAAAACTTTTACTTATAATAAAAGTAACTTTTAACATTTATTCACCTTCATTGCTGATTGTACTCAATTTTTAATGAAAACAAATAATGGAATTTATATCGCTTCCAGCTTGTCTGCGATAAAGCAAGCAAATGCCATGTGATCTGCCATAACTTACGTAAATGGAGCAAACTATCGAAACCACAATGTGCCCGACTTCACGTCTTCGTTTTCCGCTCCTCCCTGCCTGCACGCGGCAACTCTCACCGATCGGTTACATGCAGCCACAGCCGATGTCGAACAGACCTTATGTCTGAGGGATTGAATGGATTTGTGACAGGGTCACATTTATTGTGTTATTATTTGATGAGAAAGAAAACAACATAAACAAAGAAACATCCCCTTCCATTTTCAAATTTCTTTCAACAATCGGACCACTACCGAGGAACTAAAGGGACATGGTGGAGCGAAAAAATATGAGATGGGAAATTACTTTGAGTTCTCTCGCAAACGTTTTGGTTCCCCATGAAACTTTGCATTTGCTCGCAAAGAACTCAAAAGTTATGAGAGTGAAAGCAACATTTCTCAGTAGAATACAAAACATTTGTGAGAGAATGCAAAAGCTTAATCATCCCATTTCATTTTTTTTTTTACCAATCAGCATGTCCCTTTAGGAGGTCTGTATCTCTGTGACCCACAACATATAAGGGGATGTAATTGTTAGTAACTACTTTTGACTGTTACATCTCTGATTAATGTTCCAATTAGATTAAAAACACATACAATTAAATGTAGTATTTTTTGTTTCATATTGACAGCTGTTTGGGGGATTATTTTATGGCACCAAAATGTATTTTTACTTTACTGTAGTGAAAGGCTTAATAGGTCACCTATGTCTCCTTCTACTCTATTAATTTAACGGTTAAACTTATCAAGAGCAAAAATAACAAATGTAAATGTTTGTATTTTGGCTAAGGTTGCAGGCTTGACTTCAAATGACTTTGGCATGTCAGAGATCTGTGTCGTGCGGATTTTGCAGCCCGGTCTCACCCCAAAACGTCATATACTGACGGGTCTTGACCATACGTCAACATACGACGAAAAGGGTACCCCTATAATGTCAATATGAGACGCAGACATAAAACCACCAGCAGCGCCTCCTAGCGGTACCCTAACGCATACCTAAACCCAACCATACCCGAATCGTCACACATGGACGTTAAAGGGTACCCTTTTCGTCGTATGTTGCCGTATGGTCAAGAACCGTCAGTATGTGACATTTTGGGGTGAGACTGTGTTAGATATTGCGGACCTGCTGTATGTGTCATTGATGTTAATGGGATAGTTCACTTTAAAATGAAATTAATTAAATATGTAAGTGTGTATTAATTCCATAATCACTTTTATTAACTAATAGTGTTAATTAATTTGTTAATTACCACAATGAGCCTAATATGCATTAATACATTATTAATTACAGCATTAGTAATGTGTCAATTACTGCAATTACTAGATGATGAGTTGATAATGATGTGCCTCAACAAGTAAAGTCACAACATAATGATTGTTAGCTAATGATTAATTAATCATTAATGACCATCACTAGAGTTTATAAAAGCTGTTTATTAAACACTGGTTTCCAAAAACATTGTAGTAATTGACACACTACTAATGCTGTAATTAATAATGTATTAATGCATATTAGTTTACCTGTATTATCTGGAAGTTTAAATATAAGGCTTTGGCTCATTGTGGTAATTAACAAATTAATGAACACTATTAGTTAATAAAATAAGTGATTATGGAATTAATACACACTTACATATTTAATTAATAACAATTCATATATGAACTAATATATTAACCAGACAGACTCTTCATTAGTTGCTGAGGCAATCCTTAATGAATAGCTTAGATAATCAGTAGTAATACATTAATTCAGTATTATCTGTGCATTAGTTAAGCATGAATTAATGCTTATTAGTGCACCCTTATTGTAAAGTGTTACAGAATTTCTTTCTTCTGCTGAACACAAAGGAAGATATTTTGAAGAATGTCGGTAACCAAACAGTTAACTGGTCCCCTTATTCTTTCCTACTATGGAAGTCAATGGGACCAGTTAACTGTTTGGTTACTGACATTCTTCAAAATATCTTCCTTTGTGTTCAGCAGAAGAAAGACATTTTAGGGTTTTGGTTTAACCAAGGCAGGGTTTTACTTTAGCGCTCCTCCTCTCCATCTCTCGCTCATAGCAGACTAGCGGTTTGAGGGGAGTGGTTAAGCGTTTTCAACCCAAGCCGTCAAACTGACGTCATCAGAAAAGGAATGCCATTTCAGACCGGAAGTAACTTTTTACCACAGCAAACAATTTTTTTCTGTGTATTAACCTACACGGATTAATTGTTCACCACAAGATTAGTAATATGCGAAGTAAATAGGGTCAATTTTGATTTCATGTCGACTTTAATCATTTATGCAGTGAAGACTGTGAAGTGTTTAATAACTTTATTCAATCTGTATTTTCTACCTGTTTGATCAAATATTTAAAATAATCCCTGATGTTTTTGTTGTTTATACATTAATTTGGAGATTAAATGTGAAATTATTACTATATGAAAAATATAATAAAAATGTAATGTTCGGTGCAATTAATCTGATTAATCTGATTAATTACAGAAAAATGTGTGATTAATTTGTTATTTGTTTAATTGATTGACAGAACTAGAGTCAATGTGAAAAAATATCTCAAAGATCTAGAGAAATGTATAAAAGCCTATTTCTGCCACAGTTGAGTAAAAAATTCAGTTCTTTAAGTCATAATAATGAGAAACTTTCTCGAGAAACTTTCCAGGACATATCCTTGCAACATGGGGCCGTGCATTATCATGCGGTTACGATGACAAACTGCAGTCAGGTCGAGACCCCGATGTGGATGACGAGCATGCATATGAGCTTCCCTGTGACGGTTTCTTACAATTTGTGCAGAAATTCTTTGGTTATGCAAACCAATTGTTGCGGCAGCTGTCCAGGTGGCTGGTCTCAGATGATCTTGGAGGTGTAGGAGGTGTAGGTGTAGTGGTCTGCGGTTGTGAGGTCGGTTGGATGTACTGCCAAAGGCTGCGTTCACACTGCAGGGCTTAATCCTCAATTCCGATTTTTTTTTTTTTTTTTTTTTTGCAAGGCCGTTCACATTTCCAATTAAATGCGACCTTTTGTGATCTCCTGTGTGAACGTGAAATGACCCAGAAGAGACCCGCATGTGCAGAAGGAGTACTCAATGGTCAACGACGTCACTTGTTGTTTGCGGAAGTAGTAGTAGTTCCGATAAGAGCCCTCGAGTTTGGCCTGAATAGAGCTGTCCCCCCAAATATTAATTAAATCATAAACCTCACTTCCCTTCCATTGACTGGTCTCAGCATCGTCTGCCATAGTTGTTGTTTATCTTCTCATTCCCGCCTACTTCAACGCAGAATTATGAGGTTTGTAGCGTATCGTAATGACGTGCGGGTCGGATACATGTGACCTGGCCGTTCAGACTGAAGTTGCATTTCAAAAGATCGGATACGTATCGGATTTGGACCACATACCCAAGTGGCCTAGGTCGCATTTAAAAAAATCGGAATTGGGTAATTTCACCCTGCAGTGTGAACGTAGCCAAATTCTCTGAAACGCTTTTGGTAGAGAAATGAACATTCAATTCACGGGCAACAGCTCTGGTGAACATTCCTGCAGTCAGCATGCCAATTGCGCACTCCCTCAAAACTTGCGACATCTGTGGCATTGTGCTGTGTGATAAAACTGCACATTTTAGAGTGACCTTTATTTGTGGCCAGCCTAAGGCACACCTGTGCAATAATCATGCTGTCTAATCAGCATCTTGGTATGCCACACCTGTGAGGGTGTATGGATTATCTCGGCAAAGGAGTAGTGATCACTAAAACAGATTTAGACAGATTTGTGAACAATATTTGAGAGAAATAGGCCTTTTGTGTACATAGAAAAAGTCTTGAGTCATGCATTAAGTGTGCTTAAGTGTTGCATTTATAATTTTGTTCAGTGTACATACATACATACATTTGCAAAATGTGTATAAATCAAGATTTTTCTCTGTCATTATGAGGTATGAATGGTATATTGATGTGAAGAATAATTTAGCATAAAAAGTGCTACATGAGATGTGGAAAAAGGGGGCTGAATAGTTTATAAATCCACTGTATTTTAGGGGAAGAATTTGTTAATTTCTAATAGTTTAACAAGTTGATCCAAAACTATTTATGTGCGTAAAGCCATCGTTCACTTAAGAAAGGAAGAGGGAGGTGTGTGTGTGTGTGTGTGTGTGTGTGTGTGTGTGTGTGTGTGTGTGTGTGTGTGTGTGTGAATTCCTATCAGGTGTCTGTGAGTGTGTAACAGTCCTTATAAGGTAGCACTGGAGTAAAGCACTTGAGCAGCTGTGACTTCTGCTCAATGCAAACAGGGGTACACACTAGGGAAGTCGACTAATTGTCATTCAGTGGTGCAGAAATGAATTGTAAACTCTGTTCTGTGATTTATCAATAAAATAGCTTAGAAACTGAGAAGTTTTAGCATAATATTTCTTAGTAACTAAAACCCACAGTTTCACTATTAGTAGAGACAAAATGCAGAATATTTTCAGTGAGGGTTGTGTTCAGGGTTAGGGGATAAAATATACAGTTTGTACAGTATAAAAATAATTATGTATGTCCACATAACAGGCAAACCCAACATGTGTGCGTATGGTTTGACCTTCAATATCAAGAGCCTAAAGTATTAAAAATGTAAATGTAATTATATTAAAAAAAAAAAAATGTAATGTCATTAGCTCATTATATAACCCATTATGGATATGGAATGTCCTTATGATGATATGTGTACCAACATGCGTGTGCATGTGCATGTGCAAGTTAGACACTTTTATTTTGCTCAATCTTTGTCTGTCCAGTACAAAAAAATGCTGCTGTTACAGATCAGCCAGGCTCTCACACCACCCAATCACAGCGCACTCCCTCACCTGAGTTCTAATCATACACACCTGCACCTCATCATCACTATCATCACCACCACTATAAAGATACACTCTTCACCTCAGTTCACTGTCCGAGATGAGTTGCCAACTGCCATTAAAACTTGAAAGAAGAAGAAGAAGAAGAAGAAGAAGAAGAAAGTTCACTGTCCAGCCTCGTTCATTCGAAGAGGACTGTAACGGGGAGTCAGAGACATTCGAATCCATCTGCAAGGCTTTATTAAGAATCGTCGACAGGCAGGAATAATCACCAGAAAACAGGAACAACGTAGGTAATCCAGGACACAGTTCAATAGACAGGCAATGGTCGCAATGGCAGGTAGCAGGAATCGTCAACGGGGTACACAGTCCAGAGTCATACACAGAAAATCCAACACAGAGATAAACGCTCAGAATTACGACCATAGGGAACGATAAGACTTCGCAATGAACAAGAGAAAGTCTGCGCCTTATAAAGGCGATAACTAATGGGATGATGATCCACAGCTGGGACGGAAAAGTACTGGGTCCGTGTGAGAAAAGAGTCCGGGCGGAACTAATATTCGGGTGATGGTTCCCGCTGTGTTCGGTCGGAAAGGGCCACAGAGGCGCTATTAGTGACAGAGCCCCTCCCCTGCGAACGGCTCCCGACGTGAGCTCCTCCTCGGCGCCGAGGTCTACCACGAGGACGAGGAGCGGGTTTCTCCGGGGGTTCCCGGTGGAATGTAGCAGTAAGTTGGGGGTCGAGCATGTCCTTAGAGTTGACCCAAGACCGCTCCTCGGGGCCGTATCCCTCCCAGTCCACAAGATACTGGAGGACCCCGCCTCGGCGCCGAGAGTCCAAGATCTGGTTGATCTGATAAATGCTTTCTTCTGCGTCCATTAGGGGAGGAGTCTCTGCCGGAGAGGCCTCGTCCTGGTCCCCCTCTCCTCCCGGTTCCACAGCGGGCTTGAGCAGGGAAACATGAAAAGTGGGTGAGATGCGGTAATGAGATGGGAGATCTAAACGGAAAGACACAGGAGTGATTTGTCTGAGGATTTTGAACGGACCCACGTACCTTGGACTAAGCTTTCTGCAGGGAAGTCGGAGTCTCAGGTCCCGGGTGGAGAGCCAGACCCACTGTCCGACCCGGTATGGGGGAGCGGCTCTCCGGAGGCGATTGGCTTGGCGGGTAACTCGTTGGATTGCCTGTCGAAGGTTGGTGTGTGCTAGATCCCAGGTAGTTTCGCTCCTCCGTAGCCAGGTGTCCACTGCGGGGAGGTTAGTAGGTTCCCCGGACCACGGGAATAGTGGAGGTTGGAAGCCTAACACACATTGGAATGGGGTAAGTTGGGTGGAGGGCTTCCTTAGGGAGTTCTGGGCGTATTCAGCCCACATGAGGTATTCGCTCCAGTCCTCCTGATGGAGGTGACAGTAAGCTCGTAGGAAGCGGGAGAGTTCCTGATTCAACCTCTCCACTTGTCCATTGGATTGCGGGTGGTACCCTGACGTGAGGCTGACGTTGACATTTAACTGAGACCAGAGGGACCTCCACACACGGGACGTGAATTGGGGTCCTCGATCCGAGACTATGTCTTCGGGCAAACCATAAAATCTAAAGACCTGGTTGAGCAAGGTTTGAGCAGTCTCCCATGCAGTGGGAAGTTTGGGAAGCGGAATAAGGCGGCATGACTTGGAGAACCGGTCAATGATGGTGAGGATCACGGTGTTGTGGTGAGAAGGTGGCAAGTCGGTCATGCCAGCTTGTTGGATCCACCTCCACTGCGAGTGAGGGAAGTTAGAGGAGCTGCCACTTGACTGAAACCCCGGATGAATCTTCGATAGAAGTTGGCAAACCCCAGGAAACGTTGGAGGTCTTTGACGGTTTGGGGACGGGGCCAGTGTAGCACGGCGGAAACCTTGTTGTCATCCATCGTGACTCCCTCAGCAGAGATGATGTATCCTAGGAAGGAGACGGTGGAGAGGTGGAAGGCACACTTAGAGAGTTTGGCGTACAGCTGATTCTGGATTAGTCTTTGGAGCACAGCCCGTACGTGTTGGACGTGTTCGGACAGGGTGTCGGAGTAGATCAGTATGTCATCAATGTAGACTATGACGCACTTGTTGAGCATATCTCGGAAAATATCGTTGATAAGAGCCTGAAAGACAGAGGGACTGTTGGACAGACCGAAGGGCATGACCAGATATTCATAGTGGCCAGTCGTCGTAGAGAAAGCCGTCTTCCACTCGTCGCCTGCCCGGATGCGAATGAGATTATAGGCGCATCTCAGGTCGAGCTTGGTAAAGATACGGGCAGCGCGGAGTTGTTCCAGGGCTGAGGGCACCAAGGGTAGGGGATAACGATACTTGGTTGTTACTTCGTTGAGGGCTCGGTAGTCGATGCAGGGACGCAAGGATCCGTCCTTCTTTTTTACGAAGAAGAAGCCCGCCGAGGTAGGTGAGGTGGAGGGTCGGATGAACCCCTTGGCGAGTTCCTCGTCGATGTATTGCTGCATGCTCCGAGTCTCTGGTTCGGACAGTGGGTATACACGGCCCTTGGGGAGCGTGGCTCCAGGTAAGAGCTCGATGGCACAATCCGTGTCCCGATGAGGGGGAAGCTGGGTGGCCCGGGACTTGCTGAATGCAGAGTGGAAATCCAATTAACCTCGGGAAGATCCTGCGGGGGTTGATTTTCAGGTTGGAGAACTGGGACCCCGTGATGGTTCCTCTGTGGGGATTTGAGACATCTCTGGAGACAAGATTGGGACCACTGGGTGATGTCCTGATCTTTCCAGGAAATCTGTGGATCGTGGAGGGTGAGCCAGGGGTGGCCTAGAATAATGGCGTGGTGAGGGGATTGGGTGACATGGAGCTGGATGGTCTCGGTGTGCAGAGAGCTGGTGATCAGTGTGATGGCCTCAGTGATATGGTAGATCTTTCCAGCACCTAGTGGTCTTCCATCCAGGGCTGCCACCGCCATAGGAGGGTCACATGGAACAAGAGATATGCGATGGCGATTAACAAAGTCTTGGTCAATAAAGTTACCGGCCGATAAAGTCAATAAAGGCTTTAGTCTTGATGTGGCGGCCGTGGACGATCAAGCACACATCCAACAAGAGAGAGGGTGACAAAGAATTGTGGCTTACCCGAGTGCTAGTGGTTCTAGGAGGACGAGCGGAACATTGAGCTCGGAAGTGACCAGACTGACCACAGTAGAGGCACAGACGACTTCTCATCCTTCTCTCGCGCTCCTCATCAGATAGGCGGGAAAATCCCACTTGCATGGGCTCCTCCAGAGCGTGAGCCGAAGACTGGGGTGAGGCGAGAGGTAATCGTGGTTGGCGACTCCTGCGAGAGCGGAGCAGATGGTCCAGTTTGATCGCCATCTCCATATACTCCTCCAAAGTCTTGCTCTCATCCCGACAAGCGAGCTCAGCCTGCAGGTCCGTGCGAAGCCCTCGACGGAACATGGCCTTAAGGGGTTTTCCTTCCCAGCCCGCCTGGGCTGCTAGCGTGCGAAACGTGAGAGCGTAATCCGCAGCGGTGGAAGATCCCTGGCGAAGGTTTAATAGTTCCTCCTCTGCCTCCTTGCCCTCCTCAGCGTGATCAAACAACTCCCTGAATTTGGTGAGAAAGTGTTGATACGACGGGAAATCCATCTGTTGGCCCTCCCACAAGGCCGTTGCCCAGCTCAAGGCCTTACCGGTGAGAAGGGTGCAGACGAGGGAAACCTTGCCCTCATCTGTCGCAGAGCCCGGCGGCAGCGAGTTCACATAGATGGCACACTGCATAAGAAAGCCCCTGCACTTGCCTGGAGAGCCGTCATACTTCTCTGGAAGTGCCAAGCGGGGTGCGTGTATTCCCGTGGTCAAGAGCGCGGAAGGCGGCGCGGTGGGGCCTGCAGTGGGAGGATTTGCTGCAGTGAGGTCTTGTGGCACAGCCTGTGTGAGCGACCGCATGGACCGCACCAACTCCTCGGTCATGGTGGTCAGCCGATCCAACTGTTGATGATGCACAGTCAACAGAGAGGCTTGCCGTGTCACCTCAGTCATCACTTGATCTAAAGCCGCTGGATCCTGAGGTGGCGAAGTCTTCTGTAACGGGGAGTCGGAGACATTCGAATCCATCTGCAAGGCTTTATTAAGAATCGTCGACAGGCAGTAAATCACCAGAAAACAGGAACAACGTAGGTAATCCAGGACACAGTTCAATAGACAGGCAATGGTCGCAATGGCAGGTAGCAGGAATCGTCAACGGGGTACACAGTCCAGCGTCATACACGCTCAGAATTACGACCATAGGGAACGATAAGACTTCGCAATGAACAAGAGAAAGTCTGCGCCTTATAAAGGCGATAACTAATGGGATGATGATCCACAGCTGGGACGGAAAAGTACTGGGTCCGTGTGAGAAAAGAGTCCGGGCGGAACTAATATTCGGGTGATGGTTCCCGCTGTGTTCGGTCGGAAAGGGCCACAGAGGCGCTATTAGTGACAAGGACTACTTATCCTGCATTCTGTCTCCGCTCATTGTTGTCAATGAACTCCTGTTAACGTCATTATCAATCTCTTGAGTATGCTTCTGTAACAGCTGCCCATCTGCCCTGATGAGTTTCTAGCCTTTATTGTTATTAGTTATAAATCATACATCATCAGCATATTCTCCTTTACTAATCTAATCTATATATTAACATGATCACTTACCTAATTTTATACCGCACAATTTGTTTTTGTCCTGTAAATCACAGTCAATTTTACAGTCTTCGAATTTCTATAGTCACTCCAGAAGGATGGTGGCCATGTGTGATAGTGATTTTATCCATGCACCTAATTTCTAAGTGATAACAGGGGGCATTACAACTGACCCTGCATTAGTATTACAGTATTACAGTTAATGAAAACCCCAAATTCAAAATTTTAATATTGTGAAAAGGTTTTCATAAGCTGTAAGCCATAATCATCAAAATTATAACAAATAAAGGCTTGAAATGTAATGAGTTTATATAATATATTAGTTTCAGCTTTTAAGTTGAATTACTAAAATAAATGAACTTTTGCACAGTATTCAAATTTTTCGAGTTTCACCTGTACTGTATGTCAAAGCAAGCAAAAAATTTTTATCATATTATTGTGACTGCTAATTTATGAATGCAATAAACCACTCAAAATGTTGCACAGTTGTTACAACGGAGTTAGGCATTCTGTTGCTTATACTTCCCTGTGATAACATCAGTGTAATGTATGATCCAGGGGTGGCTTACAGCTTTATTCTAAATCCTTCTGATTGTCAGGGTGAACTGAGCCACAAGCCACATCAGCCTTGCTCTGGGACGTCTGTTTAATCACAATGACTATATGGAAAGCCAGCTAATAGCAACAAATGGCTAGAGTCACAACAGGGCTATAGTGTGGGTTTCTCTTGAGAGGCATTTAACCCAGAGGGAGAGAGTGATTACTACCATCAATGATTGTCCATTTGAGCCTGCTATGTCCTCATTGGGTGCTGTCGTTCGGCCGGGGCAGGCGGTTGGATGGATGAGGGAGGTGAAGTGTGTTTACATGGAGTTGCCTCCCTTTGGAGGGGAGAAAGACCACCAGGTCAGACCCCACATGTAGGCTCAATAGAGCGCAGGCCAGGCCATAAACGCTGCTGTGTATGTGAATGGTTAGATAGACAGAAACTCTAAAAGGGATTTTTTTTAATGATATTCTGTCATCATTTCATCCCTTATGTGATTTAGATCTCATATTATTTTCTTTCTGAATTAAATTGTGCTGATGTCTAAGTTCTGAAAGGATTTTAAAAAATAAAAAAAATAAGTGTGACACATTTTAGTCTTATTTTCTACTCTTTTACTCTACCTCAGCCCTCAAGTTCAATGGTGCCTTTAGATGTGTTGCACTAGGTTTGACATAACTGATGGCAAATGCCAAATGGTTCTCGCCTGTCACGTGACTAATCAGAACACAGCAAGTTTGAAAACAACAAAAGCTATTGTATGACTTCAGAAGACATGAATCATAAGGGCTACTATTATGATATACAGTATGTATGGTGCTCTGTTAGAGCTTGCCTATAAATAACCATTAAATTCCTTGTATGTACAGAATTTCAGACAATTTACCTTACATATTCCTTTGTGTTTCATAAAAAAAATAATTTCAACTGGGTTGGAACAATATGCTGTTGACTAAATGGCAGCCTGTGTAAAAAAACGAATGTTTGTTGGACAGTAGGAAAGCTCTCTTTCTAAAAGCAAATCTTTTAAACCCTAATTGATAACAGTTTATAATAACTGCACGCTATTAATCATTAATTAAGCATTGGTAAACAGTTAATTCATCATTTATAAAGCATTAAAAGACATTAATAAGCAGTTATACATGCTTATTAAATACAGCTATAAATGCTTTATTCTTGATGTATAAGCATATCTATAATGCGTTTAATAATTGTAATGTCATACTTTATTAATGATCAATTTATCATTTCTAAATGAAGTATAGCATTATTTACAAACCAATCATTTAGGAGTTGTCAGTGATGCATAAGATCACTTAGATAGTGTGAGTAAATGTGGTTAATTCATGTAGTTATAAATCATTTAGTAGTTGTTAGTTAACTATTTCTGTGTGCTCATCTAAAGTGAGGACTAGTTATGCCTTGTAAAGCATTTACAAAGGATATTTAAATGCTCATTTGTCTTCTAAACCGAAAAAAGAAACAAACAGCACAGTGATACAGAACATATTAAAAGCCTTTAAACCTCCTTTGTAAATGCTTTACAAGGCATGAATAGTCCTCACTAGATGAGCTCACAAAAATAGTTAAACTAACAACTACTAAATGATGTATAACTACCTGAATTAACCCTGAATTACAGTAGAAATACATGTTAATAAAGCATTTATTTACACACTAAGTAACTATTACTATATGTCTGAATAATAAGATGTATGAATGTACATTTAAATAGTTTATTAATAATTTACTTACACTTCAATAATATCACAATAAGTGATCTTATGAACCACTGACAACTCCTAAATAACTGGTTTGTAAGTAATGCTATACTTCATTTAGAAATTATACATTGATCATTAATAAAGTTTGAAAATACA
Organism: Phoxinus phoxinus; assembly: GCF_949152265.1. Taxonomy (NCBI): domain Eukaryota; kingdom Metazoa; phylum Chordata; class Actinopteri; order Cypriniformes; family Leuciscidae; genus Phoxinus; species Phoxinus phoxinus. The sequence continues at coordinate 13,526,662 of NC_136883.1, forward strand.
ATTATTAAACACATTATAGATATGCTTTTAAATCAAGAATAAAGCATTTGTAGCTGTATTTATAAACTGCTTATTAATGTCTATTAATGCTTTATAAATGATAAATTAACTGTTTACTAATGCTTAACTAATTATTAATACCGTGCAGTTATTATACAGTATTACCAAATAAGGGAATGCACAAAAACCTGCCTAATATATGTCCAGACAAGCAGGAAAACAATATTTAGAAGTGCAATCAAATGATGCCTTCACCTTCAGCCTTCAAACATTTTTGCTCAGTTTCTAAAGAGAATATCTTTATATGAATATCTTTTCAAGCATGCAGAGTGGCAAACAAAACACTTATTCCTTTACCTTTTATTTCACATCTCTTTTCTTTTCATGTCAATGGAAGCTGTCAACAGTACTGGATTGTTCTAGTGGGCAGTGGCTACACTCCAAAACAGAGTTCAAGAGCACATGATTGACCACAACATACCTTGGAATCAATCCTTCCCATCATCCTTTGCACTAAGAACTGTAAGCAACTAAAACAAGGGTTCTTGAAACATTTTCCAAAAATCTGGATTTTGTACTGCCATACCTTCTGCACGTTTTGGCCGTACAGCTCTCAAAGAGTGGGGAGTGAGTGGACATGTTCTCTCTGTTTGCCAACACATGACATCACAGCACTCAGAACCTCCATTAGCATCTAATAAATGAGGGTCTAACGAGGCAGACGTGTGTAAAATGGATTAGGGGAGGTGGAGGTTATTGGGCTCACCTCCATCAGCTGCATCAGGAGAGACATGAGATGCAGGAGAAAGCTCTTGTAGCCCATTAGAAAAATTAGAGTGAAAAACTTCTAAAAACACAGCGCTGTGCAGCCAAATCTCCCTGATGTAAACAAAAGGTGGGTGGCAGCCCCCAGAGCGCAGTCTTGACAGCCAGCGGCAGCAGTGATGAATTTGTGGAGTTATCTAATTTTCCACTGTTTTAATTAGAGGCCAGGTTCCATGAGGCCTGACAGCTGGCTTCTTTTTACCAACTCCTGCGAGCTTGACCGAGAAAAATGTCCATGGCCACTACCACCAAGCTCTGCGTCTGGCCTGAGCACGAACTGCTCACGTCCATAAACACAGCTTGCTTTTTTCATCTCTCGCTCATTGTTTCACTTGTTTCAAAAAGATTGCGCTCAGAGCAATCTCAGAATATATAAATATTTCTGATAGCACTTCAACGGCACTTTTATGTAAATTTAGGCCTGAAATTAAAGACACCGCTGTGCAAGTGGCTGAAATTGTTTTATTTAATCTACCCATATTATGTTTATTTTCTACACTGAATATAGAAACATTATAGTACAAGGCAGATCATGGTAGAAGTTAAAAAGACCTACATTTTATTTTGACAAACAAATGAATATATGTATTTTTTAAAGCTAGTGTCACGGTTTTGGTTTTGTTCATGTTATGTTTCTGTCTTGTCATGTGATTTACCTGTTATTCATGTGATCCTGCCATGTGAAAACAATCTTTGTTTTCTGTTTTGTCATTATGATTGTTCATTGTTAGTACAACTATGGTATCTTTCCATGATCTTGTATGTAATAAGTTTATAAGTTTAAATGATATGAGCGACATGTGCACTAACACTTCATAACATCAGTAACTCGACAGCCCAACCTAGATCAGTTTTCCTCTGCACAAAGGAAACGGGCAGCTGCTCGAAGATCTCTCCTTTGGAGAAAACTGTTGATTTTATTATAAAAAAAATTAAGTATCGCTCCTTAAAAATGTATATTACCTCAGAATGAATTGCATTGTTAACCCACCCCAAACTTAAACAAAATAATAATATTAAATGCTGACCAATACTTAATGATATTACTTTTTTTATATACTAAAAATTATATAATTGAATAAAACAAGCAAAATGTTATTTGTTTTGTCATATGACATAGTTATGCATGAATACACACTAGATAAATGCAGTGAAACATCTCAATTGTCAGTCAAGCAATGAAATAATGCATACAATAATTCAATAATTATATTTTATATACTGACAACAATAAGAAACATGAATAAATGAGTAAAAGATCAAATAAAAGACATGCAATAAACAAATGCATATACAAGTCAACAACACATGAAACAAAGCTTTAAACTACAAGCATGTATTTACTGAACCTCACATCCAACTGCCATCTCAACTCAGCGGTTCCCATTCTGCGACTTTATTCTGATGAATTTACCAGAGGTGAGCCGTGCCTTCGTGCCGGAGCTTGTTGCTGTGCTGCGCTGCACTACACAATCTGAGGCAATAGGGGTGGTCCATCACTATAGATGGAGTGATGGAGGGTCTCATCCATGGCACCAGTTCCAGGATTCAGCTCTGGGTTCCTCATTCTCAGTACTCACACCAGTCTGCAGACATTTCACCATTTCAGATCCTACAAAAATACACAAACATAATACAAAAGCAGTTATTTTAACAGCACAATGTCATTTGATTTATGTATTAAAAGTCACAAAAATGAACTTACTTTGAGTAAAATCCAACCTTTTTTTCCCAACAAATGCTGCCATCTTCTTTCCTTGCAGGTCCTGCTCCACCACACAATATCTGCAGCAAATGCACAGAAATCAAGAATCAGAAAAGTGTTGTAATTTCTCCATTTGAAATTACAATAATTAAAATAAACTACAACTTAAGATTTAATAGATTGTGTTATCCATTTCTGTAGTATACTCACTCAAAGCCTTTGATAGGCTTATGATTCAGCATCATAAGCCTATCTCCACCGGATAAACACACTTCTATTCTTCTGTCCATGTATGTTACAGGGACAGAAGACCATACAGGGACAGAAGACCATCACTCCGTGATGTTTTACATTCACGTGACCTCTGTAATTTATGTGCTCAATACTAGCCTTTACATGCTGAGGTTGTAGCTGATGTGTTAAAGTCCCTGTAAAGTCAAAATTAAGTATGTGTTCTGAGTTTGTCACACCACAGAAAAGTTTGTTATTAGCCACCCAGCCAAATTTGAATGATAAAAAAAGCCGGCAAGTACATAAAATAAGATATCAAAATTTTGAAAAAAATTAGCAGTAGTCTCTGTGGACTACCTACTATAATTATAACATAAGCACACAAGGCAACTTACACTCATTGCTGGGCACGCACTGCCGATGATGGCACAGATGTCGGCGCGACGGGAGGATGAAGGCCGAGGCGGGAGATAGTCGGTTCGGCCCCATTCACCAGTAACAGCGGATTATCAGTGAATCCCAGTTGTCTCCGACGAAAGTTTATAAAACTATCCGTGTAAAATGATCATTACAGAGGCGGGTTTTGGGGGTGATCTTCAGCTCTCCATCAAGGTGTCTCTTCACAAAATGAATCCACCTCTTCTTGATGTGATCGTTTTTCGGAAATTTAAATAAGGACACAGATCTGTTTTGTACGTGATCGCATCCAGGTAGTATACATTTCCGTGACGAAGGCATAGCTAGCTAGCAAACTGTAGGCTGTAGTAACTATAATAGTACTGACACAGTAACTCGCGATTGAGCGGCAAACTGATGAGAATGTGCTCTATTGTTAGGGGAGGGGCCAGAGTCAGGGGCTCCAGTGCGTCATCAAGTAGGGGCGTGTCCAGGAGTTCAGGGGCTCCAGTGCATCATCGAGCCCCCGTTTTAGCCCCGCCCAAAAAATCCGGAACACAGCAATGATGAAAAACTGTTTAACGGTCTAACTCCACAATTCAGTACTTCACAGTTCACAGTCTTTGTAATATGTTTTATCAATACATTTTTAACATTTCTAATGTGTTTAGAATTTTTTTTTAGAATTGCCTCTACAGGGACTTTAACTCACTTTTTATCCAACTTAAATGTTCCTCAATTTATCAACAGTAATAAGGGAAAAATTAAATATATAACATGTTTAGTTACTTTATAGATTTGTTTATTTACCTTATTTACAGCACATTTGTCTAATGTAAACAGTGTTGACAACAGTGAATTACATAATAGCACACATACATCACTCAGATGTCTTTTTCATGTTGTGATTGCTCATCTGCAATACTTATACAATACTTTCCTTTCAGATGTAAATAGACATTTGAAATAAGCGTGTTTAAGATGTATATGGTTATGTAAATCCACTTTAGAGAAGTAACGCTACGTGTGCTTAACTTACTGGAGCTGCCCTGTTGGCTAGCTATACATAATAAAACATGTTTTTACAGCAAAATCACAACTATACTATACTGTCTAACTCCTTTACACCTTCAACAGTTAAAACGTTTACTCTATAGTAGTTTAACACATACGATTTAAATACAAGGAACCGTTTTTACTCACATTTGAAACCCCCCGCGTCGCTGATCTCTGTGATGTTTGATAATGACATATGCTCTCCCGTGGCCTCCTGGGATAGAAGAGTATCCATCGAACTGCACTCGAAAACATTTATTTATTTATTTTATTTTTTACTGAACAATTATTCATGTACAAACAATATGGCAATATTAGTAAATATTTACATTAGAACATACAGATCAGGTGCATGTAAGAAACACAAATACACACACAAAAAAAGGGAAAAAAAGAAAGAAAAGGGGGGCTAAGGTTTTTCTTTTAAATCATATTCTTCTATGATGGAAAAAAGACTAATTGCGTATTTCTTTTTTATCACTTTGAGGGCTTTTATATAAGAAACAAATTCACCATGATAAGTATAGAACATTGGTTTCACCTTTAGGTATTTCGATTTGTGTGCATAACATTTTCCAAGCATGAGGATATTCTTTGTCTATCTTTGTTATTGTTCATTATAAGTCCATAGATAATGTCCTTTACAGTGAAGTCTTCGAGGTGAGGTATTTTTGGGTAAAGCCAGTTATAAATATCAGACCATAAGGCCTCCACATACATACAGTGAAAAAAACATTTGCTCTGTGGTTTCAATATCATCACAAAATAAACATTTATTTGAGTCAAATCCAAATCTAAGTCGATAATATTTACTCGATGGATATATCCCATTTAAAAATTTTAAATGAACTTCTTTCACTTTGGGAGGTAAAGGGAATTTTAAATATTTGGTTCTAAGTATGTGAATGATATCTTTTGAGAAATTATGTGAAATTGAGTTTAAATTAATATAAGATAATATAGGATAAGAAATGTTGTTGAATTTATTTCTAACAGTTTTGTTTGAAAGTTGGCTTCCTTTAAAATCACAGCCTTCAACTGAAAGTATTGGGAGATGTGGGGTGATACAGAATAAGAGAGAATTTCTTTAATTTGGCATACAACAGAATTAGGGATGGCTTTAATAATATAATCAAATTTCGCCCGATTGCAAATGAGATTATATTTAACACAGAAAGTTTCATGAGATATAATTCCACTATTACTATCGATTAAATGGGACACTGACCAAATACCTTTCTCCTTCCAGTTCCTGTCAGTGATTTGTTCCTAACCGTAATATATATATTATTCCATAATGGTGTATTGTCTGGTGTAAAGTTATGATTATATAAAATCTTCCAGTATAACAAAACCTGTTGATGAAATTGGGATAATTTAATTGGCAGACGTTGAACAGTGAAATCACAGCTTAGTAAAAATTCCATTCCTCCTAATTTCTTAAAGCTGTGAAGTATACGCACCATCCTCTTCGTCTGAAGTCCACTGAAGAGCCTGCTAAAGCTGCGAAGTATACGTACTCTCCTCTCCGTCTGAAGTCTAGTGCAGAGCCTGCTAAAGCTGTGAAGTATACATACTCTCCTCTTCGTCTGAAGTCTAGTGCAGAGCCTGCTAAAGCTGTGAAGTATACGTATCCTCCTCTCCGTCTGAGTCTAGTGCAGAGCCTGCTAAAGCTGTGAAGTATACATACTCTCCTCTCCGTCTGAGTCCAGTACAGAGCCTGCCCAAGCAGTGAAGTATTCGTATCCCCCTCTCCGTCTGAGTCCAGTGAAGAGCCTGCTAAAGCTGTAAAGTATACGTATTCTCCTCTCCGTCGAGTCCAGTGCAGAGCCTGCTAAAGCTGTGAAGCATATTCACTTCTGCCTCCATTCGGATCCTGTGGAGATGAGTGTTGAAGCTACTAAAGGAATTGTTTAATGAGATGTTTTAAAGTAAATAAAGAGATTTTTATACTTACCTTTTGTTGTCCCGCCTGGTGTGTCCTGTGGTGCAGCTCCTCACGGTGGTGTGCAAGTCAGGGGGACGGCCGGTCATTTAAGTGCCCACCCCGACCTGTGACATTATTGAAGACAAATAGCCCAAAATCTCAAAATTGACCAGTGAAAAAAATTTTTTTTGCCTGCCGTGTCTCGCCTTAAATGGCTAATAATGTAAAATAATAATAATAACCAGCACTTCAAATATTCACATCAATTCCCCATAATAAAAATACAACTCTTAATTATGTTTAATGAAAAAAGTATCAGCCCATATTGTATAACGCTTAGCAGACTCTTTTGCTGAGTGGCTGGTTCGGACAGAACCTCATGACCCCACCACTGTAATTAATACCCATCTCAGCCTTCACCTTAAATTGTCCTTCCTGTCCAGCTGCCTCAGGAACTTGTGTTTACCATGCAATAGAATGACTGGACGCTGTCTTCAGGTTCAAAATATTCCCTATTGTTCACAAAACCAAAAGGCAGCTATCTTGTTGTATGGTCCCGGTTAAGGCAACCAGTGTGGGAGAATTTCCAAGGCCCCAATAACATCACGTCTAGAACACACGCAAGTGAATTCAAATAAAAGTTACAATGCTTATCTCTTGGATAAATAAATAAAAATACATTACAAATATTGCATTCATAAATGTACTTGTTTCAATTGCTGTCAGACGCCATTTTTATTTTTTCCACCAACCAATAAACCCTATTCATAGGCAGTGAAGGTTACATCTTCCACATGCTACTTTCAAAATCGTATTATATTATTATTTTTTAGCAGACATATTTCATAGGCCTATATAAGATGTTTTGCAAACCCTAAATTCAGGCGTGACTTCTGCAAAGGCAGGATTTGTCAGTTGTCAGACACAGTCTATGAACAAAATAACAAACAACAGGCCATCCTGTGATCATCTGTGTCTTTGTGTTTAGGCAGCTCAACTGCAGGTCTTCTCCCTATGGATTTTACCTTTGCTGTGTGTGATCTCATGTCTGCAGATGGTGTGGTTGTTGTGGTTGGCTTGTAAGGCAGAGAGAAAAAGATGACAGTGGCCTGTGCATGAGCTGATGGTCTCTGTCATGCTGCACTGTTTCGGCACACAAAGCCAAAGGGTATTTAGTGCCGATCTGCCAGAGTCACATCGGGTGATTTCTCCATGTGTTTGTAATAAATTATGGTAATATGGTAAAAATGGATGTTCGGCACCCATCTATATTTTTCCTGCATCACTCTAGTTCCCACCTGTTCTCTGTGTGATCCAGGAGAAAGTGACGTGACGTTTAGCCAAGTATGGTGTCTCATACATCAGAATTTGTGCTCTGCATCCATCCAAGTGCACACACACAACAGTGCGTATTGAACACACACACACAGCAGGAGCAGTGGGCAGCCATTTTTGCTGCGGCACCCGGGGAGCGATTGAGGGTTAGGTGCCTTGCTTAAGGTCACCTCAGTTATGGGTAGTAAGAGTGGAAGAGAGCACTTTACACATTCCCTGCTGTTACTGAGACTTGAACCCACGACCTTCGGGTTACAAGTCAAGTCACCTTTATTTATATAGCACTTTTTACAATACAGATTGTTTCAAAGCAGCTTTACAGAGATAACAGGAAAATAATGCAACAAAGTTTTTGTCTACAAGTCCGACTCTCTGACCATTAGACCACAACTGCCCCCCTTGAAAACCTCCCATTTACAGAAAACATTGAAAACCTTGATATGTAAACAAACACTTTTAAGTGATTTTTGAGGGCAAATAACAGGTCAACATACATCTCTGTGTATGATGTAACTATAAATACAAACAGATTTAGCACACAAAGCGAAACAAAAATATCTTATTTGCCAAGCAAGCTGAGAAAAAGAGCAAAGGTGAAAGAAGTTATTCCATGCCCCTCTGCCTGTACATGTTCGCATTTTCCACATTTACCAGACCTCAACTTTGATGCTCACAGAAGAATAGACCAAGAGAGACACAAACATAAGAGAACAAAACAGTGAGGCCCACAAAAAGAGAGCAACAGAGTGGAAAGCTTGAGCCAGTGTAATCCTTGCTTAGTTTGCCAGTGTTTTAACTAATTTGGATTAATGATTTAAAGTCCGCGTGAACCGGAAGTTGCAAACGACTTTTCTCCAGTGTTGTGACATATTTCCAAGTAAAAAGGAATATTGAACAGAGGGCAGGGTTTTACTTTAGCGCTCCTCCTCTCCATCTCTCGCTCATAGCAGACTAACGGTTTGAGGGGAGTGGTTAAGCGTTTTCAACTCAAGCCGTCAAACTGACGTCATCAGAATAGGAACGCCATTCCAGACCGGAAGTAACTTGTCAGATTTTGATTTAAGATTACCACGGCAAACACTTTTTTTCTGTGTATTAATTTGCACAGATTAATTGTTCACCACAAGACTAGTAATATGCGCTAACAAAGTAAATAGGGTCAATTTTAAATTCATGTCGACTTCAATTGTGAACCGTACACAAACCATGAACATCTGCAGCCAATAGCGAGAGGACACAAGCAGGGCCAAAACAAACCTGCAATGAATCGGACCACCAGGTTCCTTCAAGAATTCATGGGCATTAAAAAAGCACGTGGAGAGAAGAGCAGACTTAATGATACTGTATTTATAATGTGCTTTTGGGCTGCAGTTCATTTGCCAACCCACAATTTGCGGTTAGCACACAACCAGACACAAACAGACTCTCACTGTATTATTGAGGTCTTTGTTAAGGTACCATCACCCAAATGAATGCTAGCATGTTTAAACATTTGACTTCAATTAAAACTGTACAATTAAATGGGAAAAGATGGTTCACCATTTGCATGTGTATTCTGAAGTGTCAACTAGACTCTTCCATGTGAAGGCCTCCTTCCCTTTACCTCTGTACAGATAAAACTTTATCCAAATAATTCCAGTTCCCATGGATACAATACACAGAAGCGACAAAAAATTATGTATCATGCAGGCCAGACAAGTAATTTGTTGATGTCAATTTGTAAAGAAAGAATATGCACCTGCGCACATATATATTAAAATGCGCATAACCTATAGACTAAACACATAATATGCATGTGCACGCCGTCGCCGTTTTCCCAGATTCACAATTTTGGAGTTTACACCGAGATGATAACGCTTTAAAAAAAAATCAAAACTTGCACCTTGGAACCTGTTTCAAAGTTTGCATTCTCGAACCACCAAACACTGTTGTCGTGCAAATGAATGGCCAGAACACATTTGACTTGACTTGTGTATCAACTTGAATGGCGCTGTGCCCAGCAGGAAAGGTGGCAGTGTTCAGAGGTCACACAAACCTTAATTTTTCTGTAAATGGGAGTTTTTCAAGCACTATTCACAGCAAATTCCCTCAGTTGAGATGTCACCATTAGTGCCAGGTGTCTTTGACTGTTCACAGTCACAAACCCCTTAAAATTATCCAACACCCACCCCCACACACACAATATTTTTATTTGTCTTTCTTTTTCTTTTTTTATTATTTTTGCAAAATTATCATCAAATGAGTCTGCACACACAATTGTGTGGTTTCATCCAATAATTGTGGTACATTAATGCCTTTTTTGCCCATTCTTTTAATTATTGGTGTACATTATTGTTTTCTGTGTATCAGAATAATTAATCATGTCATAACGTTCATTATCAGACGTACCACTGTATCATTATATAAAATTTGAAGAAGACATGATGAAATATGTGCATGTATGATATACAATGCTGGTTAATGTTTGGAGCGGGAGAGTATGTGAAATAGCTAAGTCCATAAAAACTTGAAACACGCGTGCTCCGTTCTATATATGAACTGTGATCCATGTTGCAGGTGTTGTTAAACTCATCGCGGCATTCCTTTAAGAAACCGTGCTCATGCGTGCTATTGGAGCAAGCCAAATCCGGATCCGGCACTTCCGAAATCAGATCCGGCACCTGGGGGATCCCCATCCTCATACATCACTACAAGTATAATTACGATAATGTTATTATCATGCTATATTCATGTTATATGTATAAAAGAACTGGGAAAAGCATTTTGTTTACGTTGCCTAGCCAATGAAGGTTTGGTGGGCTTTTCTGATGTGGAACCGATTGGTCCTGATGTAGCTTTTTGAAAGCATCTGAAGAGCATCGCCCGAGAGCTTGAATCTGCTGCTGGGAGAGGCCTTTTTGGGCTGCTGAGGTTGCTTCCCCGATGCGAAAGTTGCAAAATTATTTACTGTGATGCCTGATTGTCGGAGAACAGATTTGAGGTGTTTTTGGAAAGTACCGGTTAAATAATTCTAAAATAAAATATTTAAAAATAAATAAAACTGTTTTGGAACACACCAGCTTATTCATAACAACATTTTCATACTAAAAAGCAAAAAACAAACATTTTGATTTTAGGGGTCCTTTAAAGACAAATTTATAATGTAAATTTACAGAAAACCAGGAGCAGTAAATTACTGTAACTATTGTAAGCATTATTCTACTATTTGATTCATAATAATTTGCAAGAAAATTACCCAGCATTCAATGATTTCACAGTAAATTTCTGACTACAGTAATATAATGTATAAAAAAGTACTCTTTAATCGTGTATATAGCTTTTTGTTGTTGTTGTTGTTTTACAGTGTGCAGATGTCAGAAAAGCATGCACAGGAATGTTTCAAGAACAATATAGACTGCTGTATTGAAAGAGTCTGGAATGGGCTTGATCATGACATCAATTGTAATTGAATCATACATGGAACTGAATCAGTGTCATGAAATGGATTAACATTGACAGGGACTAGAACTGGATCAGTAGATCACACAAGAACTGGGACAACTGCAGGGGGCAGTGTTAATTCAGTTCAATAACAGTGTAAAGTTTATCAATTTTGAAACGTCTACAGAAGACAATAGTGTCATTATATATTTCAGTCCAAGTTTTGTTCTCATTTAATAGTGTCAGTGCAACAAAATGTATAATATTATTGAATATGAATTGTCTTTTAAACTTTAACTGAGCAAGCCAAAGGCGACAGTGACAAGGAACCACAACATCATCTGATGACAGATATTTAAAGAGAAATCAAGAAAGTAAAGCCACCCTGCTTGAGCACAAGCAGAAAATTAATAATTAAAGAGCCATCTACCATCTTCTCTCTCACAAACATGCACAAATATACATAACTTCTTTCTATACAAGGAAATGGACTGTATAATCAGCTTTTTTTGCAGCTAATGTCAACTGTTTCGAGAGGCTGCTCACCCATTAGCTCCACAGACCCATTTGGTTCTGCAGTGAGCACCACTTGACTGTTTCATTAACCACCTCCTGTTTCATGACTCTTGCCTTTCTCACATGAGCAACAAAAGGATTGGCTGTTTAACCTTGAGAATCTGGCAAAGCAACAGAACTTTCAACACTGCCAAGGTCATGGGTTCGATTCCCTGGGAAAGCAATAACTGATAAGAATGTAAAATGTGTACCTTGAATGCAATGTAAGTCGCTTTGGATAAAAGCGTCTGCCAAATGCATAAATGTAAATGTCATACTTCTCTGTCTCGCTACCCATTCAAAAACAAATGCAAGTAAGACAGTTATAACCTCAAGGAATCTGTGAAGGCATAGAAAGCTTGAAAACCAAAGATCTGATGATGTTGTCCCTCTAATGAGGGTGTTTTGACATGCAAATGAGTGCAGACAGAACATGATTTCCATTTTATTTACAACTGCATAGAGTTTGTAGCCTGGGAAAACCCAGACCACTTCCGGCAAATTTAGATTTGCTCTGCAAGTGGGTCTGGCAAAGCAGCCCGGTCTCACCCCAAAACGTCACATACTGACGCGTCTTGACCATTCGGCAACATACGACGAAAAAGGTACCCTTTAACGTCCATATGAGACGCAGACATAAGCGCACCAGCAGCGCCCTCTAGCGGTACCCTACCGCATACCTAAACCCAACCATTCCCGAATCGTCACATATGGACGTTAAAGGGTACCCTTTTCGTCGTATGTTGCCGAATGGTCAAGACGCGTCAGTATGTGACGTTTTGGGGTGAGACTGTGTTAGGCAAAGAGCCCATTGAAACCCATTTCCAATCCGTCGAAATCGCGGCACCAATCAGAAACGTTGGGGCGGGCTTTACACGATGACGACAGAGCAGAGACGGTGACGCAGATTTTGTACATTACAAAGATGGATGCCGCCGTGGAACATCGCAACATCACTCGTTCGAATCAGCTATCGCGTCTGTTTCAAGCGATTTAAAATAGTCATTTTCGTTAACACAAACAGAGAATTGCTGAGAGTCTCAGATGTTTCTCCGTCGCTCTGCATACGTCATGTCATTCATCGCTCTGATTGGTTTTAGATCTATCCGACGTCCGTTGGTGACGCCCCTGTGGAAATGAATTGTCTATGGAGCTTTGCCAGACCCTAACTCAGTTACAACTGAGAGAGGTCTGGGTTTTCCCAGGCTGTAGAGTTTGTATAATTAGACAAAACATTTTCTGCACTAAATCAAGACTGAGCTATGACAATATCTAAGTTTCTCACTCTTATCTTTAGGAAACTGTTGTATTTAGACAACACTGGATACTGGACATAGGGTAAAAAAAATATTCATACTGTACAGCCAAAAAAAAAAAAAAAAAAACAGTGCACACTGTGACATGTGCAGAGATGCTCCAGATACCAGCAGCCAGGAATATTTATTCAACCCATTGATGAAAAATATTAACATTATAAAAGAGATCATTATATTATTTTCCCAAGAAGTCGATTCTCTCTGACCAATCAGCAGTCTGCCGTGTTTCACGTCACATTTTAGCATCGCCTTAGCTCGCTTAGAACCTCGCTGAAGGTGATACGAAAAAAAGTACCTGGCAGCAGGTACCGGTACAACTTTTACACAGTGGAAAACCAAACAAAGGCGAGGCGAGCCGAGGCAAGCTGGTACTGTGTAGTGGAAAAGCGCCACAATTGTGCTGTGTATAAGCAGCATTTGATATATTGAAGTGTGTACAAAGAGAAGTAGGTTTGAGCACATTAAAAATATGTTGTTTATAAATAAAATCTGTGTGTAGTGAGGTTTGTGATACGTGTAAAACGTCACAATCAGTAAATGAGTGGCCAATGAGCTATCGCTCCGCTACAGTATAAGTCTGTTGTTTATGCCTGTTGGTGTGCGTCACGGTCGAAAGCCCGCCCCTTCCTTTCGTGGCTGCCCACTATGGAGGAATGGTGTTTTTAGCATGTAGCTTAGCTGTTTGATTTCAGTGTTATTTAGTGAAATTGTGCTATTTTACTGTTTAGTGTAACACAGCTCTCACCCAACCCCCTTGCTCTTTGAGCCATGCTGCTGCTTTGGGTACAATCATCACATCCTCGTCTTTTTAAAAGAAAGGTTTATTTCTTTGGTCTTATTAGTATTATTTATTTGTTTATTTGTTTTTGTGTATGCTAGGTCAAAGAAATGTGTTTTTAGTCTAGATTTAAACTGACAGAGTGTGTCTGCTTTGCGGACAATGTTAGAAAGAGGTAGATTCGAGATCGGCCTGTAATTGACTAATTCTGTAGGATCAAGTTGAATTTTTTTAACAAGCGGTTTAATCTTTTAATTTAGCCAGCTTAAAAGTTTTTGGTACATATCCTAATGTCAAAGATGAATTAATGATATTAAGAAGAGGATCTATGACCTCTGGAAGCATCTCTTTCTAACATACATGTTGTCGATTTAGATGATATTACGAATTTATAGCAGTGAATGAATCTAATGTTTCCTCAAGGAGACTACAATACACTGTCTGATGCAATACTGTAGTAAACAATTATGTCAGCGGCCAATGACAACTAATAAAATTTATATTTAAAAACTTTTGTAGCCGACTACACCACCTAGAGTTGAAACTGAGACCCCAGGAACTCGCTATTAAAACAGGTTCTTTATCAAGGCAAGGTAAGGCAAGTTTATTTATATAGCACATTTCATACAAAATGAAACATCAGATATGATGGAGCAAAACCTGTGGCGCTATGTACAGTGTTGTTGTAGGCTTGCATCAGCTCAGGGAGGAAGTCAGGACACCCATCCTGTTTCTCTTGCTCCAATCTACGGAGCATATTTAACAATGTCTGGTTAACTCGATTTACCCTACCATTACCTGCAGAGTGATAAGGAGTAGTTCGACTCTTGGTTGTTCCATAAAACTCCTGAACCAACTCAGACTCAAAATGTGGCCCTCTATCTGAATGAAAACGCAAGGGGCAACCAAAGGTCTGCACCACATGAGTCCAAAGTGCCCTCACTGTGGTCTGAGCGGTCTGATCTTTTGTTGGAACTGCCCATGCGTAGCGTGTAAACATATCTATCATAACTACCCAGCAAACACAGAACGTTGGCACAACGTACCCGACCTTCTAACAACGTTTTAACAACACGGCCAAAAGGTTGCTTTAACTATGTTGTGTGGTGAAGGTTGTTACAGTGTTGTCACAATGTTGACATTAAACCACCGTTCAGGGCCATTGCTTAAGGTTGTGCCTAGGGTATCTGGACAACCACTGGACTACATAATGTACTCGTCACTGCCCTGAAGCGCGAAAATCAGCCTTTTAAATTCCAACCACCTGTTGCTTATCGTGTTCTCATTCATCATCGAGCAAGGATACGTGAGTATTGCGTTTAATTTAGCCTACATCAGCTATCAAACACAACCTACAACTTTAATTTCTAATGTGACTAATGTAGCCTTGCTTGCACTGTTTAGTTTTTCATTTGATTTGTCCACTATTTAGTCTCATTCGTTTCTTTTCTCCTCTGGATTTGTGGATGTTTCCCCGGTTACTGACCTTTATCGGGTGGCTTTCGACTACTGTCTGCCATACAGAACCCGGTTTTGTTCATTAAATGTTCTGATCTGCCTTTGCTTTTTATGTTTTATTTATTATAGGGCCAACTTAAAATAAATATGTGTATTCGTTTATTTCGTGTTTTTCTTTTTTCACAAATGTATGAATTTTGGAAGTGTTATTTGATTGCCATAAGAAGTTTTAATAAAGTTGAAATAATGAAACCTTCTGTCATTACACTTGTTGATTATAATTAGGCTAATTTACTGATAGCCCCATTAAATAATAATAAGGATAAACAATATTTAAAGAGTATATAATTATCTAACAAAATGCTAAATGGGGGATATCTATAGGCATATCTAGCAGCATATAAAAAATTGTCAGAACGTCGTCTCTCAGTTCCTGAATGTCGCGTAACAACATTGCTGCAGCCCTGTCGCGTCTTACAATTCTACGTTGTTACAATGTTGCGAGCACGTAGACAGCGACGTTGCCATAGCAGAAATGCAACGTGCCAGAGACGTTGCCACAACGTAAATGTGTTCGCTGGGTAATATGTTTTGGAAGGTATCATTAGGCCGTCCTAAGGACAAGAAGTCTAAAGCTACTACTTCCAATGGACAAGACACTGAGATGGGATTAAGGGGGGGCTTTATGACTGTCCCTACCCTTCTGCAGGTTGCAGGCGACGCACCCAGAATGGAACCCTCGCACCATCTCCTCCATCTTGGGCCAGTAGAAGTGGGACCGCACTCTGGTCAGTGTACATTCAACACCTGCATGGCCCAATGCTTCATGATATCGCCTCCACACCTCCTCTTGTTTGACAGCTGGACAGACGATCTGCAATTGACACTCATGGGTATTTGGATCAATCATCTTTTTATACAACACCCCATCATAGATTGCAAGTCATTGTCACGCTTCATTAATTCACTGACTCTTTCTCTCTCCCTGTGTGTGTGGGGGGGTGTGGCCACTGATTACCACTGATCTGATCATCAGCGCCAGCTGTATCTGATCAGTCTGGTCTATTTATAGTCATTGTCATTCGCCTTGTGTTTGTCAGATCGTTTGGAGTTCCCAGGGTCCGTGACATGTTCCCGGCTGTATTTTTGTTCCCTGAGTTACGTGTCTGGATTACGGATTGTGTCTTCCTGATCGCTCTTCCTTCTTCCACGTAGGATCGGGTTGCCCATTCACGTCCCTGCACTGCCGAGAGAGACTTTT